>NC_087066.1:2252632-2532632 GCF_963678635.1 Symsagittifera roscoffensis
CTCACTTAGTAGTATGATGGTATGATGGTATAGTATGCTCACTGTGTAGTATGATGGTATGATGGTATAGTATGCTCACTTAGTTGTATGATGGTATGATGGTATAGTATGCTCACTTAGTAGTATGATGGTATGTTGGTATAGTATGCTCACTTAGTAGTATGATGGTATGATGGTATAGTATGCTCACTTAGTAGTATGATGGTATGATGGTATAGTATGCTCACTTAGTAGTATGATGGTATGATGGTATAGCATGCTCACTTAGTAGTATGATGGTATGATGGTATAGTATGCTCACTTAGTAGTATGATGGTATGATGGTATAGTATGCTCACTTAGTAGTATGATGGTATGATGGTATAGTATGCTCACTTAGTAGTATGATCGTATGATGGTATAGTATGCTCACTTAGTAGTATGATGAGTATGATGGTATAGTATGCTCACTTAGTAGTATGATGGTATGATGGTATAGTATGCTCACTTAGTAGTATGATGGTATGATGGTATAGTATGCTCACTTAGTAGTATGATGGTATGATGGTATAGTATGCTCACTTAGTAGTATGATGGTATGATGGTATAGTATGCTCACTTAGTAGTATGATGGTATGATGGTTAGGTATAGTATGCTCACTTAGTAGTATGATGGTATGATGGTATAGTATGCTCACTTAGTAGTATGATGGTATGATGGTATAGCTATGCTCACTTAGTAGTATGATGGTATGATGGTATAGTATGCTCACTTAGTAGTATGATGGTATGATGGTATAGTATGCTCACTTAGTAGTATGATGGTATGATGGTATAGTATGCTCACTTAGTAGTATGATGGTATGATGGTATAGTATGCTCACTTAGTAGTATGATGGTATGATGGTATAGCATGCTCACTTAGTAGTATGATGGTATGATGGTATAGTATGCTCACTTAGTAGTATGATGGTATGATGGTATAGTATGCTCACTTAGTAGTATGATGGTATGATATTATAGTATGCTCACTTAGTAGTATGATGGTATGATGGTATAGCATGCTCACTTAGTAGTATGATGGTATGATGGTATAGTATGCTCACTTAGTAGTATGATGGTATGATGGTATAGTATGCTCACTTAGTAGTATGATGGTATGATGGTATAGCATGCTCACTTAGTAGTATGATGCTATGATGGTATAGTATGCTCACTCAGTAGTATGATGGTATGATGGTATATTATACTCACTTAGTAGTATGATGGTATGATGGTATAGCATGCTCACTTAGTAGTATGATGGTATGATGGTATAGTATGCTCACTTAGTAGTATGATGGTATGATGGTATAGTATGCTCACTTAGTAGTATGATGGTATGATGGTATAGTATGCTCATTTAGTAGTATGATGGTATGATGATAGAGTATGCTCACTTAGTAGTATGATGGTATGATGGTATAGTATGCTCACTTAGTAGTATGATGGTATGATGGTATAGTATGCTCACTTAGTAGTATGATGGTATGATGGTATTGTATGCTCACTTAGTAGTATGATGGTATGATGGTATAGTATGCTCACTTAGTAGTATGATGGTATGATGGTATAGCATGCTCACTTAGTAGTATGATGGTATGATGGTATAGTATGCTCACTTAGTAGTATGATGGTATGATGGTATAGTATGCTCACTTAGTAGTATGATGGTTTGATGGTATAGTATGCTCACTTAGTAGTATGATGGTATGATGGTATAGTATGCTCACTTAGTAGTATGATGGTATGATGGTATAGTATGCTCACTTAGTAGTATGATGGTATGATGGTATAGCATGCTCACTTAGTAGTATGATGGTATGATGGTATAGTATGCTCACTTAGTAGTATGATGGTATGATGGTATAGTATGCTCACTTAGTAGTATGATGGTATGATGGTATAGTATGCTCACTTAGTAGTATGATGGTATGATGGTATAGTATGCTCACTTAGTAGTATGATGGTATGATGGTATAGTATGCTCACTTAGTAGTATGATGGTATGATGGTATAGTATGCTCACTTAGTAGTATGATGGTATGATGGTATAGTATGCTCACTTAGTAGTATGATGGTATGATGGTATAGTATGCTCACTTAGTAGTATGATGGTATGATGGTGTAGCATGCTCACAAATCGCTGATTAAGACCATCAAGTAAAGTAATGGTTAAAACTTCCGAAGCAAAACAGCGCAAAGACCTCATTTTATAATTAACGCTTAGAACGTACATAGCTATTCATATATCTTAGTTTTGCATCAAATAAGTTTTTTTTGTGTCACGCGCACACCGAAGTAGGACATAATTGTTGAAATGCGCCTCTTATGTTACCCTTATCTACTCATCATTTGCAGTTGAATAGAAAAACAGTGCGAGATAATTTGACTCAAACTACTTGTTTATTACTCCCTACCCTTCTCATTCCAGCTGATGGGACGACGCTGGTGGGATCGGATGCGTTCTCCTGTTCCGACAAGGACGGGGACACAGTCACTTATGCACTCAGTGCAGCCAGCACCCACTTTGAAGTGGCCGCCGCCACCGGAGAACTCACCATCAAAGCAGGAGCAGGCTAGTACCGCCACGAAACAATCTATCATAATCGTGCAATGGTTCAGTTCATTTTTTCAAAAATAACTCAGTCCTGATTTGACAAAACATCGAGTTCAACAAATTTTATGTAGAATATTTGCTCATGCATTTTTCATATTTTCAATTATATACATTTCAAACTCTGATCTGTTCATGACATTATGTGACGCTTGTTTTTGGAGAGAAAGAGGTGGACTGCTATTTGTGTGTAGATTTGGTGGGTGCTTACTCCACCACCCGACTGTACTCGTTGGGCATTGTGGCCACAGACGACGCCACCCCCACCACAGCCTCCACCACTTTCACCGTCTCCGTCATAGTACAGGTATGTAACAACCTACCCATACACACAGCAGTCATCACAATCTGATTGCAAGTCGCGTCTTAGCTTGCATACTGGTCAACATTGTCACGCTATCCGCAAACCAGGGGTAGATTTCTGGGAGCGGCGGGGAGATTTGACCCCCTTATCACCCAAATGGTTTCCTTTTGGCACTATTTTACGACATCCTTTTTTTTGGGCGACCGACACTAAAAGTTTCCTAGAAGCGCATAAAACTTCATAATTCTTCTTTTGAGAGGAGCGCGCGCAAAAAATGCAATTTTTTGTCCAAAGTCTTCCACGAATATCCCAAAAATGGGTCTTTTTAATGTTTTAGGAGCTCGGAAACAAAATATTTTTGACCAAAACTAACGGTCACCAAAATTTTCAACTTTTTTTGAAAACTGCCCCTCGAGAAAATCCTCGACCAGCCCATGCCACAAACATTTCAAAAAGGACAGTTTGGGCTCATTTTGGTACCCAATTCCTTTTACAAGTCGTCAAGTGAAATTATTCTCAAACTTTTCTGCTTCTTTAAACAAACTCATTGCTCGCAAAGGTGTTGACACTTACAGTCTGTTGTGTTGGCAGAGTGCGAATGCGAATGCACCTGCGTGCACTGCTCTAACTGACGCTGACGTGAGTGAGAGTGACGCCGTGAACAGTGTAGTGGCCACTGTCTCCTGCACTGACGCGGATGACGCCAACACCCCCGAGGGAATGGTCAGGTACTCCATGACTGGGGGAGACGGATACTTCGCCATAGGCTCACTCTCAGGTCAGACTCCCAAATATTCACACACAGCAATGTATTACATAGGTGCTGTCAGTTTTGAAATTACCTGCGAAAAACGACATCTAAATAGTGAGTTTCGTAGACTATGGAAGATTTAACATCAAATTCAGTTTTTCTTTTCCAGTTTTTGTTGCATAAAGGAAATTTATTCCAGTTTTCCAGTTTTTGTAGCATAAATGAAACTTCTAGTCAACTCAGTTATTCGTTCTAGGCGCGATCAGACTAGTGAAGCCAGTAGACTTTGAATCCATAGACGCTTCCCAGACTAGCCAGACTTTGTACATCAGAGCGAGCGACAAGGCGACTCCAGCCAAGACAGCCGACATCACAGTCACCTACACCTTCACAAACGACAACGACAACCCCCCACAGTGCAGTGTGTCCTATGCGACCAAGTATCCGGGGGGCAAAGTGGAGGACGGGACTGCGGCCAGCAGTGTGGTGGGGGTGTTGAGTTGTTATGACAGGGATGCAACTACTGCCACACCCACCACCATCACATTCACACTCGTAAATATTATAGTTTCAGATTTGACAGAAATCTGGTGAAAAACAAATCATATGAATTTTATTACGATTGAAAACATCTTACAGGACATTTAGTTGGCTTTGCTCTGAATCGAATTTCATTTAGAGTTTAAACTGACATCCCTTAACTCTGTGTTAAAATCTCTCCAATTGTAGGACGCGGGAGTGAGCCTTCTGCAGCTGTCTGCCCTATCCTGTTCCGCTTCTTCGCCCGATGTGCCCTGCAGTGTGAATGTAGAGACGGCGGCCGTGTGGGACTTTGACGCCACACCCACCCCTGTGAGATACGAGGAGCTGCTGCTGACTGCCTCCGACTCAGTCAACTCGGAGGAGTTCCACGCTCTCTTCACATGCACTCCCCTCAACGAAGCCGTGCCCGCATTCACCAATGGTGCGGTTTGGACTCATTACTCAACTACGATTCATTCTATCGTTCTGTACTCATGTCCAAACGTTTTTCTTCTGGTTGCATCTAGACGCTTTTTTCTCATATGATTTCAAACATCAAATAGCCTTTATGAAGTAGATGTCTTTTGCCTCTGCTAAGACATGGGTTTTCGGTTACTGAGCATCAAATTTCTCTGGCAAATCTTCAATTTTGTGACTATGGTGTGAACATGTCCTGGACACCTTATACGATGATAAGTTTAACGTTTCTGTCAAAAGTACTTTTCGAATAAAAGGCGTTATGCATGAAAAGGCGTAAGAATGAAGACAATTGGCTTCGAATTGAAAATACGGACTAAAAATTTTCCTCAAAACGTTTTAAGAGCAGGATGTTATCTTGGCTGTAGGTAAATGAAATATTCAACCGCCCGGGTTGACCAAAACTTCTAACCATACAATTTCCATTTATGAAAAACTTCTTGTCATACAATTCCATACAATGCCATACGTACAGAACATTGTATGAAATCTCTATGATAAACATTTTTCCATATATGAAAATTGTATGATAGGTTTTTTTCCATAAACCAAAAATTTTGATTTTTTTCTTTCTAAATTTAGTTTCTGAAAAAATTTCGGTTGTGTTTGCAACCAAACACAAGTGACAAAGACCTTGGTTACTCAAAACACCAAAGGTTGGGGGTCTTGCATTTATCATGCATAGCAAACGACCTGAATTTGGATGCTTTTCACAATCGATATAACAAAAGTAACGAACTTTTATTTTTTGGCCAAATTTTTTAATGATGATTATTTTAAATTTTTGAATTTTCATGTTATCAGACATTGCTCAAGGCTTACATTAACACCTCATACAAAAGAAATAGGAATTTTCAGCGTTTTTGAAAAAAAAATTAAGTGAAAAGAAAATAAAAGCCAATTTTATCGTATCCAGGACTACGTTATGCACACAAAATATTAAATTTTGCATGCAAAAAAAAAAATCGAAAAATGTTTGTTTGCGTACGAAATTCGATTTGCGGTTGAAAAAAAACAAAAAGTTACTTGGAAAATTTTTTGTGTTGCCATCAAAAAAATGCCAGTCATACAATTCCCATATATGGGAATTGTATGGTAAGCATTTTTTTCAAAAAACGAGAACCTCAGTTTTTTTATCACCAGACTGTTTTATAAGAACCAAACATCCACAGAAATAAGTTTATACCAGTTTTCAACCATTTTTAGAAATTGTATGAAAATTGTATGACAAGCAATTTTCCATACACTTGATGTATGGAATTGTATGATAACCATTTTCGGTGTATGGAGGTCAACCCGGGCGATTTGAAATGAGTAATTTGTACGCAATGTAAAGCAAAATTAAGACAAACTAAGTTAAATCAAATCCAAAACAAATCAGAAAAACAGATTTGTTTTGCAATTGTTCCTCGGAAAATTGCACTCTCTGGACGTACCGACTCAACTTTTTTAATCAAAGAATTTCAAAAAGCGTTTCTATTGGCTAAATGCTTTTCTCGCAAAATCGAAGTAAATTTAACAGAAAATGTATTAAATCAGTGGAAAATAATCAAAAATATTACAAATTGCGGGTTACAAATTGATTAGTATTGCATCAGATAACCATCGAGATTAATTTGGTCAAAATCATAAGAATTTTTCAGTCTTGAAAACTCATCTGCTCATTATTTAATCGGTCAATTAGCACTAATGGCCTGGATTTATTTTCTTATTTTGAGATTTTCGCGATTTACTTTGAGATTTTGAATACTCTATTCTGATTGGCTGAAAGTAAGCTAAAATTAATTTCAAGCATTCGGTCCTTCAAGCATGAGGGACGCCAACAAAGTAGGTACTAACATGGTCTACTTAAGAGGGAGTGAGTTATGTTCGAGTTGGTTAACTCATAGAGTAATTTCGGATAGGGTACACCGTCTGCTCGTCACGCTATCTTATTTTCGGCCGGATAGATTCGTGCAACTTCTTAGTCTAATACCGATCCTAATCTTACTCTTATACTATCTAGTCTCAGGTTGTTTAACTAGTCTCTGCTAGGCTCAATAGATCTAGGGTATACTGGTTTATTGCGGCTGCTGAAGTGCTCGGGAGAGTCCAACTAATTTCTAAGTTAAATTCAAATCTCTCTGGTGCTGAAATTACAAGTAACTTCAGCACTTACAAATAAGTGGGTTGTTAGTTAGATGGATCATGATTGGTTAATATTAAATACTTTACATTGGTAAAATATCTAAATTATCCAATCATAAAATGTAGTTTAGATCAGGTTCCACCCATCCGGGTTTTACAGAGTTTTTTAGAATGGTTCTTCTGCAATTCGAAGGATGGATGATGGACGTTGGTGTTTGGCGAACATCATATTTCTTTTGTTTCCTTTTTGTTAAAGAAGTTCCAGGAAGCTGGAGTTAGATGACATAAGACGTTGTGTCTTCTAGTGACAACGACTAAGTCTTTGCAACAAACTCAAATCTGATTTCAGAATGGTTTGCTATGTCAGGTTTTTCTGTTCTGCGTGGAGAACTTCTTTTGTGTCTGATCTAGTTTGGGAATGGCGTGGAGATTGTGCGTGGAGGGGATGCCTGGTTATCGGATGCCTCGGATCTGTACGTATACTTGAGCATCGAGGTGGTCATTGGTCTAGTTCAATGAAGTCCTTTTCTGCGAAGTCAAGTCGTACTCTAAATCCTTTGAGTTGTGATTGTGAGTGGCATATCGATTGTGGTTGGTCATTCTCTCTCGAGTGTAGTGGGGTCGTTTTGTCTTTAGATGTTCGTCCTTGGTGTTGTATTCTGATCTATGTATTCTGCCTAGGGGATGCCTCGGATCTGTACGTATACTTGAGCATCGAGGTGGTCATTGGTCTAGTTCAATGCAGTCCTTTTCTGCGAAGTCAAGTCGTACTCTAAATCCTTTGAGTTGTGATTGTGAGTGGCATATCGATTGTGGTTGGTCATTCTCTCTCGAGTGTAGTGGGGTCGTTTTGTCTTTAGATGTTCGTCCTTGGTGTTGTATTCTGATCTATGTATTGCATAATGTAATTTACATTTTATAAAACATTTATTAGTTTAATATTTTTTAATTATGATTTTAGTTAGTTGTTTTCACAAAAGCTTTTTGTTTTAGTTCGGTTATTTTGAAGAGTTACTCACACTTGAGTAGCTCTTATTAAAAATAGAGGTGTGGTCACAAAGCGTGGATGTAGCACGGTGGGTTAGGCCGGCTATAGAGCATGCTCAGGACGTCCTTCCTGGTGGGTTAGGCCAGGAGTGGGAGTATGATTTCATGCGGTTTTTGTGAGGGGTCCTGTTATGTGACAACGTTTTATGTTGGGTTTGTTGTGGTTTTTCTTATGTCTTGTTGGTTATGTCCTTTTTCCAAAAATCAAATTGTTTGTGGTATGGGTTTGTCTTTCGACTTTTTTGTGTTTTATTATTTCTTTCTTAGACTTTATAATAGTCTTCAAAAGAATAAATTATCCAGTTTTTAACTGGGTTAATCCGGTTTGGGTACCGTTGGTTTCCTTTTCTTAGTCATGCTGTTATTCTATGATTTGTGGTATTTAGTAAGCTGCGTTGGTTGGTTTTGTTTAGTATATGATTCCTTTCCAACCGGGTTAAAGGAAAGTTTGAAACATGTTATTATATGTTAGAGTTGTTGAGTGTGAAAACTTGAAACTAAAATTCATTATTTTAAACAATTCTTCGTGGGCGAGCTGTGCGAGTGTGGATAGAATTTCTGTGCGAATAAATGAGAATATCAAAAGGTTAGTACTGCATTTGCATTTTATTAATTTACTGCGTAGAATTTGGAAATTTACTGCTAGTTATGGGGGAATTTTAAGTTACAAATTTTCATCATAATTAGATTTACTGCTTGTGGGGAAAATTTTAGAAATGAATTTACTGCATTGGTATTAAATTTATAAATTTATAAGTGTAAGAGATTAATAGAATTTTTGAAATATGTTTGATGAAATTTGCGATTTTTATTTGTCTTTTGTGGTTTTTGTAGGTGATTGTCGGATGAAGGCTAAAAATCTAAAGAAAACATGGATAAAGAATGGTGAGTTTTTAATATTTTAATTAGTTAGTAATATTCATTTAATTCATACTTACCTGTTAGTCGTCGGGGAAAAAACCGTGGGGGAAGATGTCGTGGATGAGATCGGAAGTTGTTAGTAGTTTAGCTAAGATGCGGATGATATTTTTAGTCTGAAGCAGTGGCCAAAGCAATTGAAGTGCCTTTATAGTGGTTAGTTCTTCAGTGCCAACTGCAAACTCATAAGGTGTGTTTTGGATTAGATTATATAATTTGTGATTGAATTTAGTGTTGTGGATGAATTCTAAAATTGGGATTTCTATAGGTTGTACAAACTCGTGCGGGATAAGGAAGGGTCGGGATTCTTCGGCGTTGAAGGTCTTGGTGATGGGACAGAAGATGTACATTTGGGTTATGGGGTCATAATTACGAAGAATACCATGAAGGTTAGTGTTTTTAATACAATATGTGAAATTTAGGAAAAATGGTGAAGTGTATTTGGAATTAATGAATTGAAAGCGATGGTGTGGTTGTCTAGAGGGTGTGTGTAGGTCAAAGTGATTTTGGATGAAGCGATAATAACTATATGTGTGGGTTTGTTTAGTGCGCAACATAATATCGTGTGAGCAGTGTAAATCTCTTTCGTGTGGTGCAAGGAAATGAAAGGTTAGTGAAAATATTTGGAAGCGTTCTTTAAAACTTTCGTATGCTTGTGTGTCTGTTAGTGCTTCTGAAATAATGTGATCAAACTTGCGGTCGAAGATGTTTAGTGTAAATATATATGGTGTCTTGATGAAAAATTTTTCGGTAATTTGTGGATTAGCGAAGCGATCGTCGTCTAAGAATTGATCTTGGTTAGCTCTGATGATGTTGTGATCATAGTATTCGAGTGTATATTCGTTAGCTCTAGGTGCAGTGTGTGTTTTTAGTGATTTTTTATATCCAACGTAAGTAAATTGTCTAGCGGTTAGTGGTGTAGTGAGTCGATATAGCATGTCCGTATTTCGCTCTATATCGATGTGAGTGTTAGATAAGGGTAAGCAAAGAGGGTTAGTGAAATGATAATATGAGGTCCAAGAGAGAGTGGGCATTAAAACGTATTCATCTACAAAGTTGCGTGTTTCGTTAGTGTCGTGGGGGGTGTTTAAGGTGTATTGTGGAAATGAGGGTAAGGTGATGGCTAAAAATTCTTTTGTGTTAGTATGCTTGGGGTGGTTGATGTATTCACGGGCTGTTCCTGGTTTTGCTGGGAAAGGATGGTTGGGGAACTTTCTTTTAAAAGTGCGGTAAGCTCTATTAGTGTTGAGTGAAGATTCAGTTGATGTGGATGATGGTGCTAATGATTCAGTATAATTTGAAGAGGGTGTAGGGGTAGGGGGATTGGATGAATTTATAGTGGAGGAGATTTGGTTTATGGTTGGGGTATTAAGGTGGTAGGGTTGTTGTTGGAGGGTAATAAAATTATCTAGCTCTGGGGAGATTCGGGGGGTGTCTGGAGAATGAGATGATTGGTCAGAATGGTATGAGGAGTAGGTTGGGGTAACTTGGGAAGCATAAGAGGGTGTGGGAGTGATTGGGTCAGGGTCATTGGATAATATGGGTTGAAAAGGGGGTTGAGAAAATTTAGAAGAGTTATGAAAATTATTGGATGGGGATGGTTCTGAGTCGGCAAATTCATCGGGGGTTTCGATATTCGGGTTATTGAGTTGTGAGATGGAATATAAAACTGAGATGTGTGAATTAGTGTCGGAATTCATGCCTGATGTTACATTACTAGATGGAAAATCGGGTGGCGGAAAAGCAAAAAGTGGTATTATTGGGATTGGAGAGGTAAGATTGGTTGGGTGGGAATTCGATCGGTGTAGTGATCCAAGTTGGCGGCTCATCGTGGGCTAAAAAAATGATTATTTTGAGACTGAAAAGCGGTGGTATGGGGTTGTTCAATAATTTGTTCATAAGTATTTTCATCTTGTGACTGGTGTGTCATTATATGTTGGATGGGACTTTGTGATGTGGTGAGTCGAAAATTTGGATTATGTGTGATGGCTAAATTTCGAAAATTTCGTGGGACTAGGGATAGTGGATGGTTATTTGGTAGGGGTGGTAATTGTGGTGCCGTTGGCGTTATGTCTACATTGTTATGTTCTTCGTCGTATGTATTTTGTCGTGTTGCTATTTTTGTGTTATATTCTTTTATTTGTGCGTCTAAAAGAATTTTGTTTATAGATGTAGAAAAGATTCCAAAAAATCCTGCAAAGAGTATGCGTGCTACGCTTGCTTGTCTGTTTACTTGTGTGTGTATAGCACATGTGTTGTAGATTCCTTTTAAAAGTGAGAAAAGAAATCCAATAAAGTTAAACATTGCGTATAAAATAGTCAATTTTTCTAAGATGTAGTAGGGCCATCCTAGAAAATCGAGGATCTCATTTTTGAGTGTAACAAAGCTAAAAATGTTGATTGGTGATATATCTTGGGGACGGTACTTTTCACCGTTTAGATATATATAATCTTTAATGTCTTTAAAATATCCGCTATAGTCTTGCGTGTAGATATCGGCAAATCCTGCGGTTTCTGCAAGTTTGCGTAAATTTTGATCTATTGATTGTCTTTGTATAGTGTCCATTTGTGTTAATAATTCTTGGAATTGTTGTGTTCTAATGTGATGTTGAATATCTGATTTTGAATAGATTCCTATTGATTGTAAGTCTATATTTGGGTTTCGAGCGATAGCGCGAATGCTTTCTGGTGAAAATTTTTTGAGTGATTGCATTAATGTGGGATATGGAGTGAGAAGATAATATTTATTTTCATCAGGGTTTAGTTGTACTACATTGTGGCTGTTTTCTGATCCACATGGGACTGCGGTATCCCAGAAATAGGTTCTTCGTGAAAGTGTATCCACGAAATGTACTTTATTCTTATAAAAGATAGGGATTCTTTTATAACATCGTTTATCTTCAAAAACGTATAGTGGTGATACTTTTTTAGTACAAGTATAAAACCATAAGATGTTTCCTTCATAGTCTAAAAAATTTGATCTATTTCCAGATAATAAGTATCCTGCATAGGGTATTTTTAATACTGCTAGTGCAAGTGATTGTAATATTTGTGTTCGTTCTAATTCGCATAGTTGGTGTAGTGTTTCTAATTCGGAGAGTGACATTTCTTGAAAAATTCGGCTAATTGTATAATCTAGTTTCATATCTAAATGAATATCATAGTGGATATTACCGAAATATGTAGTATTCATTAGTGATAATTCTTGTAAGCGTGTGCTTCTGGTGTCATGGGGTTTTAGATGTCCACCAGGTTGTCCGTTGCTTTTTCAAAATTAACTGGTATATAGGATGTTCCTTCGTTTAGAGGATGACCTGTGGCATATGGGTCGATTTTTACTTTTCCAGTGGTCATGTCGAATCCTTTTTCGTATTCAACTAATATTTCAGAGTATTGTGTTCTGTGAAGTGGATTCCTGTATTTACATGCAAGTTCTGTTTCTTGATATATTTGAAAACGTGTCAATTTATTTTCTATATTGTCTATGTTTCTAAAATTAGAACTTAGTTTTCGTGATGGATGGACTTGTTCATATGGAATTGATTGTATAAAATATTTTTCGTGAAATTTTATCATACGAGCGTGTATTTTTGCTACTTGAAATGTTGTACATGTATCTTCGGGGAACCAAACAATGGTTGCTTGTGTTCTCGTTATAGGGTCGCAATAACCTTGATCATTTTTACAAGGTAATCGGATTCCTTGATAGATCATTGTATTATCTGATAAATCTCGTGTTAGTTGTATTTTTTCGAGTTGTATTTTCCAATCGAAAAACATTATTTCTTGGTATCCTTTATTTTTTGTGTCTGCTTTGCAGTTTGACGGGTCATTTATACCAATGTGTGGTATCCAATGTTTATCGTGTAGGTCATAGGTTAATCGTCCGTGTGCGCCGTTATACGGGTATTTTTCGTCTAGTTTTATATGTCCTTGGTGTCTTTCAAGTTGTGATTGATGTACTGAGTCTGAAAAAACTTGAAAATTAACTAACTTTCTTGCGGAGTTTTTATTTTGTGTGATGTTTAGTCTAAGTAATTCATTTTTACAATCGTCGGGATTGAGATGTAAAAGACGTTCTATATTACTCTGATAGAATGATTCATGGTCAAGTCGGTTTTTGTTTCCGTTCGAGACTTGTGAACAATGTATTTTCTTTTCGGAAAATGTTGCTGTGAATTTATAACCTGTAACTGTTGTTGCTCGGGCTTTTGAATAGAGTGTTGCTATTACATCTGTGGTTTCTATAGCTTGTGGTTCTGTTTCACATTGTGATACTTGATTTATTGCATATTTATGTAGTGTTTTTTGTTCATTTTCTTCACAATCGTAATGTGTTACTAATAAATCTTGTGGTCCTGTACGGGGGGAAGGGTTTATGTTTTGATTTGAGATTACTAGAAAAAGGAGTTGGAGAAAAATTAATAATTTTAGAATATACATGTGTATGATAATCCTGAGTATGGATTATAAAATGTAATGTAACCAATTGTGTTTTTGGTATATCTGTCGTATTTATATATTACTTCAGTAGTTATAAACGGTGGTGGTAGTGATTGAGCTGTTATGTTAGGTGGGTTTAATGGATAGGGATGTTGAGTAATGTTATTTAACTTAACTGTGATTTCAAATTTTAATTGTAAACTGTTTTGTTGGAGTATTTGAATATTGTGATCACGGATATCGTTGTGAATATCTTGGCGATATTGTAATCTATTAAGTGCCCAGTTATGAAGGCGGTTACTTTCTTGATGTTGTCCGAATAATGGTGGAGGTGCTGTGAATGTATTCCAATCTAATCTTAAAGGAATATTTGTTAATGATTGTTCTCGATATCTTGCATCGAGATTGTTCGGAAAGGTTAAGTTAAGGGGGGTTGGTGAAATTTGACTAATTGATGGTGTTGATGGAAGTGATAATGTTTCGGGTAATGATGAAGATGTTGTATCTGTAGAAATATCTATGGGGTCATTGACTAAATTTGGTTCACCTTGTGTGAATGAATGTGTAGTCCAATATGGAAATCGTGATGTTTGGTTTGTGGGGTTAAAAGGATTTTCACGTATTTGCTCAGATGTTGGTGTTGAACCTAAGTAATCTGAGGGTAGGCTTGAAGTGCTTCGTTGTGAAAAAAGTGTAGGAGTTTCTGGTGTATTACCAGTGGGATTTTCTGGAGTGCTTTGTGGTGGTGATTGAGGTATTTCAAAATGAACTCGGGGAGTTTGAAAATTTCTATTTCGTCGAGGATGTATAATTTGTCTATTTATTTCTGTTGTGTTTTGATTTTGACTAAATTGTCGTTTCTTGATATATTTGAAAACGTGTCAATTTATTTTCTATATTGTCTATGTTTCTAAAATTAGAACTTAGTTTTCGTGATGGATGGACTTGTTCATATGGAATTGATTGTATAAAATATTTTTCGTGAAATTTTATCATACGAGCGTGTATTTTTGCTACTTGAAATGTTGTACATGTATCTTCGGGGAACCAAACAATGGTTGCTTGTGTTCTCGTTGTAGGGTCGCAATAACCTTGATCATTTTTACAAGGTAATCGGATTCCTTGATAGATCATTGTATTATCTGATAAATCTCGTGTTAGTTGTATTTTTTCGAGTTGTATTTTCCAATCGAAAAACATTATTTCTTGGTATCCTTTATTTTTTGTGTCTGCTTTGCAGTTTGACGGGTCATTTATACCAATGTGTGGTATCCAATGTTTATCGTGTAGGTCATAGGTTAATCGTCCGTGTGCGCCGTTATACGGGTATTTTTCGTCTAGTTTTATATGTCCTTGGTGTCTTTCAAGTTGTGATTGATGTACTGAGTCTGAAAAAACTTGAAAATTAACTAACTTTCTTGCGGAGTTTTTATTTTGTGTGATGTTTAGTCTAAGTAATTCATTTTTACAATCGTCGGGATTGAGATGTAAAAGACGTTCTATATTACTCTGATAGAATGATTCATGGTCAAGTCGGTTTTTGTTTCCGTTCGAGACTTGTGAACAATGTACTTTCTTTTCGGAAAATGTTGCTGTGAATTTATAACCTGTAACTGTTGTTGCTCGGGCTTTTGAATAGAGTGTTGCTATTACATCTGTGGTTTCTATAGCTTGTGGTTCTGTTTCACATTGTGATACTTGATTTATTGCATATTTATGTAGTGTTTTTTGTTCATTTTCTTCACAATCGTAATGTGTTACTAATAAATCTTGTGGTCCTGTACGGGGGGAAGGGTTTATGTTTTGATTTGAGATTACTAGAAAAAGGAGTTGGAGAAAAATTAATAATTTTAGAATATACATGTGTATGATAATCCTGAGTATGGATTATAAAATGTAATGTAACCAATTGTGTTTTTGGTATATCTGTCGTATTTATATATTACTTCAGTAGTTATAAACGGTGGTGGTAGTGATTGAGCTGTTATGTTAGGTGGGTTTAATGGATAGGGATGTTGAGTAATGTTATTTAACTTAACTGTGATTTCAAATTTTAATTGTAAACTGTTTTGTTGGAGTATTTGAATATTGTGATCACGGATATCGTTGTGAATATCTTGGCGATATTGTAATCTATTAAGTGCCCAGTTATGAAGGCGGTTACTTTCTTGATGTTGTCCGAATAATGGTGGAGGTGCTGTGAATGTATTCCAATCTAATCTTAAAGGAATATTTGTTAATGATTGTTCTCGATATCTTGCATCGAGATTGTTCGGAAAGGTTAAGTTAAGGGGGGTTGGTGAAATTTGACTAATTGATGGTGTTGATGGAAGTGATAATGTTTCGGGTAATGATGAAGATGTTGTATCTGTAGAAATATCTATGGGGTCATTGACTAAATTTGGTTCACCTTGTGTGAATGAATGTGTAGTCCAATATGGAAATCGTGATGTTTGGTTTGTGGGGTTAAAAGGATTTTCACGTATTTGCTCAGATGTTGGTGTTGAACCTAAGTAATCTGAGGGTAGGCTTGAAGTGCTTCGTTGTGAAAAAAGTGTAGGAGTTTCTGGTGTATTACCAGTGGGATTTTCTGGAGTGCTTTGTGGTGGTGATTGAGGTATTTCAAAATGAACTCGGGGAGTTTGAAAATTTCTATTTCGTCGAGGATGTATAATTTGTCTATTTATTTCTGTTGTGTTTTGATTTTGACTAAGGTGTCGTATTCTACTTAGTTCTTGTGGTATTGTTGGGTAAAGGTTATATGTTGGTTCACTTAAAGGTGCTTGTCGTTGAACTGGTTCTAGTGGTTCGGATAAACGAGCATGTCGTTCTTCAAAAGTGTATGGATTGTCTTGAAAAGAAATTCGTGTAGATGTTTGAGGATTTTGAGTAGTTGAAGGTGGTGTTGGGTTATCTTGGGATGATGTCGGTGAAGACTGATTCTGTGACTGTTGGGTAGCAATTTTTGATGGATTTTTGAATTGTTACTTTAGTGGGAAGGTTTATGTTTATTATAATATTCTTCCAAAAAAATAATTAGAAAAATTGTTGCTAGGGCAAATGTGATGATTGCTTTCTTTATACATTTGCATATTGTCAAAATGAGGGATGATAAAAATGTTATGAAAATTACAAACAATAAAAAAATATCAGTTCTACTGAAAATTGTTCGTATCATTTAGACAAGTTGTATAAATCGTACCTGTGGATATAATCAAGGGTTTTTGAAAGTTGGAGGAATAGTTCGAGTATAGTGTAGAAAATTAAAAAAATGTTACAAAAAATGATTAGGATTATTAGAAAAGATTCAAGTATATCAAAAAGAAATATTATAAAGGTTTCAAGTATTGTAAAAAAATGTTTAAAATTTATGAGTATTTGAGTAACTGATTGAGAGAAGAGCATTTAAGAAATGATCTCTTGGTCGAATATTTTTTGCTGTTTGAGGCGATTTTCAAGTGTGGTCGGATTATTTATTAGTTTTTTGACAAGTGGGTTGAGTTTTGTAAAAAATTGTTGGGGGCAATTTTCATGGTGATCGGTAGGTCGTCTTTTTCTTTATTTTTGTTTGTCAAATGATCCGGGGTATGGTGAGATTTTTATACTTTAGGCTAATTAAAATGTTCATTTTGTTACTTTAGGCTAAGTTAACAAATTTGTTTTGTGGGTATTCGTGGTCTGAGTTGGGGAAATATTGTTGATCTTTGGGTTATTAGATAAGGGAGGGGTATGGTATTATGGAGATATTTATTTTAGTTGTCAAGTTGGAGTGGTTTGCTTATTTTTGACCTGGAGGTCGTAAAGTTATAGTTATAGATGTGCCTGGAGTTCTATATGAATCGTCTAATTGGTCTTAGTTTCAGTTAGAGAAAGTGACGGATTGGATGAATCCTATTGGTCTATTTTGAACTAGAATTATTGCGTACTTGTCAGCATGTTATTTTGAAAAATGGAAATGAAAAATGTTTCGAAGGTTTCAAGATAGTGAAGTATAATGTTAAAATTACTTTTGAAATTCTACTTTCTTTAAAATTTTAGATTGGGGGATGAATATTTTATAGTTTTTACGTGGTTGATTTCGGAGTCTTGTTGTTTTTCTATTTTCTGATTTGTCGATTTGTTCTTGGGGTATTATTTGTTCGGTCATTTTTCTATTTTTTCTTTGTTTTGGGGCTTCTTTATGGTTTTGTGTATTGTTTTTGGTGGCGATTGGTTTTGTGTTTTGATTTTCGGTGGTGTTATCATTTTGTTCTGTGTTTTTCAGATGTGGTTCATTTTGAATGATTTTTAATCCTGTGAAAGAATATAATTGAGTTAATTCGCGGAGTGCGTATTCTTTTGGGTAATAAGGTAATAGGTTGTTTCGATGTTGAACGATTTCTTTTTTGTTTGAGTCGGTAATTTTATATGTGACATCAGTGGGTTTTGCAATTATTTGGTATGGTCCTTTTCGAAGGGGTTGTAATTTTTTAGAAATTCCTTTTTGAGTATTAAAATTAGGTATTGAAACAAATGTTCCAATTTTTAATTCGGAGGCTGGTGTAAAACGTGAATTGATTTGTTCATTAATGTTTTGTCTTTGTAATAACTTTTTTGTTATTTTTTGATGAATTTCATTGTGTTTTTTATCTCTATTTAGAATCCATTCGGTGTGTGTACCGGAGGCTAGTTTAAGAATTTGTGGGTGATGAAAATGATCTTCATCGTGTGTATGTAAAGGTAGGTTATAACAAATTGAGTCTTTATTTGGTTGACAATAACCTTGTGCGTTTTTATGAGAATTTGCTGTAAACATTATTGGTTTGCGTGGCTTTTGGTTAAAAACCATTTCGTATGGTGACATTCCTAAAGTTGTCGTAATTTGTGAATTATACGCTAAGGGAAATAATTTTACATCTGCTGACCATTCGGTATATTTTGTATCATTTCCGTTGATGATACATCTAAGATATTCTTGTAATGAACGGTTCATACCTTCGACTAAGCCGTTTGTCCAAGGTGCGTGAGATGTACGTGGTTTGTGTTTGATGTTATATAAATGACATAGTGTGATAATTTCATTATTTATGAATTCTGTACCGTTGTCTGTAACTAAAATTTCTGGTAGTCCGAATTTTGCTATCCAGTGTTCATAGAGTGTTGTGTAAGCGTAATAAGCGTTACAATGTGGTACTGGGTTAAGTGCTACATAATGTGTAAATGCGTCAACAATTACCATAATGTAGGAGTTTCCTTCGGATGAGGGTGAAATTGGTCCTTTGGTATCAAATGAGATACGATGGTTAAAGTACAAGCTTTGTCCTTTAAAATCTTGTTTTTGTGCTATTTGTTTTTGATTTGGGTAAGGTTTATTTAGTTGACATACTATACAATCATTGCATAGTACTTTTATCCAAATTGGTGCATTTGGGAAGTAAAAATTTTGTATAAAGTTTGAATATGTTTTTTCTGATCCAGAGTGTCCTTTAATATTTTGTGTATGTGAGATATTAAAAGCTATAAGAATCATACTTAAAGGGAGACAGGGAACTGTAGATTCATTCAGGTTATACTCTAAAAGGTCTGTATTTTCGTTAATTGTTGTGTTGTTAAATTTACGAAAGTATCGGAGGAGTGTTTTGTTTCCTAGAATGGTTGAATCTGCTTTGACAGGTTTAGTTTTATATTTGTGCCATGATTTTAGTTGTCTAATTATCGGGTCAAGATTTTGATATTGTTTCAGTGTTGAAATTGTAATCGTTTCTGTTGGAGGGAGAAAAATGTTTTCAATTTCGAATTTAGATAAGGGTATTGTATCAAGTGGGTCGTGAAGGTCAAAAACTTGATTTATTGTGTATTTTGAATCATTTGTTGGTGGTCCTGATAAATTTATTTTATCAGTTAAATCTTCTTTTTCAATTAGTGGAAAATGGTCTTTCTTAGGTGGGTGTTGTTTTGTTCGTTTTTGTTGGGTGTTATTTTTTATCCATTGAGAATATGGGATTGGTTTGAAAGTTGATGTTCCAAGTAAATCAACTTCATAATGATTATTTTGACAATCTAAATAAAGTGGGAAATGTTGTAAATTATTTATTTGTGATTGTTCAATATCTGTTTTTACTGCATATTTGCATTCCAATCGGGGTGATTTTTCGTTTTCTGCAAGGTAGAATTTTATGTTTTTGGGTATTTCAACTGTTGTTTTTCGTGTAAGTAATTCAGGTGGTGTATTTCGACTTAAGGTGTCTGGTAATGCAAGATTTTTTCCTGCAGTCCAAACTATATGTAAGTTTGGAAATTTCATCAGAATTAGTTGAAATCTGTAAACTCGGTGGTTTGGGTTAGATTTTTGTGTAAAGAGAAAGATGATTGGTTTATGGTCTGTGAATAGAACTGTTGGATGTTTTGATCCAAGTATCAGAAATTCATATTCTGTCAGTGTATATATTATGGCTGTACATTCTCTCATTAGAGTTGAGAGTCGTAGCTCTGCTTGAGTGAATAATCGAGAATTTGCTGATATGAGGTTCATTTTATTTGTACCATTATGTGATTGTAATAGTGCTGCACCGATGCCGAAGTTCGAAGCATCGCACATTGCATAAAATTGTTGATTTGAATCTGGAATTGTGTTTGAAATTTGTTCAGTTAAAAGTTTCTTTATTTCTTCAAATCGTGTTTGATGTTCTGTGTTCCATTCAAAATTATTTTGTTGTCTAAGGATGTTATAAAATGGTCGTAGATATAATTGCATTTTATAAACATATTTACTTAAAAAGTTTAACATTCCAAGAAATTCTTGGATTTTCTTTTTATTTGTTGGTGGTTGAAGTTTTTGAATAGCGTCAATGCGTGATTTCAATGGAGTGATTGTTTTTCTTTCTATATTATGTCCTAAGAATTTAACTCTTGTCAAAAAGAAGTGTGATTTATCGGGGGCGGCCTTCAGATTTTCGTTCTGAAGTATTTGGTGATATTTTTCTAAAACATTGAACATCTCGTCTTTTGTTTGTGATTGCATAAAAACATCGTCTAAATAGGTGATTGCGTTTTTATTGAGTATTAGTGGTCTAAAAATTTTGCTCATAAAAGCTGAAAATGCTGCTGGTCCTATGGATATTCCATAGAATAAGCGGTTGAATTCATATTGTTGGTTTCCGATAACAAATTGTGTTAAACGTCGTGATTGTTCATCTAGTGGCATTTGATTGTATGCACTATTCATATCGGCGGTTGTAAAGTATTTGCCGTTTATTTTTGTTAAAATAACTTGTATTGGTTCAATGGGCCAATTACATTTTGATTCATCTATAAGTGAATTGAGGTATCTAGCATCGAGAACGATTTTTAATGATTCTCCTTTAGCTAGAATGATAACAGGGTTGATAAATGTGTTGCCTTTTGGTTGTTCTTCTTTGTTTACTGGTGATATAATGTTGTATTGTTCTAAAATGTCAAGTAATCTGTTCACTTTATCATGTAAGTGAATTGGTACTTTACTTGCTCTCTGAGTTTTGAAAACTGCGTCTGGTTTTAACGGGAGATGTAGTGATGAATTGATTTTTCCAACATCGAATTTTGATGTTGCATAGACTGATGAATATGTAATTAGCTGTTTGGCTAACTTTTCGAATTCGTCTTGTGTTATTTGTGAATGTTGGAAATTAAACATTGTTAAAAATTTTTGTTGGTCCTCTGTGTAGTTACTTATGTTGAATGTAGGTTTGAAATATGGAGTTTTTGTGAAATAATCCGTATTTCTGTTTTCGTTACTTATTATATTATTTATAGATAATTCTTCATTAAGAATTGTAGATTGGCAAATATCTAGTAATTGGAGTATATTATTTACGCGATAGGCTTTTTCGTGTATTGGTGATATTGTAGCGTTGGTTTCACAATATCCTAAAAGTCCTAAAGGTAATGTTACTTGGTAAGGTGTGTTGTTATAGACATGTAAGGAAATGATATCTGAATTCGAATTTTTCAAATATTTTATGGATGAGATTGTGATTTTGAAAAATTTGTGAATAGGTTTGAATTCAAATTCTGACATATAAAATTTTTGTTTGTTTTGTTCTTTATCAAATTGGTGAACTTGTTTGATTGAAAAGTTATAGATATTTCCTGATAGTGGTTTTAGGTGTTTTCTTTGTTGGTTAAATATCGGGTAGAATTTTGAAAAGAATGGTGGTTGTTTATTTAATCTTTGAAAAAATGTTAAGGATGTTTCTTTTGTTTTTGTATATTTATCTTTGATTAATATTTTACTATTTAGTATGTTAATTGTTGGTATATACTTCGAAATAAATGGTATTCCAATGATATTATATTTAATGTCAGTGATATGGAATATTTGTTTAAATGGCTTATTTAAAATTTTGCTTTGCTCCATTGTTCTGGTGGGGAGGAGAAATAATTGGATTTTTCCGTAGTTTATCAATGTTGATCCTTGTGCTGTTGCTAGTTTGCTGGAGGTTTCAAGAGGTGTTAGTTTTGGGTGTAAAGTTTTTATTTCATTCCATGTGGGGATGTTTATTATGTTTGATTCTGCTCCTGAATCAATTAAAAAATCTATTTCAAGGTCTGGTGGTTGAAATTCTTTATTTCTTGGGCTTTCTAAGAGAAATGGTATTGTCCAAATTTTTTCTTTGGGTTGTTCTTTTTGTATATTTTGATAAATGTGATTTGTATTCAAGCATTTTGTTTTGGTATTTTTATTGGTTTGATTTGTAGTGTTAATCTCATTTGTTTCTTGCGTCGTTGGTGTGGAATTTATGGGTGTAGTGTAATAATTTTGAAGAAATTCTGATTGATTTTCATATATGTGTGAAGTAAAGGGTTGTTCATATATGACAGATTCATAGTCATTTTCGACTTTTATCATATTGATAGAAAGAGTGTTTTCAGTATCACTTTCTGAATCTGATGATGTACAGTTTATTTGATTGAGTTGTAACGTATCAGTTACTGTGTCATCAATACCTGGAGGGTCTGATGTTGTTTCTGGATTAGATTGTACTTGATTGATTTGTCTTTGATGTTTAGGTGTACTACTTCTGTGGCGATTATTAGAATTATTATAGTTATTATTATTCCGGTGTGGTGATTGGGAATAATTTCTATAACGATTATTATAACTTGAGTGTCGATTTTGTGAATTATTTCGCGATCTGTTTTGGTAATTATTGTTTGGTCTGTTATAGTTCGATCTATTATATGAGTTATTCCTTGATTGATTGTTCGGGTAATTCTGGTTTCGGTTGTTTGAATAACTTCTATTTCGATTATAGGAGTAGTTTCTATTCCTATTGTATGATGAATTTCGTGATTGGTTGTTTGGATAGTAGTTATTTCTTGATTGGGAATTAGATCTAGAAACAAATCGTTGTGTATTTGAATGTGATCTGGAGTAGTTATTTCGACTATTTGGTCTATTGTAGTGATTTTGTGATGAATTATTCGTGTTTCTTCGTTCTGGTGATCTTCCTCTATAACTTGAGTTATATGGTGATTGATTTCTTGTATAATTTGTATTGTTCGGGAGTGGTTTTCCTGAACTGTTGTTGCTGTAGACTGTTTTGTTCGGTAGATTTTGATCTTTTTTCATGTATTGATAGAATGATTTATTTGGTTCTTTATATTTTTGAGGTTTATTTTGATTGTCTTGCTGTTTTTGTCTACATTCGGAAATACTATGTCCGTATCGTCGGCAATAATTACACCATTTTTTGAAAGATGGTTTGCCTTTAAAGTTTGGGTTCTTTTCGTAAATATTGAGTATTTCAGTGATTTTTTCAACGAGGTCTGTCTCTGATTCCTGTATATTATTAATATTAGTGGGAGTCGTTTCAATTCTGTTAACGTATTGTAATTTCAGATTTTCCGTTTCTTCTAGTTTCATTGTGATTTCTGCTTGTTCTAATTTGTCTACTAGTTTTCGAAAATCTATATCGGGTTCTCGAATTGAAGAAGGATGGGATGCTCTCTTTTTTATTGCTATTTTCCTTAATTGTGGTGTTAAGGTCATTATTAATATTTCTGTCATCTTTGTGTTTTTATAGTCGTGCGTATTTAGTGAATATGCTTTTCGAACTAGTGTTTCGATTCGTACTGCTATTTGCTTGATGGTTTCGTTTGGTAATCTGCGAATTTCATTACACAAAACTCTTTGTTGTTGTTTGTTTCTTTCTGAGTCAAACATTTTTGAAAATTCCTGTGTAAACCTTTTCCAGTTTGATTTTATTTCTAGAGGTAGTACTGAAAACCAGTTTTGGGCTGCGCCATCTAAGGTTGTTTGTATTAACGCTGTGCGTCGATGTATCCAATTTTGATGTAGTGGCGTATTAATTGGTTCAGGTCCAATATTTAAAATCAGGTTTGCTGTTACTGCATTTAAATAATCTTCTACAGAGTATTCAGGGTCTGTTCCTGTGAAAACCATTAAAGGTTTGTTTGATGTTATTGATGATCCACCCATAAGGTATGGATTCATTGTCATTTGTAATGATTCTGCTGCATTTGGCATTTGAGAAAAATTTGAAAGTTGGTTTCTTGTTATTTCATGTTGTTGGAGATAATATGGGAGTGGTATTTCATTTTGCATTTGTGATGCTTGATACGAGTGTGCAGTCATTGGATTTTGTTGTTGAATTGGTTGAAAAGATTGTGTATTAATTAGATTTTGTTGTTGAATTGGTTGTTGATGTTGTGCATCTATTGGTTGTGGAGAAAAATTTCTATGATTTGTACGTGTTCTCTGTATTCCTTGTCTACGATATTCTTGAGTATTTGGTGCAAATATATCTGGTTGTAAGAAATCATCATCTGAGGATAAATAATCCATTTGATAAGATGTCTGTTTTTTATTTTTATTTTGTTGAAAAAATGGGTAATTTTCACTGTGATCCTGTGGAGGATTTGTTTGGAAATTTATCGAATTAGGTTGGGTCATTGGGTTATCCCAATTTCGAGATCTTGTATATTGGTTAAAATTTCTTTGTGGTTGGTTATATGTTTTTGATGGATGTATATAATTATAATTATGGTCTGCAAAGTTGTTTCTAGTGAATGTTTTGCGTGTTTTTGATGGTATTGTCATGGGTCTGTATGTTTGGTAATCCATATGTGAATATTTAGGGGCAACCGAAGGTTTAACGGTTGATTGTAAGGTTACCTGTGTTTGTGAAGGATTTGTATTTCTTGGTGTTGTTAAATTTGGGCGTATTGGTGAAATACTTTGTTGTGTAGTTGTTGTGTGTACAATTTCTTCATTTATGAAGTGTGATGGTGTCTGGATATCTTGTTGAGTAAGATTCCTAGTTCCATTGAGGTTTTCATTGTGTATAACTGTAGAGTTTAAACTATTATTTTGTGTATCGGGCAAAAATGTATTATAGTTTAATGGTGTTGCATCAATGGTTAATGGTATTACTTTTACATAATCTCTTATGTAAGATATCGTACTTATTGCTTGACTTGAGATTGATTGTGGGAAGCTTATAAATGCGGGATGAGACCATTCGGGGTCCCAAACATAATCTGATTGTTCTGTGATAGCGGTATCATCGTTCGAGTTTTGGGGTCTAAAATTTTTTCTTGCTTGTGCAATTAAATCAATATTGTGTGTGAAATAATCTATTATGAACCATGCCAAAATTTTTTGTAGATCGTGTTTTGTATGTTGTGAAACGTCGTCTTTCGTGAAATTTTCTTTAATGATGTTTAAATAACTAGAGAGTAGTGTGATTTCATGTCGTACTCTTAAATGTTTAGATGTTTCTGTCGGTGAGACATTTGTTAATGGGATTTCGTTTTCTAATATCGAAATATAACTATATATTATTGCGAAAACTTCATTGGTGAATATGGAGTTTGCTCTTTGTGAATTATGATATTGGATGCTTTTTATATATTCTGAAAAAACTTTTGAAAATTCTAAATCAAGATCATCTGTTTGAATTGTATATTTTCTATTATTATGGTTTGGTGAGGTGAATTCTATGGAGTAGATTCCATACTGTTGTGTTATGTTGCATATATCTTTTAAGTAGTGGTCTATGATTTGTCTTTTGATTTTTACATCTGGGAACTCTGTTTTACATGGACTGATTCCGGGTTCAAATAAATTTAATAGTAAATTTTTGCAAAATATATGCTGTCCTCTATCAGTGGTTGCATCTACTATGAAAGGAAAGATTTCATCATCATCTGGACTTTCTTCACCTGGGGTGTGCGTTGAGCTCATTTTTTCGTTCGATGACCGTTAATATGTAATTATTATTGTGTCGAATTGGTTGATTCCAATTGTATAAATGTACTGGTTTGTGTTTATACTGCTTTTTTATTCTTCTTTTTCCTCTTTTTGATGAATTTGAAGTTGTTTCTGAGTCAGAAAAATATAATTGATCGTGAAGGGGGCAATTTTTATCTATTGTTTCTTTTAGTTTGTAAAGTTCGTCTAAACTGTTGGTTTCTGATTCTGAAAATGCGTTTCGATTTTTTGAAAATCTTTTTCGTGTTATTTGTCTTTGTTTCGTTATTATTTTTCTTTTTAGTGTTTGTCGTTTTGTTCGAATGTATCCAACTGTTTGTGTATGAGGTGTGATTACAAGGTCGTATTTTTTGTTATCTATTTCACAATTGTGTAAAACGATTGTTTGTTTATTCCCTAGGTTTTTAAATGACATAAGGTTTAGGATGACGGATGCAAAAGGTTGTTAAATGATTTCTATTTTCTTAAACTGTTAGTTCTTACGATTTTTTGGTTAGCTTAACCTGGGTCTGTTTGTTCAGGGTTGGAGAGAAAAGTATATCGATTCCGAAGAATGATTTTTTACTTTCTCGTGGCTAGTATAAGTTAAGGTGTTAACTTACTTAATCTTACTTAGGGGTAGTGATTGTGTTCAAGGGTTGGAGAATAGTAAATCGATCCACAAGGTTCAGGTATAATTAGAACGCGAGTAGTTCGTTAGATACTATTTTAAACTTACTAAGTCTAAGATTTATCCTGGGTCTGGTAAGAGGGGGGGTCAAGTGAAGGATGAATAACCGAAGTTCTTCACTGTTTATCCTAATTTGAATGATTAGTTTTGTTTAAAAATTTCTATTAGTCTTAGGTCTTTAGAAAGGGTTGGGTAGTGAATCGACGTTTGAGGTCGTTAGACACTAATTAAGTGGGTGGGGGAGAACAAAGTTGTTCTGTTTGATCCAAGGATAAGCCTTGATGATCAAATTTGAAATTTAATTAAGTAGAAAATGATTTAAGATCCAAGGATAAGCCTTGATGATCTGGTTTTAAAATTAAGTGAATTTAAGTTTTAATAAAATTTTAAATGTGTGTAAAGGAAAGATTTAGTGTTTTGATGATATTAGTGGGTTTATGATTGCTGTTACGTTTTAGGTGATGGAGCTGGAACAACAGGATGATTTATGATTACTAACCATTTATTGTCATGCTACTAATTTTTATTTTTATTTTTCAATAAATATTTTTCAAACATGTTTTGTATATTACTGCAGAGTTTTAGGAAAACGATCTTAGATCTTTTTATCAATCGTTATTGTATATTAATAATTTTGTTTAGCGCCTGAAATGATTTTGAAGATTAACTTCAAGGTTTTATGTTTGCAAATGAAAATCTAAATTCATTGCTAGTAGTATTCTAAATATAAAAGTTTGTTCTGGTTTTTGCCTAACTATCATATAGCTATATGGCAAGTTTCTACTTTGTCGTATGTCGTCTCTGGTTCGAGGTCTTCTTCCAATTCCGGGTAGTTCTGTTATGGTTCGGAATATTGGCTCTGATCTATTGAGTCGTAGAGACATTTCGATTAAATTATTGTCGTATAACATTTTTTAAATGTTTTTGTCTAATTTCTAATCTATTTTGGTTAATTCTAAGCTATTAAGGTCTTGTTCGAGACTTATGGTCGCACCAGATGAGTTATGTTCGAGTTGGTTAACTCATAGAGTAATTTCGGATAGGGTACACCGTCTGCTCGTCACGCTATCTTATTTTCGGCCGGATAGATTCGTGCAACTTCTTAGTCTAATACCGATCCTAATCTTACTCTTATACTATCTAGTCTCAGGTTGTTTAACTAGTCTCTGCTAGGCTCAATAGATCTAGGGTATACTGGTTTATTGCGGCTGCTGAAGTGCTCGGGAGAGTCCAACTAATTTCTAAGTTAAATTCAAATCTCTCTGGTGCTGAAATTACAAGTAACTTCAGCACTTACAAATAAGTGGGTTGTTAGTTAGATGGATCATGATTGGTTAACTTTAAATACTTTACATTGGTAAAATATCTAAATTATCCAATCATAAAATGTAGTTTAGATCAGGTTCCAGGAGGGTGATTAGAAGAATTAAGAAGAACAAAGCCGATGGAGTGTTTTTGTATCATCAATAACAATATATTAGCATTGAGAGAAATTCGCAAGTGATGTGTGTTTGTTCAGCTGGGGGTCCCTTTTCGATCAACGAGGGACTGGCCATCAACACTCTGGTGGGGACACTCACTGCCGCAGACACTGACTCGGCCCAGAACCACCACGGACAAGTGAGTATGACAGTCAGAACAGTAAACCGAAAATAGGCTTGGAATTTAAATATTCCTACGAATAAAATTTGCAAAACAAATGTTATATTGCATAAAACTTAAGGAATTTCATTTCAACGTATTTAACAAACTTTACTTTAACGAACTTTATAAAAATGTGCGATCCCAAACAATATCACTATCTTTTCATTTTCTTACATAGTCTTTGAAAGGTTCTCAGTTTTCAGTTCAACTTGGCATGTATGATGGTTATAGATTTCTTCAGGTAATAAACTGTGCCGAAGTGTGTTCTGTGATAGTCTAAGTGTGATAACTGGCCTGTTGGGGTTTATTTTCAGGTGGTGTTTGAACTGGTGGAGCCGAGTGAGTGGTTTGCAGTTGGTGCTCAGAATGGACAGATCAGGAGCAGAGTGGTGCTAGACTACGAGGATGCCGCCATAGCTTCTGCCGGATACGAGGCAAGTTATTACATACACTCACACGAGACCAACTGGTTTTTTTTTTCTTTAAAAGATTTCAAGGTCTTAAATCTTCAGGTTGAGCTGGTGGTGCGGGTGCGTGATCTGGCACCCTCTCCCCCCTCCGGAATGAGCTACTCCACCGCCACTGTCACAGTCGCCATCAACGATGTGGATGACGAAGCTCCCTTCTTCACAAACGCGCCCATGTGAGCACTTTCCTCAAAACAAATACTTGCTCATAACGCCGACAAAAAACCAGTATAAAGTGTTGAAACCACTTTATGCATTTAAAAGGCTTGCCTCAGTCGCATTTATCCTTATTTGAAGACTTTTCTCGTTATTTTGACTAACAAACAATATTTTGCCTTATACTTAATAATTGTGTTTGCATAATACGTATCTTTTCTTTAGATTTTACCATAGTCATTCATTTATCGTCCATGAATTGGGTTGTTTCTGTTTCAGGACCATACACGTGGATGAGGGCACCACAGGCACAGGTGTGGCCACAGTGCAGGCGGAGGACGAGGACACAGCCGGGGCCAGTCTGGTGTTCTCGGAACGGTCCGAAGTGCTGTCCCCCTCTCAGACGGCCTCCGCCTCCATCACTATACAGTCCGACGGGAGAGTGGACGTGACTGCTGCTGTGGATGCAGAGACCATAGGGTCACAGTCCATACTTGTGGGGGTGAGTTCTTTATTCGCGGGTGAGAGCACAAGCTGACCTAATGGAACGACCTTGAGTTAAGGACAGCTCAGAAAAAAATGACTTCAAATTCAAAAAAATAATAATAAAGTGAGTTTATCAGTCAAAAACAAAAAAAAGTATATAGCATATTGCATTCAGCGACTTCTTTCAATTTTCATGGTGATCAACCAAATGTGCCGAATATGTTGCAGGTGCGTGTGTGTGACAGCGGGGCTTGTGTGAGGTATGCGGACTCGTATGTGTTCGTGAAAGTGGTCCGAGTGAACGAGTACGACCCCATCTTCAACCAAGTGTCGTATGCATTCACAATGCAGGAAACATCACAGGTGAAATCATTCTGCAATACCAGATAACTGTCTGTTTTTTAGCCATTTTTTAAAATTCAGTTTACAATATCATCGTCTAATTAAGTGGTCATTTTAAGCAGTTTCTGTCATTCCTATAGCTTATAATCACGTGCTGTGCAATCATAAAAATGGCAGTATGCTGTCTGTATTGCTGTTTTTATGGGCTAAAATTCTTAACGGCTCGGCCAAAATTAATCCAAATCATGCTCGACGAAGAGAGACGAGCGGCCAGCGTAATTGGGTAGAGCATCTCTACTTGAGTTTGTTCACAGGTGGGTCATTTGGTGGGGAGGACGAGAGTGTTGACCGCTA
This sequence comes from Symsagittifera roscoffensis, assembly GCF_963678635.1. Lineage (NCBI taxonomy): Eukaryota > Metazoa > Xenacoelomorpha > Acoela > Convolutidae > Symsagittifera > Symsagittifera roscoffensis. The sequence goes on from NC_087066.1 coordinate 2,282,229, forward strand.
CGACAGTGGGCAGTGTGGATGCAGGAGTGGACAAGAATGTGACCTATGCCATCACCACCTCCCAACAGTACTTCTCCATCAACCCACACACCGGCACCATCACCCTCAAGGCACCCATCGACAGGTCAGTCCAGAGCAGGGGAGGGAGAAGGGGAGGGGAGAGGAGAGGGTGGAGACATATAAATTATGTATAATCAAGAAAAGTTCAAGACAAAAAACAAAAATGCCACTCTGAAATGTCCAAAAGTGAATGAACAATCAGTTATCAGTTAACATTAAACATATTCAATTGAAACTAACGAGCTTGGCACGATCTGAGGTTGACTCTTATAGTTACATTTTGATATGATTTAGTAAGTCTATCATTATGGCATCTGCCAATGACTACGACCCTGACAATTTTCTCAGTACTGAGCTAGTTTTCGAAAACTGGTTGAAGCCGGTTGAATCAAAAATAAAAAGGTTGAATATGATGTATCACTCGGCGCCACTCTACGTTTACTTGTGGTACTTGACTTGTATAAGAACAAAATAAATAAAACTAAGAAAAAAAACGTCTTTCATTTGGACTTTTTGGATCGGAAAAACAAAAACGTTGTCAGAAAAGTGGGGCATTTACCAGCTTTTCTTGAGGCATCCCTAACTCGTTGGAAAAAAAGTTATGTTCTGTGTTGTCAGGGAGATAGTGAGCTCAGTGTCGTTCGTCGTGAGAGCGACAGACGTGAGTGACACTTCGAGGACAACAGATGTGAATGTGGCCATCACAGTGACAGACACAAACGACAACAGTCCAGTGTGCAACTTGGGACCAGTGCTGGACACACAATATGTGAACGAAGAGGTCAGCTGTCTTTTTTTGTCTGCTTTCTATTTCTTGCATTGTTTTTGTTCATTCTTTTTTCTGCACAATTTTTCTACCCAAACAAACGTGACTTTTTGAAATTATAATTGTTGTGAGAAACTTATTAAATAGTTCCAGACAATGACTGACGTTGAAATGATGTTCTCCCATGATGATTCAAACATCACATTCACACAACAACTGCTATTTGGGTTTGACTCAACGCCTGACCAACCGGCTGGGATTTTGGATGTCCTCAAGAATTTTCTAAAAGGTTTTGAAAAGCAATCACAGGATTCTAAGCTGCTCAAAGAAGACAAAATTGAATTTGAACATCGAGTTGTCGACAGCCAGATCAATACAAAGAATACCGGAGAGGGTGGTTGGACTTGAGGAAACTTCTAGGAAAACTCCCTGACATTCACAAATAAGGATGTCAGCTCCGACCCGTTACATGATGTGCTAACAATTACGCATGAAGATATGAATATAAAATTGAATAAGCATAACCTAGCAGCAAGTCATCCATTAAAAAGTAATTCAATTGCGCCTGGATTAGTAAAACTTTTTCAGGCCAGTCATGATAATTTCTGGAGACGCGCATGGAAATAAAATCATCTATCATAAACTCTTAGCACAAGAATTTAGAATACAGTTCTCCTCAGTTGTGAAAACTCAAGCAAAAGCTTTCACTGCAATTATGGTAAGCTGTTCAACATATGTGCCTTTTTCTATTCATTATAAAAATATATCCACCTGATGTTTCAAATGCCATCAACTTTTTTTAGAATGGTAAACACCTGCTAAAAAGTAATTTGATTTTCTAACGCTGTTGTCACCAGTTATATTAACTGAAATTGCTTGTATCTTCGAAGATGCTGGAACTTTTTCTGATCTACTCGAAATAGCTAAAGTAAAACCCGTCTTCAAGGAAGAGGACCAAGTTAGTTTCTTAAATATTTGTCTAATGTCGCTCTCACCACTAATATGTTAAATTTTTGAAAACAAATATATATGGGCAATTAATGGACCTGTTTTCCGAAGTTCAAGTTTTTGAACTCATGAGTTAGGACCGAGTTGGTTAACTCATAGAGTAATTTCGGATAGGGTACACCGTCTGCTCGTCACGCTATCTTATTTTCGGCCGGATAGATTCGTGCAACTTCTTAGTCTAATACCGATCCTAATCTTACTCTTATACTATCTAGTCTCAGGTTGTTTAACTAGTCTCTGCTAGGCTCAATAGATCTAGGGTATACTGGTTTATTGCGGTTGCTGAAGTGCTCGGGAGAGTCCAACTAATTTCTAAGTTAAATTCAAATCTCTCTGGTGCTGAAATTACAAGTAATTTCAGCACTTACAAATAAGTGGGTTGTTAGTTAGATGGATCATGATTGGTTAATATTAAATACTTTACATTGGTAAAATATCTAATTTATCCAATCATAAAATGTAGTTTAGATCAGGTTCCACCCATCCGGGTTTTACAGAGTTTTTTAGAATAGTTCTTCTGCAATTCGAAGGATGGATGATGGACGTTGGTGTTTGGCGAACATCTTATTTCTTCTGTTTCCTCTTTGTTAAAGAAGTTCCAGGAAGCTGGAGTTAGAGACATAAGACGTTGTGTCTTCTAGTGACAACGACTAAGTCTTTGCAACAAACTCAAATCTGATTTCAGAATGGTTTGCTATGTCAGGTTTTTCTGTTCTGCGTGGAGAACTTCTTTTGTGTCTGATCTAGTTTGGGAATGGCGTGGAGATTGTGCGTGGAGGGGATGCCTGGTTACTCGGATCTGTACGTATACTTGAACATCGAGGTGGTCATTGGTCTAGTTCAATGAAGTCCTTTTCTGCGAAGTCAAGTCGTACTCTAAATCCTTTGAGTTGTGATTGTGAGTGGCATATCGATTGTGGTTGGTCATTCTCTCTCGAGTGTAGTGGGGTCGTTTTGTCTTTAGATGTTCGTCCTTGGTGTTGTATTCTGATCTATGTATTGCATAATGTAATTTACATTTTATAAAACATTTATTAGTTTAATATTTTTTAATTATGATTTTAGTTAGTTGTTTTCACAAAAGCTTTTTGTTTTAGTTCGGTTATTTTGAAGAGTTACTCACACTTGAGTAGCTCTTATTAAAAATAGAGGTGTGGTCACAAAGCGTGGATGTAGCACGGTGGGTTAGGCCGGCTATAGAGCATGCTCAGGACGTCCTTCCTGGTGGGTTAGGCCAGGAGTGGGAGTATGATTTCATGCGGTTTTTGTGAGGGGTCCTGTTATGTGACAACGTTTTATGTTGGGTTTGTTGTGGTTTTTCTTATGTCTTGTTGGTTATGTCCTTTTTCCAAAAAGCAAATTGTTCGTGGTATGGGTTTGTCTTTCGACTTTTTTGTGTTTTATTATTTCTTTCTTAGACTTTATAATAGTCTTCAAAAGAATAAATTATCCAGTTTTAAACTGGGTTAATCCGGTTTGGGTACCGTTGGTTTCCTTTTCTTAGTCATGCTGTTATTCTATGATTTGTGGTATTTAGTAAGCTGCGTTGGTTAGTTTTGTTTAGTATATGATTCCTTTCCAACCGGGTTAAAGGAAAGTTTGAAACATGTTATTATATGTTAGAGTTGTTGAGTGTGAAAACTTGAAACTGAAATTCATTATTTTAAACAATTCTTCGTGGGCGAGCTGTGCGAGTGTGGATAGAATTTCTGTGCGAATAAATGAGAATATCAAAAGGTTAGTACTGCATTTGCATTTTATTAATTTATTGCATAGAATTTGGAAATTTACTGCTAGTTTATGGGGGAATTTTAAGTTACAAATTTTCATCATAATTAGATTTACTGCTTGTGGGGAAAATTTTAGAAATGAATTCACTGCATTGGTATTAAATTTATAAATTTATAAGTGTAAGAGATTAATAGAATTGTTGAAATCTGTTTGATGAAATTTGCGATCTTTATTTGTTTTTTGTGGTTTTTGAAGGTGATCGTCGGATGAAGGCTAAAAATCTAAAGAAAACATGGATAAAGTATGGTGAGTTTTTTAATATTTTAATTAGTTAGTAATATTCATTTAATTCATACTTACTTGTTAGTCGTCGGGGAAAAAACCGTGGGGGAAGATGTCGTGAATTAGTTCTGAAGTTGTTAGTAGTTTAGCTAAGATGCGGATGATATTTTTAGTTTGAAGCAGTGGCCAAAGCAATTGAAGTGCCTTAATAGTGGTTAGTTCTTCAGTGCCAACTGCAAACTCATAAGGTGTGTTTTGGATTAGATTATATAATTTGTGATTGAATTTAGTGTTGTGGATGAATTCTAAAATTGGGATTTCTATAGGTTGTACAAACTCGTGCGGGATAAGGAAGGGTCGGGATTCTTCGGCGTTGAAGGTCTTGGTGATGGGACAGAAGATGTACATTTGGGTTATGGGATCATAATTGCGAAGAATACCATGAAGGTTAGTATCTTTAATGCAATATGTGAAATTTAGGAAAAATGGTGAAGTGTATTTGGAATTAATGAATTGAAAACGATGGTGTGGTTGTCTAGAGGGTGTGTGTAGGTCAAAGTGATTTTGGATGAAGCGATAATAACTATATGTGTGGGTTTGTTTAGTGCGCAACATAATATCGTGTGAGCAGTGTAAATCTCTTTCGTGTGGTGCAAGGAAATGAAAGGTTAGTGAAAATATTTGGAAGCGTTCTTTGAAACTTTCGTATGCTTGTGTGTCTATTAGTGCTTCTGAAATAATGTGATCAAACTTTCGGTCGAAGATGTTTAGTGTAAATATATATGGTGTCTTGATGAAAAATTTCTCAGTAATTTGTGGATTAGCGAAGCGATCGTCGTCTAAGAATTGATCTTGGTTAGCTCTGATGATGTTGTGATCATAGTATTCGAGTGTATATTCGTTAGCTCTAGGTGCAGTGTGTGTTTTTAGTGATTTTTTATATCCAACGTAAGTAAATTGTCTAGCGGTTAGTGGTGTAGTGAGTCGATATAGCATGTCCGTATTTCGCTCTATATCGATGTGAGTGTTAGATAAAGGTAAGCAAAGAGGGTTAGTAAAATGATAATATGAGGTCCAAGAGAGAGTGGGCATTAAAACGTATTCATCTACAAAGTTGCGTGTTTCGTTAGTGTCGTGGGGGGTGTTTAAGGTGTATTGTGGGAATGAGGGTAAGGTGATGGCTAAAAATTCTTTTGTGTTAGTATGCTTGGGGTGGTTGATGTATTCACGGGCTGTTCCTGGTTTTGCTGGGAAAGGATGGTTGGGGAACTTTCTTTTAAAAGTGCGGTAAGCTCTATTAGTGTTGAGTGAAGATTCAGTTGATGTGGATGATGGTGCTAATGATTCAGTATAATTTGAAGAGGGTGTAGGGGTAGGGGGGTTGGATGAATTTATTGTGGAGGAGATTTGGTTTATGGTTGGGGTATTAAGGTGGTAGGGTTGTTGTTGAAGGGTAATAAAATTATCTAGCTCTGGGGAGATTCGGGGGGTGTCTGGAGAATGAGATGATTGGTCAGAATGGTATGAGGAGTAGGTTGGGGTAACTTGGGAAGCATAAGAGGGTGTGGGAGTGATTGGGTCAGGGTTATTGGATAATATGGGTTGAAAAGGGGGTTGAGAAAAATTAGAAGAGTCATGAAAATTATTGGATGGGGATGGTTCTGAGTCGGCAAATTCATCGGGGGTTTCAATATTCGGGTTATTGAGTTGTGAGATGGAATATAAAACGGAGATGTGTGAATTAGTGTCGGAATTCATGCCTGATGTTACATTACTAGGTGGAAAATCGGGTGGCGGAAAAGCAAAAAGTGGTATTATTGGGATTGGAGAGGTAAGATTGGTTGGGTGGGAATTTGATCGGTGTAGTGATCCAAGTTGGCGGCTCATCGTGGGCTAAAAAAATGATTATTTTGAGACTGAAAAGCGGTGGTATGGGGTTGTTCAATAATTTGTTCATAAGTATTATCATCTTGTGACTGGTGTGTCATTATATGTTGGATGGGACTTTGTGATGTGGTGAGTCGAAAATTTGGATTATGTGTGATGGCTAAATTTCGAAAATTTCGTGGGACTAGGGATAGTGGATGGTTATTTGGTAGGGGTGGTAATTGTGGTGCCGTTGGCGTTATGTCTACATTGTTATGTTCTTCGTCGTATGTATTTTGTCGTGTTGCTATTTTTGTGTTATATTCTTTTATTTGTGCGTCTAAAAGAATTTTGTTTATAGATGTAGAAAAGATTCCAAAAAATCCTGCAAAGAGTATGCGTGCTACGCTTGCTTGTCTGTTTACTTGTGTGTGTATAGCACATGTGTTGTAGATTCCTTTTAAAAGTGAGAAAAGAAATCCAATAAAGTTAAACATTGCGTATAAAATAGTCAATTTTTCTAAGATGTAGTAGGGCCATCCTAGAAAATCGAGGATCTCATTTTTGAGTGTGACAAAGCTAAAAATGTTAATTGGTGATATATCTTGGGGACGGTATTTTTCACCGTTTAGATATATATAATCTTTAATGTCTTTAAAATATCCGCTATAGTCTTGCGTGTAGATATCGGCAAATCCTGCGGTTTCTGCAAGTTTGCGTAAATTTTGGTCTATTGATTGTCTTTTTATAGTGTCCATTTGTGTTAATAATTCTTGGAATTGTTGTGTTCTAATGTGATGTTGAATATCTGATTTTGAATAGATTCCTATTGATTGTAAGTCTATATTTGGGTTTCGAGCAATAGCGCGAATGCTTTCTGGTGAAAATTTTTTGAGTGATTGCATTAATGTGGGATATGGAGTGAGAAGATAATATTTATTTTCATCAGGGTTTAGTTGTACTACATTGTGGCTGTTTTCTGATCCACATGGGACTGCGGTATCCCAGAAATAGGTTCTTCGTGAAAGTGTATCCACGAAATGTACTTTATTCTTATAAAAGATAGGGATTCTTTTATAACATCGTTTATCTTCAAAAACGTATAGTGGTGATACTTTTTTAGTACAAGTATAAAACCATAAGATGTTTCCTTCATAGTCTAAAAAATTTGATCTATTTCCAGATAATAAGTATCCTGCATAGGGTATTTTTAATACTGCTAGTGCAAGTGATTGTAATATTTGTGTTCGTTCTAATTCGCATAGTTGGTGTAGTGTTTCTAATTCGGAGAGTGACATTTCTTGAAAAATTCGGCTAATTGTATAATCTAGTTTCATATCTAAATGAATATCATAGTGGATATTACCGAAATATGTAGTATTCATTAGTGATAATTCTTGTAAGCGTGTGCTTCTGGTGTCATGGGGTTTTAGATGTCCACCAGGTTGTCCGTTACTTTTTTCAAAATTAACTGGTATATAGGATGTTCCTTCGTTTAGAGGATGACCTGTGGCATATGGGTCGATTTTTACTTTTTCAGTGGTCATGTCGAATCCTTTTTCGTATTCAACTAATATCTCGGAGTATTGTGTTCTGTGAAGTGGATTCCTGTATTTACATGCAAGTTCTGTTTCTTGATATATTTGAAAACGTGTCAATTTATTTTCTATATTGTCTATGTTTCTAAAATTAGAACTTAGTTTTCGTGATGGATGGACTTGTTCATATGGAATTGATTGTATAAAATATTTTTCGTGAAATTTTATCATACGAGCGTGTATTTTTGCTACTTGAAATGTTGTACATGTATCTTCGGGGAACCAAACAATTGTTGCTTGTGTTCTCGTTGTAGGGTCGCAATAACCTTGATCATTTTTACAAGGTAATCGGATTCCTTGATAGATCATTGTATTATCTGATAAATCTCGTGTTAGTTGTATTTTTTCGAGTTGTATTTTCCAATCGAAAAACATTATTTCTTGGTATCCTTTATTTTTTGTGTCTGCTTTGCAGTTTGATGGGTCATTTATACCAATGTGTGGTATCCAATGTTTATCGTGTAGGTCATAGGTTAATCGTCCGTGTGCGCCGTTATACGGGTATTTTTCGTCTAGTTTTATATGTCCTTGGTGTCTTTCAAGTTGTGATTGATGTACAGAGTCTGAAAAAACTTGAAAATTAACTAACTTTCTTGCGGAGTTTTTATTTTGTGTGATGTTTAGTCTAAGTAATTCATTTTTACAATCGTCGGGATTGAGATGTAAAAGACGTTCTATATTACTCTGATAGAATGATTCATGGTCAAGTCGGTTTTTGTTTCCGTTCGAGACTTGTGAACAATGTACTTTCTTTTCGGAAAATGTTGCTGTGAATTTATAACCTGTAACTGTTGTTGCTCGGGCTTTTGAATAGAGTGTTGCTATTACATCTGTGGTTTCTATAGCTTGTGGTTCTGTTTCACATTGTGATACTTGATTTATTGCATATTTATGTAGTGTTTTTTGTTCATTTTCTTCACAATCGTAATGTGTTACTAATAAATCTTGTGGTCCTGTACGAGGGGAAGGGTTTATGTTTTGATTTGAGATTACTAGAAAAAGGATTTGGAGAAAAATTAATAATTTTAGAATATACATGTGTATGATAATCCTGAGTATGGATTATAAAATGTAATGTAGCCAATTGTGTTTTTGGTATATCTGTCGTATTTGTATATTACTTCAGTAGTTATAAACGGTGGTGGTAGTGATTGAGCTGTTATGTTAGGTGGATTTAATGGGTAGGGATGTTGGGTAATATTATTTAACTTAACTGTGATTTCAAACTTTTATTGTAAACTGTTTTGTTGGAGTATTTGAATATTGTGATCACGGATATCGTTGTGAATATCTTGGCGATATTGTAATCTATTAAGTGCCCAGTTATGAAGGCGGTTACTTTCTTGATGTTGTCCAAATAATGGTGGAGGTGCTGTAAATGTATTCCAATCTAGTCTTAAAGGAATATTTATTGATGATTGTTCTCGATATCTGGCGTCGAGATTATTTGGAAAATTTAAGTTAAAAGGTGGTGGTGAAATCTGGCTTATTGATGGTGTTGATGGTAGTGATAATGTTTCTGGTAGTGATGAGGATGTTGTTGTATCCGTAGAAATATCTATTGGATTATTGACTAAATTTAATTCACCTTGTGTAAATGAATGTGTTGTCCAATATGGTAGTCGTGATGCCTGGTTTGGGGGGTTAAAGGGATTTTCACGTATTTGTTCAGATGTTGGTGTTGAACCTAAGTAATCTGATGGTAGGCTTGAGGTGCTACGTTGTGAAAGAAGCGTAGGGGTTTCTGGTAATATACCAATGGGGTTTTCTGGAGTGTTTTGTGATGGGGATTGAGGTATATCAAAATGAACTCGGGGAGTTTGAAAATTTCTGTTTCGTCGAGGATGTATAATTTGTCTATTTATTTCGACTGTATTTTGGTTTTGACTAGGATTTCTTATTCTACTTAGTTCTTGTGGTAGTGTTGGGTATAGGTTATATGTTGGTTCGCTTAGAGGTGCTTGTCGTTGAACTGGTTCTAGTGGTTCTGATAAACGAGCATGTCGTTCTTCAAAAGTGTATGGATTGTCTTGAAAAAAAATTCGTGTAGATGTTTGAGGATTTTGAGTAGTTGAAGGTGGTGTTGGGTTATCTTGGGATGATGTCGGTGAAGACTGATTCTGTGACTGTTGGGTAGCAATTTTTGATGGATTTTTGAATTGTTACTTTAGTGGGAAGGTTTATGTTTATTATAATATTCTTCCAAAAAAATAATTAGAAAAATTGTTGCTAGGGCAAATGTGATGATTGCTTTCTTTATACATTTACATATTGTCAAAATGAGGGATGATAAAAATGTTATGAAAATTACAAACAATAAAAAAATATCAGTTCTACTGAAAATTGTTCGTATCATTTAGACAAGTTGTATAAATCGTACCTGTGGATATAATCAAGGGTTTTGGAAAGTTGGAGGAATAGTTCGAGTATAGTGTAGAAAATTAAAAAAATGTTACAAAAAATGATTAGGATTATTAGAAAAGATTCAAGTATATCAAAAAGAAATATTATCAAGGTTTCAAATATTGTAAAAAAAATGTTTAAAATTTATGAGTATTTGAGTAACTGATTGAGAGAAGAGCATTTAAGAAATGATCTCTTGGTCGAATATTTTTTGCTGTTTGAGGCGATTTTCAAGTGTGGTCGGATTATTTATTAGTTTTTTGACAAGTGGGTTGAGTTTTGTAAAAAATTGTTGGGGGCAATTTTCATGGTGATCGGGAGGTCGTCTTTTTCTTTATTTTTGTTTGTCAAATGATCCGGGGTATGGTGAGATTTTTATACTTTAGGCTAATTAAAATGTTCATTTTGTTACTTTAGGCTAAGTTAACAAATTTGCTTTGGGGGTATTCGTGGTCTGAGTTGGGGAAATATTGTTGATCTTTGGGTTATTAGATAAGGGAGGGGTACGGTATTATGGTGATATTTATTTTAGTTGTCAAGTTGGAGTGGTTTGCTTATTTTTGACCTGGAGGTCGTAAAGTTATAGTTATAGATGTGCCTGGAGTTCTATATGATTCGTCTAATTGGTCTTAGATGAATCCTATTGGTCTATTTTGAACTAGAATTATTGCGTACTTGTCAGCATGTTATTTTGAAAAATGTAAATGAAAAATGTTTCGAAGGTTTCAAGATTGTGAAGTATAATGTTAAAATTACTTTTGAAATTCCACTTTCTTTAAAATTTTAGATTGGGGGATGAATATTTTATAGTTTTTACGTGGTTGATTTCGGAGTCTTGTTGTTTTTCTATTTTCTGATTTGTCGATTTGTTCTTGGGGTATTATTTGTTCGGTCATTTTTCTATTTTTTCTTTGTTTTGGAGATTCTTTATGGTTTTGTGTATTGTTTTTGGTGGTGGTTGGTTTTGTGTTTTGATTTTCGGTGGGGTTATCATTTTGTTCTGTGTTTTTCAGATGTGGTTCATTTTGAATGATTTTTAATCCTGTGAAAGAATATAATTGAGTTAATTCGCGGAGTGCGTATTCTTTTGGGTAATAAGGTAATAGGTTGTTTCGATGTTGAACGATTTCTTTTTTGTTTGAGTCGGTAATTTTATATGTGACATCAGTGGGTTTTGCAATTATTTGGTATGGTCCTTTTCGAAGGGGTTGTAATTTTTTAGAAATTCCTTTTTGAGTATTAAAATTAGGTATTAAAACAAATGTTCCAATTTTTAATTCGGAGGCTGGTGTAAAACGTGAATTGATTTGTTCATTAATGTTTTGTCTTTGTAATAACTTTTTTGTTATTTTTTGATAAATTTCATTGTGTTTTTTATCTCTATTTAGAATCCATTCGGTGTGTGTACCGGAGGCTAGTTTAAGAATTTGTGGGTGATGAAAATGATCTTCATCGTGTGTATGTAAAGGTAGGTTATAACAAATTGAATCTTTATTTGGTTGACAATAACCTTGTGCGTTTTTATGAGAATTTGCTGTAAACATTATTGGTTTGCCTGGCTTTTGGTTAAAAACCATTTCGTATGGTGACATTCCTAAAGTTGTCGTTATTTGTGAATTATATGCTAAGGGAAATAATTTTACATCTGCTGACCATTCGGTATATTTTGTATCATTTCCGTTGATGATACATCTAAGATATTCTTGTAATGAACGGTTCATACCTTCGACTAAGCCGTTTGTCCAAGGTGCATGAGATGTACGTGGTTTGTGTTTAATGTTATATAAATGACATAGTGTGATAATTTCATTATTTATGAATTCTGTACCGTTGTCTGTAACTAAAATTTCTGGTAGTCCGAATTTTGCTATCCAGTGTTCATAGAGTGTTGTGTAAGCGTAATAAGCGTTACAATATGGTACTGGGTTAAGTGCTACATAATGTGTAAATGCGTCAACAATTACCATAATGTAGGAGTTTCCTTCTGATGAGGGTGAAATTGGTCCTTTAGTATCAAATGAGATACGATGATTAAAGTACAAACTTTGTCCTTTAAAATCTTGTTTTTGTGCTATTTGTTTTTGATTTGGGTAAGGTTTATTTAGTTGACATACTATACAGTCATTGCATAGTACTTTTATCCAAATTGGTGCATTTGGGAAGTAAAAATTTTGTATAAAATTTGAATATGTTTTTTCTGATCCAGAGTGTCCTTTAATATTTTGTGTATGTGAAATATTAAAAGCTATAAGAATCATACTTAAAGGGAGACATGGAACTGTAGATTCATTCAGGTTATACTCTAAAAGGTCTGTATTTTCGTTAATTGTTGTGTTGTTAAATTTGCGAAAGTATCGGAGGAGTGTTTTGTTTCCTAGAATGGTTGAATCTGCTTTGATAGGTTTAGTTTTATATTTGTGCCATGATTTCAGTTGTCGAATTACTGGGTCAAGGTTTTGATATTGTTTCAGTGTTGAAATTGTAATTATTTCTGTTGGGGGGAGAAAAATGTTTTCGATTTCTAATTTAGATAAGGGTATTGTATCAAGTGGGTCGTGAAGGTCAAAAACTTGATTTATTGTGTATTTTGAATCATTTGTTTGTGGTCCTGATAAATTTATTTTATCAGTTAAATCTTCTTTTTCAATTAGTGGAAAATGGTCTTTCTTAGGCGGGTGTTGTTTTGTTCGTTTTTGTTGGATGTTATTTTTTATCCATTGAGAATATGGGATTGGTTTGAAAGTTGATGTTCCAAGTAGATCAACTTCATAATGATTATTTTCACAATCTAAATAAAGTGGGAAATGTTGTAAATTATTTATTTGTGATTGTTCAATATCAGTTTTTACTGCATATTTGCATTCCAATCGGGGTGATGTTTCGTTTTCTGCAAGGTAGAATTTTATGTTTTTGGGTATTTCAACTGTTGTTTTTCGTGTAAGTAATTCAGGTGGTGTATTTCGACTTAAGGTGTCTGGTAATGCAAGATTTTTTCCTGCAGTCCAAACTATATGTAAGTTTGGAAATTTCATTAGAATTAGTTGAAATCTGTAAACTCGGTGGTTTGGGTTAGATTTTTGTGTAAAGAGAAAGATGATTGGTTTATGGTCTGTGAATAGAACTGTTGGATGTTTTGATCCAAGTATCAGAAATTCATATTCTGTCAGTGTATATATTATGGCTGTACATTCTCTCATTAGAGTTGAGAGTCGTAGCTCTGCTTGAGTGAATAATCGAGAATTTGCTGATATGAGGTTCATTTTATTTGTACCATTATGTGATTGTAATAGTGCTGCACCGATGCCAAAGTTCGAAGCATCGCACATTGCATAAAATGGTTGATTTGAATCTGGAATTGTGTTTGAAATTTGTTCAGTTAAAAGTTTCTTTATTTCTTCAAATCGTGTTTGATGTTCTGTGTTCCATTCAAAATTATTTTGTTGTCTAAGGATGTTATAAAATGGTCGTAGATATAATTGCATTTTATAAACATATTTACTTAAAAAGTTTAACATTCCAAGAAATTCTTGGATTTTCTTTTTATTTGTTGGTGGTTGAAGTTTTTGAATAGCGTCAATGCGTGATTTCAATGGAGTGATTGTTTTTCTTTCTATATTATGTCCTAAGAATTTAACTCTTGTCAAAAAGAAGTGTGATTTATCGGGGGCGGCCTTCAGATTTTCGTTCTGAAGTATTTGGTGATATTTTTCTAAAACATTGAACATCTCGTCTTTTGTTTGTGATTGCATAAAAACATCGTCTAAATAGGTGATTGCGTTTTTCTTGAGTATTAGTGGTCTAAAAATTTTGCTCATAAAAGCTGAAAATGCTGCTGGTCCTATGGATATTCCATAGAATAAGCGGTTGAATTCATATTGTTGGTTTCCGATAACAAATTGTGTTAAACGTCGTGATTGTTCATCTAGTGGCATTTGATTGTATGCACTATTCATATCGGCGGTTGTAAAGTATTTGCCGTTTATTTTTGTTAAAATAACTTGTATTGGTTCAATGGGCCAATTACATTTTGATTCATCTATAAGTGAATTGAGGTATCTAGCATCGAGAACGATTTTTAATGATTCTCCTTTAGCTAGAATGATAACGGGGTTGATAAATGTGTTGCCTTTTGGTTGTTCTTCTTTATTAACTGGTGATATAATGTTGTATTGTTCTAAAATGCCGAGTAATCTGTTTACTTTATCATGTAGGTGAATTGGTACTTTACTTGCTCTCTGTTTTTTGAAAACTGCGTCTGGTTTTAACGGGAGATGTAGTGATGAACTGATTTTTCCAACATCGAATTTTGATGTTGCATAGACTGATGAATATTTAATTAGCTGTTTGGCTAATTTTTCGAATTCGTCTTGTGTTATTTGTGAATGTTGGAAATTAAACATTGTTAAAAATTTTTGTTGGTCCTCTGTGTAGTTACTTATGTTGAATGGAGGTTTGAAATATGGAGTTTTTGTGAAATAATCCGTATTTCTGTTTTCGTTATTTATTATATTATTTATAGATAATTCTTCATTGAGAATTGTAGATTGGCAAATATCTAGTAATTGGAGTATATTATTTACGCGATAGGCTTTTTCGTGTATTGGTGATATTGTAGCGTTGGTTTCACAATATCCTAAAAGTCCTAAAGGTAATGTTACTTGGTAAGGTGTGTTGTTATAGACATGTAAGGAAATGATATCTGAATTCGAATTTTCCAAATATTTTATGGATGAGATTGTGATTTTGAAAAATTTGTGAATAGGTTTGAATTCAAATTCTGACATATAAAATTTTTGTTTGTTTTGTTCTTTATCATATTGGTGAACTTGTTTGATTGAAAAATTATAGATATTTCCTGATAGTGGTTTTAGGTGTTTTCTTTGTTGGTTAAATATCGGGTAGAATTTTGAAAAGAATGGTGGTTGTTTATTTAATCTTTGAAAAAATGTTAAGGATGTTTCTTTTGTTTTTGTATATTTATCTTTGATTAATATTTTACTATTTAGTATGTTAATTGTTGGTATATACTTCGAAATAAATGGTATTCCAATGATATTATATTTAATATCAGTGATATGGAATATTTGTTTAAATGGCTTATTTAAAATTTTGCTTTGCTCCATTGTTCTGGTGGGGAGGAGAAATAATTGGATTTTTCCGTAGTTTATCAATGTTGATCCTTGTGCTGTTGCTAACTTACTGGAGGTTTCAAGAGGTGTTAGCTTTGGGTGTAAAGTTTTTATTTCATTCCATGTGGGGATGTTTATTATGTTTGATTCTGCTCCTGAATCAATTAAAAAATCTATTTCAAGGTCTGGTGGTTGAAATTCTTTATTTCTTGGGCTTTCTAAGAGAAATGGTATTGTCCAAATTTTTTCTTTGGGTTGTTCTTTTTGTATATTTTGATAAATGTGGTTTGTATTCAAGCATTTTGTTTTGGTATTTTTATTGGTTTGATTTGTAGTGTTAATCTCATTTGTTTCTTGCGTCGTTGGTGTGGAATTTATGGGTGTAGTGTAATAATTTTGAAGAAATTCTGATTGATTTTCATATATGTGTGATGAAAAGGGTTGTTCATATATGACAGATTCATAGTCATTTTCGACTTTTATCATATTGATAGAAAGAGTGTTTTCAGTATCACTTTCTGAATCTGATGATGTACAGTTTATTTGATTGAGTTGTAACGTATCAGTTACTGTGTCATCAATACCTGGAGGGTCTGATGTTGTTTCTGGATTAGATTGTACTTGATTAATATGTCTTTGATGTTTAGGCGTACTACTTCTGTGGCGATTATTAGAATTATTATAGTTATTATTATTCCGGTGTGGTGATTGGGAATAATTTCTATAACGATTATTATAACTTGAGTGTCGATTTTGTGAATTATTTCGCGATCTGTTTTGGTAATTATTGTTTGGTCTGTTATAGTTCGATCTATTATATGAGTTATTCCTTGATTGATTGTTCAGGTAATTCTGGTTTCGGTTGTTTGAATAACTTCTATTTCGATTATAGGAGTAGTTTCTATTCCTATTGTATGATGAATTTCGTGATTGGTTGTTTGGATAGTAGTTATTTCTTGATTGGGAATTAGATCTAGAAACAAATCGTTGTGTATTTGAATTTGATCTGGAGTAGTTATTTCGACTATTTGGTCTATTGTAGTGATTTTGTGATGAATTTTGTGTATTTCTTCGTTCTGGCGATCTTCCTCTATAACTTGAGTTATATGGTGATTGATTTCTTGTATAATTTGTATTGTTCGGGAGTGGTTTTCCTGAACTGTTGTTGCTGTGGACTGTTTTGTTCGGTAGATTTTGATCTTTTTTCATGTATTGATAGAATGATTTATTTGGTTCTTTATATTTTTGAGGTTTATTTTGATTGTCTTGCTGTTTTTGTCTACATTCGGAAATACTATGTCCGTATCGTCGGCAATAATTACACCATTTTTTGAAAGATGGTTTGCCTTTGAAGTTTGGGTTCTTTTCATAAATATTGAGTATTTCAGTGATTTTTTCAACGAGGTCTGTCTCTGATTCCTGTATATTATTAATATTAGTGGGAGTCGTTTCAATTCTATTAACGTATTGTAATTTCAGATTTTCCGTTTCTTCTAGTTTCATCGTGATTTCTGCTTGTTCTAATTTGTCTACTAGTTTTCGAAAATCTAAATCGGGTTCTCGAATTGAAGAAGGATGGGATGCTCTCTTTTTTATTGCTATTTTCCTTAATTGTGGTGTTAAGGTCATCATTAAGATTTCTGTCATCTTTGTGTTTTTATAGTCATGTGTATTTAATGAATATGCTTTTCGAACTAGTGTTTCGATTCGTACTGCTATTTGCTTGATGGTTTCGTTTGGTAATCTGCGAATTTCATTACATAAAACTCTTTGTTGTTGTTTGTTTCTTTCGGAGTCAAACATTTTTGAAAATTCCTGTGTAAACCTTTTCCAGTTTGATTTTATTTCTAGAGGTAGTACTGAAAACCATTTTTGGGCTGCGCCATCTAAGGTTGTTTGTATTAACGCTGTGCGTCGATGTATCCAGTTTTGATGTAGTGGCGTATTAATTGGTTCAGGTCCAATATTTAAAATCAGGTTTGCTGTTACTGCATTTAAATAATCTTCTACAGAGTATTCAGGGTCTGTTCCTGTGAAAACCATTAAAGGTTTGTTTGATGTTATTGATGATCCACCCATAAGGTATGGATTCATTGTCATTTGTAATGATTCTGCTGCATTTGGCATTTGAGAAAAATTTGAAAGTTAGTTTCTTGTTATTTCATGTTGTTGGAGATAATATGGGAGTGGTATTTCATTTTGCATTTGTGATGCTTGATACGAGTGTGCAGTCATTGGATTTTGTTGTTGAATTGGTTGAAAAGATTGTGTATTAATTAGATTTTGTTGTTGAATTGGTTGTTGATGTTGTGCATCTATTGGTTGTGGAGAAAAATTTCTATGATTTGTACGTGTTCTCTGTATTCCTTGTCTACGATATTCTTGAGTATTTGGTGCAAATATATCTGGTTGTAAGAAATCATCATCTGAGGATAAATAATCCATTTGATAAGATGTTTGTTTTTTATTTTTATTTTGTTGAAAAAATGGGTAATTTTCACTGTGATCCTGTGGAGGATTTGTTTGGAAATTTATTGAATTAGGTTGGGTCATTGGGTTATCCCAATTTCGAGATCTTGTATATTGGTTAAAATTTCTTTGTGGTTGGTTATATGTTTTTGATGGATGTGTATAATTATAATTATGGTCTGCAAAGTTGTTTCTAGTGAATGTTTTGTGTGTTTTTGATGGTATTGTCATGGGTCTGTATGTTTGGTAATCCATATGTGAATATTTAGGGGCAACCGAAGGTTTAACGGTTGATTGTAAGGTTACCTGTGTTTGTGAAGGATTTGTATTTCTTGGTGTTGTTAAATTTGGGCGTATTGGTGAAATACTTTGTTGTGTAGTTGTTGTGTGCACAATTTCTTCATTTATGAAGTGTGATGGTGTCTGGATATCTTGTTGAGTAAGATTCCTAGTTCCATTGAGGTTTTCATTGTGTATAACTGTAGAGTTTAAACTATTATTTTGTGTATCGGGCAAAAATGTATTATAGTTTAATGGTGTTGCATCAATGGTTAATGGTATTACTTTTACATAATCTCTTATGTAAGATATCGTACTTATTGCTTGACTTGAGATTGATTGTGGGAAGCTTATAAATGCGGGATGAGACCATTCGGGGTCCCAAACATAATCTGATTGTTCTGTGATAGCGGTATCATCGTTCGAGTTTTGGGGTCTAAAATTTTTTCTTGCTTGTGCAATTAAATCAATATTGTGTGTGAAATAATCTATTATGAACCATGCCAAAATTTTTTGTAGATCGTGTTTTGTATGTTGTGAAACGTCATCTTTCGTGAAATTTTCTTTAATGATGTTTAAATAACTAGAGAGTAGTGTGATTTCATGTCGTACTTTCAAATGTTTAGATGTTTCTGTCGGTGAGACATTTGTTATTGGGATTTCGTTTTCTAATATCGAAATATAACTATATATTATTGCGAAAACTTCATTGGTGAATATGGAGTTTGCTCTTTGTGAGTTATGATATTGGATGCTTTTTATATATTCTGAAAAAACTTTTGAAAATTCTAAATCAAGATCGTCTGTTTGAATTGTATATTTTCTATTATTATGGTTTGGTGAGGTGAATTCTATGGAGTAGATTCCATACTGTTGTGTTATGTTGCATATATCTTTTAAGTAGTGGTCTATGATTTGTCTTTTGATTTTTACATCTGGGAACTCTGTTTTACATGGACTGATTCCGGGTTCAAATAAATTTAATAGTAAATTTTTGCAAAATATATGCTGTCCTCTATCAGTGGTTGCATCTACTATAAGGGGAAAGATTTCATCATCATCTGGACTTTCTTCACCTGGGGTGTGCGTTGAGCTCATTTTTTCGTTCGATGACTGTTAATATGTAATTATCAATATGTCTAATTGGTTGATTCCAATTGTATAAATGTACTGGTTTGTGTTTATACTGCTTTTTTATTCTTCTTTTTCCTCTTTTTGATGAATTTGAAGTTGTTTCTGAGTCAGAGAAATATAATTGATCGTGAAGTGGGCAATTTTTATCTATTGATTCTTTTAGTTTGTAAAGTTCGTCTAAACTGTTGGTTTCTGATTCTGAAAATGCGTTTCGATTTTTTGAAAATCTTTTTCGTGTTATTTGTCTTTGTTTCGTTATGATTTTTCTTTTTAGTGTTTGTCGTTTTGTTCGAATGTATCCAACTGTTTGTGTATGAGGTGTGATTACAAGATCGTATTTTTTGTTATCTATTTCACAATTGTGTAAAACGATTGTTTGTTTATTTCCTAGGTTTTTAAATGACATAAGGTTTAGGATGACGGATGCAAAAGGTTGTTAAATGGTTTCTATTTTCTTAAACTGTTAGTTCTTACGATTTTTTGGTTAGCTTAACCTGGGTCTATTTGTTCAGGGTTGGAGAGAAAAGTATATCGATTCCGAAGAATGATTTTTTACTTTCTCGTGGCTAGTATAAGTTAAGGTGTTAACTTACTTAATCTTACTTAGGGGTAGTGATTGTGTTCAAGGGTTGGAGAATAGTAAATCGATCCACAAGGTTCAGGTATAATTAGAACGCGAGTAGTTCGTTAGATACTATTTTAAACTTACTAAGTCTAAGATTTATCCTGGGTCTGGTAAGAGGGGTGGTCAAGTGAAGGATGAATAACCGAAGTTCTTCACTGTTTATCCTAATTTGAATGATTAGTTTTGTTTAAAAATTTCTATTAGTCTTAGGTCTTTAGAAAGGGTTGGGTAGTGAATCGACGTTTGAGGTCGTTAGACACTAATTAAGTGGGTGGGGGAGAACAAAGTTGTTCTGTTTGATCCAAGGATAAGCCTTGATGATCAAATTTGAAATTTAATTAAGTAGAAAATGATTTAAGATCCAAGGATAAGCCTTGATGATCTGGTTTTAAAATTAAGTGAATTTAAGTTTTAATAAAATTTTAAATGTGTGTAAAGGAAAGATTTAGTGTTTTGATGATATTAGTGGGTTTATGATTGCTGTTATGTTTTAGATGATGGAGCTGGAACAACAGGATGATTTATGATTACTAACCATTTATTGTCATGCTACTAATTTTTATTTTTATTTTTTAATAAATATTTTTCAAACATGTTTTGTATATTACTGCAGAGTTTTAGGAAAACGATCTTAGATCTTTTTATCAATCGTTATTGTATATTAATAATTTTGTTTAGCGCCTGAAATGATTTTGAAGATTAACTTCAAGGTTTTATGTTTGCAAATGAAAATCTAAATTCATTGCCAGTAGTATTCTAAATATAAAAGTTTGTTCTGGTTTTTGCCTAACTATCATATAGCTATATGGCAAGTTTCTACTTTGTCGTATGTCGTCTCTGGTTCGAGGTCTTCTTCCAATTCCGGGTAGTTCTGTTATGGTTCGGAATATTGGCTCTGATCTATTGAGTCGTAGAGACATTTCGATTAAATTATTGTCGTATAACATTTTGTAAATGTTTTTGTCTAATTTCTAATCTATTTTGGTTAATTCTAAGCTATTAAGGTCTTGTTCGAGACTTATGGTCGCACCAGATGAGTTAGGACCGAGTTGGTTAACTCATAGAGTAATTTCGGATAGGGTACACCGTCTGCTCGTCACGCTATCTTATTTTCGGCCGGATAGATTCGTGCAACTTCTTAGTCTAATACCGATCCTAATCTTACTCTTATACTATCTAGTCTCAGGTTGTTTAACTAGTCTCTGCTAGGCTCAATAGATCTAGGGTATACTGGTTTATTGCGGTTGCTGAAGTGCTCGGGAGAGTCCAACTAATTTCTAAGTTAAATTCAAATCTCTCTGGTGCTGAAATTACAAGTAATTTCAGCACTTACAAATAAGTGGGTTGTTAGTTAGATGGATCATGATTGGTTAATATTAAATACTTTACATTGGTAAAATATCTAATTTATCCAATCATAAAATGTAGTTTAGATCAGGTTCCACTCATTTCATTTCGGTTTTTGCGAAAAACACTGGACTGTTGGCACTGTTGCCGAGCTAATTGATTATAAAAAGGACCCAAAAAAGCGTTGTGTTTGGCCTGAAAAAAAATTTCATGATGCTGATCGTAATGTTTCATTGCAAAAAAGCCACGGTATCCAAGGGCCAACCTCAAAATCACTAGAAAACGATTGGAGGAACAGAATGGAATGTATGGACTCTGCCTGTGTTGAATCAGAAACGCTTTTTGTGTCTCGTGGTATACCGCAGGGATCTGTGCTGGTCCTTTTTCTTCAATTAATTTGTATCAATAAACTGAAATTGTCGGCTTTAAGTAACACTGTTATACCTTATGCAGATGATAAATCTCTGATTTCTAATCAAGAAACTAGTCATCTAGAAAACCAAAATAGAGTAGGGCTTGGCTGAGCTCTAATAAAAAAACGTTGAGCAAAGTTAAATAAAAAACAAATGATACAACTCGGAAACTCTTCCCATCCGCTGCAAATGGACGGCCTTCAACTCTTTGTTGGTTGATTTGGCAAAGATCTATATATATATTTATATGTCTTGTAACATTTTTTAAAGAATTCTTAGAAAATGTATGCAAAACTGGTAGCAAAACTGGTAAAATTGACCTGACGATTGCGTAAATTTTTGAGCAATTTTTTGATATATACATGAGCTGAAAGCATAATACGGCATCTTAGTTTTTATGTGTCAACAATGCTTCCCTCAAATTAGGAAGTTTTCCGAAATCGTAAGTTCTTAAGATTCATAAATTATAAACAAAATTTTTTTGACAGATTTTTTTTCTATGAAAATAATATGCTGGATGTTTAAAATTATATGTTAACTTTTTACTAAATATTGTTCTCAAAAGTTTGAACAAATCCATTTTAATGTTTTTTTTTGAAAACTGATCAAAACCGATTCACGATTTAAAAAAACTGGTTTATCAGTTTAAGTTTTTTAAACCATATTTTACAAGCGATAAGGATACATTCAACTCCTTACTTAATCGTGAGAAACAAATACTTAATCTATTGGCTCGAATTGAACTGACTCCTTCCGAACTAAAGCTTACATTGCATTCAGAATTACGTTCGTAAATTATAAAAAAATATATATTTTAGAGTTTTAAGATCCACTCATACACTGTAATTTTTAAACCTGCTTTGAATGAACATTACTTAAAACTACCGCAGAGCTTTACCCGCACAGATCGCCCATGGATTCTAATCGATTATAATGGATTCCCGAGACAAAAATAATCGATTATAATCCATTACGGATGTAAAATTCAGACCACGAAATCGATTATAAAGCCATTATAATCGATTATTTTTGAACAAATATAATCCATTATAATCCATTATAATCGATTATAATCCATTATTTTTGTCACTGAAATCGATTTTTTGTTGCCAAGGTAATCCATTATAATCGATTATTTTGAAATGAAAATCCATTATAATCCATTATAATTTATTATAATCCATTTCATTTGCAAAATTTTGCAAATTTTGCGAGAAGTTTGCAGAACTTATGCCATCTTTTACTAAACGCCATGTCTCAACTTCGTCCCCTCGCTCCCTCGCCCCCTCATGCTTTTTACCCCCCCCCCCAATTAAAGGGGCAGGGTAAATTGGGAGGAGGTGTGTAAACTGGGGGGTATAAATTGGGGGGGGGGGGGGGCTGTAAATAAATCTGGGGGGAGGGGGAGTAAATAAACCGAGCGGGGTGGGGGTAAATAAACCGGGGGAGGGGGCCCTCGAGCTTTCTTAACCAACCCCCCCTCTCCCAGCTAAAGGGGCAGGGTAAACTGGAGGGGGGGTTGTAAATGGTGGGAGGGGGGGGGGAAACTTTACTGGGGGGGGGGGGGGATAGTAAACTGGTGGGTGGTAGTATACTGGGTACTGGGGGCTTAACTGGCTGGGGGGGGGGGTTAAATTAAGTGTTAAACTGCGATGAATTAGAAAAAGTAGAGACACAAATTATATAAACTTTTTTCTTAAATGTAACATTTTATGAAACATAACGTGTAGCAACTACACTAAACAGGAAATGAGATAATTTTGAACAAAATTGTAAATTTCAAGAATAACACCTCGAAGAAAATCCATTATAATCGATTATAATGGATTTTATTGGGATAAAAAATATTAGGATTATAATTCATTTTTAATGGATTATAATCGATTATTTTGTCATTTTATAGATGCTGATCATATTATGACAATATAATCGATTATGATCCATGAGTGCTCGGTGCGGGTAGTTTGCTGCTTTTGTTTCTTTGTTTTCTAATTATAGCCAGTGGATGACATTTTAATTCTAAAAATAAACATATCATAAATCATTTGAGAACTATTTAGTCGCTAGTTGTTTGCTGTGATTGTTCTTGCAACTCAAGTTCACTCCGTACAGGTGTGGGAACAACCATAACATTTTCTAGTGTCTTCTTTTCAATTATTTTTTTTGTTCCGAGCATTGAAAATGGGGAGGAATTTTGTATTTGAAACTATTTTACAGTGTTTTGTATTTGCTTTCCACTCAAAATCAGGTATCACAAAAAATCAAATAATCATCGGACTGGGTTGAGTGATATAGCATAAAAAAGCCCTTTCAGTCGTGATTCGAGCGACGATAAAAATATCCAAAAAAATTCTGTGTCGAGAAAAACCGGTTTGAGAATTTTGATTTTTTCGTCTTACTTCAAGCGAATAAAGCAAGCGAGCATGCTTACATGCTGAATAATGCCTAATTCAAAAATTTAAAACTTAATTGTAACCAAAAACTTTCAAAAAATTCAAAAATTTTGAAGCTTTTAAGGGCTGTCTTCCATTAAGTAATTTCATATTTTTTTGGCGCTCCGTTTCTGGGCTTACGTCAGGTTTTAGCTTATTGACATCGTTGAATATTTTTATGCTGAAATGTTTGAAGAAATGTTTAGTTTAAATTATTAGCAGCGCTAGAGATCAAAAAATTACAGTGATTTATTGTTGACATAAGAGCTCGCAAGGAGCCTCGCTTGATTCATATCAACCAGTCGTTTTCGCTTCGTTCTTTCCGCTTTTACAACTTAGAGTAGGAATCAGAGGACGACAACCAGCTGATCGACTCATTTCATTACCATAGGATGTATTAGTGATAATTGGTTCCATTGGACAGTTTTAACTGATACTATCTACACTAGCTGATATCTAGTATCGGTTAGCTCGATAAAGTATAACATGGTTTATTGTGTTACAGCAGACTAACTACCGACTGAGGGACAAGTACGACACGCTGCTGTCAATCACGTGTACAGATGCAGATGCCGGTCAACTGGGCACAGCTGGCATCGACTTCTCAATGGTGGTGACGTCATCGGCACTGCTGCCAGACAGGACTGCTCCGGCTGCTCCATTCGCCATATCGACCGGATCTAACACTGGTAAAAAGACACAGACATTCTGAATCGAAAAGCCAGTGGAATGAAGCCAAAAAACTGCCCCATCTATTCAAATTTTAATTGAAAACGACCCCCCCCCCCCACACTCTTTTCCTCTCCACTACCCCGCAGCTTGCTTGAAACCCCCCATTTAAAGCAGAAAAGGATTAATTGGAGCCGTTTTTGAAAGGTAGGCACACATTCAATATCCCAAACCTTCTCAGTCTTGCTTATAGACGGTTATCTATATAAATCTCGATTACATTTCGAATCTGTAGAAAACAGAAGCCAATATAGGACTATCGGTGTTTAGTCAGCAGCAGCAGCTGAGGTTTTTCAACAGAAAATTAAACTAGCAGCTTGTTTGTAAATTTCTTACTCAGTTTTCTGAGTGGACATCCCTCCATACAATAGTGTTGTAAAGTATCTCCTGTTCTAGCAACAATCACAACATCCTCAACTACAGCTTTGAACTGGGAGGACGACGACACTGATTACATCATCCAGGTGTTGGTCAAGGACAACAATGGAAACGTACCCTGCAGGACCACCTATCTTTACGTTCCGGTGGTGCTTCGAGATGTCGACGAACTCCGACCAATTTTCACTAATCCGGGCGTTGCTACCGCTTACAAGAAGACGGTCACTTTCGCGGATACCGGAAGCGTCGGGGACACCGTGACAACAGTGGTTGCTGACCAAAATCCCTCCGATAAATACGACAGCGAAGTATATAGTATTGTGAGTATCACAGCGACAACGGGAGGTCCCGCCACAGGAAACGAGTTCGTGATCGTGACCGACATTGACGACTCTGGCGCTACTCTCGATTACCCGACAGTTGGGACACTGTACCTGAACGAAGCCCTTGATTTTACCCAGAAAGCACGAGTATACGAAGTGTTGATAAAAGCTACAGATACTTTCACAGACAGTACGAGAACTATGCAGACAGCGACAGTGACAGTTTCGGTTACAGATGCAAACAACAATCTTCCATTTTTCGATCCAGCTCATTATCACAAGAGTTTCCCGGAGAACACGGCTGTCAACACGCCAGTGGTCACAGTCTCAGCAACCGACTACGACGCAACAGATACGCTCACTTATTCCATAACGGATGACCCCTGCAACTACTTTGCCAATACGAACAATGCCATCTACTTCGACACAGCGCCAGACTTCGAAGCCAACACTTTCTGCACAATTGAGGTGGAGGTTACGGATGGGACGAATAAAGCATACACTGAGGTCAGTTTATTCTACACTTTTTCATTAAAAAAAAACAAGACAAATCATGTTTTGTCTGGTTTACCAAATTTTGTCTGAAAAAAAATGTAAAAAGGTCTTTAGTCAAATTATATTCCAATAGTGAATCTAAAAAGAGCCGAAAAATTTCTAACAATTTGACTGAGCTTCTTTCTTAGACGCATGACAGTAGAATTATGTCAGAAACTGTCGGTTCTTTCCAGATCACAGTGAGGATCAGCCCCGTGAACGAGTTCGACCCCGAGGACACTGGCACTGTGACTACTTTGACGGTGGACGAGGACACTCTAGTGGGCACAGTAGTGGGCAGTGTTGTGGGGGGCGAGTCAGGCACAGGGGACAAAGCGGGCACCCCCCACGCGGACATTGTTTACAGGTCATTTACTCTTTTGAACTTGAACATTTAAAGAACTAAATGCATCTTTTTGGTTATACCTAAATTTTCAACAAAAGAGACTTCATTTTTTCAAAATTTTGAAAAAAAATTCCCGAAAAAAAAGAATTTTTTACATAAGCAACCGGAAAAATTTAAGGCCTTCCTTTTAAACCAATTCAAGATTTCTGCATCATTTTTCAATTTCTGCGCTATCATTGTACCTGCTGTGTAGAGTTACGAGCCAGACTCCGGGGGGATATTTCTCAGTTGGGTACTACTCAGGGGACATCATGCTGAGGGCCAATGTCAGTTCAGAGAACGGTGAGTCAACACCCCCTCCCTCCCAAGGGACCACCGGCAAATGTGGAAGCAGAAACTGAATCGGCAAATATAAACCCCCTTGCATTGAAGCTATCGGGAGGTGTTTACTTAAAACGTTGCCGGAATAAACCTTCAAAAAATGAAGCAAGTCGAATAGTTTCGACATGACTAGGTTCAATTCATTTAAACGTGATAGAGGTGGGCGGTAAACACTGATTAACATGCATAAAACATTTCATCGCGAAAGTCAGCGCAGCGAAGTGAAGTCCAGAAAAAAATTCAGTACAAGCCCAATTCAGGATTTTATATATTTTAGGCTAATGCAGCGTCTTAAATAGTGGTTTTTCTGTAGTCTACTTTTTTTGCCCTGAGTCTCCCGATCTTGAAAAAACGACGGTTGTTGTAAAGAATCTCGACAAAAATTGTGCGTTTCATAAATGAGTAGAGAATAAAGTGTATTTAGTAGAAGCCAAAAATATTATGAAAACGAACTTCAATTTTAAAAATGGCATAAAAGACTTCGCACCGAATTAAAAATGAAAATTGTTATGTTTTCAGTGACCTCTGTGACCCTTGAGGTGGAAGGTTGTGACCTTGACTACAGCTTCAACCCCGACAACTGCTTCGCCACTGCCACCTCTATTGCCATCACCATCGCAGACGTGAACGAGTTCGCCCCCAGGTGCATCCCCTCCCACATTGTGAAGCGGTGGTCCGAGAACTCAGCAGTCACGCCCTCCGGCAGAGATGTGGCTGACCTGGACGACTACTGTGTCGACCCAGATTCCACCAATGCCGCCCTGTCTTACACTTTTGTGACGTCACCCTCGGGCCAGTTCATTCTCACTGGGAGTGTGATAGAGACTGACTCGGTGCTGGACTTCGAGACCACTCAGGACTACTTCATGACAGTCGAGGTCAAATTGAACTTCAACTCAAACTAAATTGCTTTCTCTTCTAAACTACGTAACGTATAAGCAAACTGTACAAAATGCACAACGTTTGCAGTACAGCTGTTTCTTAGGTCTTAGGAGCATCAAAAAATCGTTCAATAGTTTCAGATAAAATTGCAAAAATTTTCTGAATACCGAATCTATGACATAATTCATTGATATTTTAATTGGGTTAGTTGTTAGTTTTTACAAATTAACAAGCAAAGATACCACTTAGTCTGAGAGAGAGAGAGAGAGAGAGAGAGAGAGAACTCAGTTTTTTCATCTGATGACGTGCAGGTGTCGGACGGGACTCTGGTGTCGACAGTGACAGTGAGTGTGGAGGTGCTGGACTACAATGACAATACTCCCACAGCAGACAGTCCAGTCCTCACGCCTGCCACTCCCTCTCTGGACGAGACAGTCCCCATTGGCACACTCGTCACAACTGTCTCCTTCACAGACGACGACGACACCAACTACGGAAACGGTACTAGTAAATGCTTTATACATACACTCACTTAGACATACAGATTGTGTGACCTTATAATATCTCTAACTTTATAATACGACTTAATATTTAATGATTATTCAATTATGCCAACCGACATATATATTCAATGCTGAAATTACAAAGTACTGGCGAGGACTTTCACCGGACATTATTCGCAAAATTCGGTAACTCGTAACAGTAATCAAACCTTCTTAACTTTCTAGTTTTTTCTCCACATAACATGAATCATAAGACCCAATAACGGTTACTGAAAAAAAAGATCTATAAACTATAAAAAGTTGTGTCGAAAAGTGTAAGTTTGAAGTAATATTAACTTTATTATACATAGGTTTCTTATTATTCCTTATATTTTGCGCTGTTCATCTGGTTTGTGTGTTGTGTAGGTAGAGTGATGTACTCGTTGACCTCGGGGGACACAGAGTACTTCTCCCTTGACCCCCAGAGTGGCAGAGTGTACACTGCTGCACTGCTCAGCTACTACGACAACAACAACCCCACTGTACAGGTCAGCACACCAAACAATGCAGTATCATTTTGAAAAATTAAAAGGGCGGATACTGGAACCAGATCTAAACTAGTATTTATCATTGATTATTATTATGATATTTTATCTCTATAAAATATTAAAAACTAACCAATCATACTCCATCAAACTAACAACCCACTTATTTGTAAGTGTTGAAACTACTTGTAGTTTCAACACCAGAACAATTTGAATTAAACTTAGAATACAGTTGTTCTCATTCTGGAACTAACTCGCGTAAACCGGTGGTTACTAGATCTTTTGAGACTAGGAGATATAAGAGTAAGATTAGGATTGGTATTAGACTAAGAAGTTGCACGAATCTATCCGGCCGAAAATAAGATAGCGTGACGAGCAGACGGTGTACCTTATCTGAAATTACTCTATGAGTATAACCAAAAGGATATAGCTCAATACAATCACACAAAACGAATAAAAAAACCTAATTTTAGACTCTATCCCGCATTTTTCTCTGCAATGCGATTTTCGTAGCTTGAATAAACTAATTTGCTTGTGTAAACTACATTAAATTGGCAAAAGTTTGGATTTTTTGAAATTTTTTATCCAGATTCCCCCTATTAAAATCCTTTCAAAATCCTATATCGCTCTTGTTCTCAAATCATTTTCCGGAAAAATTGGTCTATCTGAAAATACTACGGATGATTAGTTTTGTCACGATTACCATTCGAACCCAATCCAATCTATGCTTGTTCGAGGTGACTGCGTGCGACTCTCCCTCTGTGGACGCCCAGCTGTGTGCCGCCCCCCAGACAGTGTCTCTAACAGTGGGAGATGTGAACAACTTCCCCCCTGTCTGCACTCTGCCCACCTTCCATTTCACGCAGGACGACCAGTACGCCGCAGACACCACCATTGGAACACTATCTGGTAACTATCTAGTCAGGCAAGGATTCAGGACTGGGGGAGGAGGGGTGTTGGTTAGGTCTGCTAGCTCTCATCAGAAATTCTGGTTGAATGATTAAACTTTCATAAATTCGGATAAGTCTAGACCTGCCATTTGCCCTATTTAAAATTGGCCAATTGAGATGTTCCGAATGGCAAACTCTTGGGATTTAAAAAGAATCGCAGAACGTAGAAATTTTTAAAAAAGTGAGTCGTAGATTTCAGCTCCAAGAAATAGGGCTCTGTTGATTTTAATGCCACTATGTGACAAAACACCTTCCATGTAATAAAACTACAGACTACAAGTAACTGTTTAACCATGTGAACATCTGTTCATGACTGTCTAGGCTGTTCGGACCAGGACTCGGCCACGAATGGGAACAATGTGCTGCAGTACTCGGTGGTCTCAGTCTCCCCCTCCCTCCCTTCTGGTTCCTCCTTCTACATGGACTCCAGTGGGCCAGACCTCAAGTACGACAGTGTGCTGGATCTGGAAGTACTGCAGAACAACACTTTCGAGATACACATACAGGTATGTACAATGTATACAATGCTTGTAAAAAGCATTTAAGCTTGTTTAATAATTGTAATAATTCATCGAAATCGAGGAGAAAGTTTATACATATTAACGAGTGTAATTATTTATCTGGGAAGTTATCACAAGTTAACGAAGTCTCTCGGATAGTTGAACTCGGTAGTTCTTTGAATTCGATTTTTAATAGAAACTCTGGTCAACAGCTTGTTAACTTTCATTTAAAAAGCTTCTTCGACAATCTGTATCTGAAACATGGCAATTAACAAATTGAGTGAAAGAAAACATCCCATTGTCTTGAATCAGGTGACAGACTCCGCCTCGGGCGCGGAAGGTCAGCTGACTTCATCAACTGACATCAAAGTGCTGCTGGCCATCACAGATGTGAATGAGGAGCAGATCTACTTCAGTCCAGATGTGGCCACTGACTCCATCACAGTCCAGGAAGATGTCTGCTGTTCCTTTGAAGGCAACAGGACCTTCATCCACACCTTCACAGCCAGCGATGCGGACTTCACTCATCTGGGTGACCACTCCCAGTTCACATGGCTGTTGACTTCTGGCAATGGTCTCAAAAAGTTCGTCTTGGAGCAGGGGGAGAACTGGAATGAAGCCAGACTGCTACAGGTAATTAATTAGAGTAATCAGGGATAAATTAAAGGTCAACTTAGGTTTGGCGGCTAATTAGTAACAACAGCACGCTTGCTTCGTGAGGTTGCCTTGAGAAGGTTCAAGTTTTATGGCCCTAAGTGAAAAATAATATTTATGTATTGAGTTAGGACCGAGTTTGGTTAACTCATAGAGTAATTTCGGATAGGGTACACCGTCTGCTCGTCACGCTATCTTATTTTCGGCCGGATAGATTCGTGCAACTTCTTAGTCTAATACCGATCCTAATCTTACTCTTATACTATCTAGTCTCAGGTTGTTTAACTAGTCTCTGCTAGGCTCAATAGATCTAGGGTATACTGGTTTATTGCGGCTGCTGAAGTGCTCGGGAGAGTCCAACTAATTTCTAAGTTAAATTCAAATCTCTCTGGTGCTGAAATTACAAGTAACTTCAGCACTTACAAATAAGTGGGTTGTTAGTTAGATGGATCATGATTGGTTAATATTAAATACTTTACATTGGTAAAATATCTAATTTATCCAATCATAAAATGTAGTTTAGATCAGGTTCCACCCATCCGGGTTTTACAGAGTTTTTTAGAATAGTTCTTCTGCAATTCGAAGGATGGATGATGGACGTTGGTGTTTGGCGAACATCTTATTTCTTCTGTTTCCTCTTTGTTAAAGAAGTTCCAGGAAGCTGGAGTTAGAGACATAAGACGTTGTGTCTTCTAGTGACAACGACTAAGTCTTTGCAACAAACTCAAATCTGATTTCAGAATGGTTTGCTATGTCAGGTTTTTCTGTTCTGCGTGGAGAACTTCTTTTGTGTCTGATCTAATTTGGGAATGGCGTGGAGATTGTGCGTGGAGGGGATGCCTGGTTACTCGGATCTGTACGTATACTTGAACATCGAGGTGGTCATTGGTCTAGTTCAATGAAGTCCTTTTCTGCGAAGTCAAGTCGTACTCTAAATCCTTTGAGTTGTGATTGTGAGTGGCATATCGATTGTGGTTGGCCATTCTCTCTCGAGTGTAGTGGGGTCGTTTTGTCTTTAGATGTTCGTCCTTGGTGTTGTATTCTGATCTATGTATTACATAATGTAATTTACATTTTATAAAACATTTATTAGTTTAATATTTTTTAATTATGATTTTAGTTAGTTGTTTTCACAAAAGCTTTTTGTTTTAGTTCGGTTATTTTGAAGAGTTACTCACACTTGAGTAGCTCTTATTAAAAATAGAGGTGTGGTCACAAAGCGTGGATGTAGCGCGGTGGGTTAGGCCGGCTATAGAGCATGCTCAGGACGTCCTTCCTGGTGGGTTAGGCCAGGAGTGGGAGTATGATTTCATGCAGTTTTTGTGAGGGGTCCTGTTATGTGACAACGTTTTATGTTGGGTTTGTTGTGGTTTTTCTTATGTCTTGTTGGTTATGTCCTTTTTCCAAAAAGCAAATTGTTCGTGGTATGGGTTTGTCTTTCGACTTTTTTGTGTTTTATTATTTCTTTCTTAGACTTTATAATAGTCTTCAAAAGAATAAATTATCCAGTTTTAAACTGGGTTAATCCGGTTTGGGTACCGTTGGTTTCCTTTTCTTAGTCATGCTGTTATTCTATGATTTGTGGTATTTAGTAAGCTGCGTTGGTTAGTTTTGTTTAGTATATGATTCTTTTCCAACCGGGTTAAAGTAAAGTTTGAAACATGTTATTATATGTTAGAGTTGTTGAGTGTGAAAACTTGAAACTGAAATTCATTATTTTAAACAATTCTTCGTGGGCGAGCTGTGCGAGTGTGGATAGAATTTCTGTGCGAATGAATGAGAATATCAAAAGGTTAGTACTGCATTTGCATTTTATTAATTTACTGCATAGAATTTGGAAATTTACTGCTAGTTATGGGGGAATTTTAAGTTACAAATTTTCATCATAATTAGATTTACTGCTTGTGGGGAAAATTTTAGAAATGAATTTACTGCATTGGTATTAAATTTATAAATTTATAAGTGTAAGAGATTAATAGAATTGTTGAAATCTGTTTGATGAAATTTGCGATCTTTATTTGTTTTTTGTGGTTTTTGTAGGTGATCGTCGGATGAAGGCTAAAAATCTAAAGAAAACATGGATAAAGTATGGTGAGTTTTTTAATATTTTAATTAGTTAGTAATATTCATTTAATTCATACTTACCTGTTAGTCGTCGGGGAAAAAACCGTGGGGGAAGATGTCGTGGATTAGTTCTGAAGTTGTTAGTAGTTTAGCTAAGATGCGGATGATATTTTTAGTCTGAAGCAGTGGCCAAAGCAATTGAAGTGCCTTAATAGTGGTTAGTTCTTCAGTGCCAACTGCAAACTCATAAGGTGTGTTTTGGATTAGATTATATAATTTGTGATTGAATTTAGTGTTGTGGATGAATTCTAAAATTGGGATTTCTATAGGTTGTACAAACTCGTGCGGGATAAGGAAGGGTCGGGATTCTTCGGCGTTGAAGGTCTTGGTGATGGGACAGAAGATGTACATTTGGGTTATGGGATCATAATTGCGAAGAATACCATGAAGGTTAGTATCTTTAATGCAATATGTGAAATTTAGGAAAAATGGTGAAGTGTATTTGGAATTAATGAATTGAAAGCGATGGTGTGGTTGTCTAGAGGGTGTGTGTAGGTCAAAGTGATTTTGGATGAAGCGATAATAACTATATGTGTGGGTTTGTTTAGTGCGCAACATAATCTCGTGTGAGCAGTGTAAATCTCTTTCGTGTGGTGCAAGGAAATGAAAGGTTAGTGAAAATATTTGGAAGCGTTCTTTGAAACTTTCGTATGCTTGTGTGTCTGTTAGTGCTTCTGAAATAATGTGATCAAACTTTCGGTCGAAGATGTTTAGTGTAAATATATATGGTGTCTTGATGAAAAATTTCTCGGTAATTTGTGGATTAGCGAAGCGATCGTCGTCTAAGAATTGATCTTGGTTAGCTCTGATGATGTTGTGATCATAGTATTCTAGTGTATATTCGTTAGCTCTAGGTGCAGTGTGTGTTTTTAGTGATTTTTTATATCCAACGTAAGTAAATTGTCTAGCGGTTAGTGGTGTAGTGAGTCGATATAGCATGTCCGTATTTCGCTCTATATCGATGTGAGTGTTAGATAAAGGTAAGCAAAGAGGGTTAGTAAAATGATAATATGAGGTCCAAGAGAGAGTGGGCATTAAAACGTATTCATCTACAAAGTTGCGTGTTTCGTTAGTGTCGTGGGGGGTGTTTAAGGTGTATTGTGGGAATGAGGGTAAGGTGATGGCTAAAAATTCTTTTGTGTTAGTATGCTTGGGGTGGTTGATGTATTCGCGGGCTGTTCCTGGTTTTGCTGGGAAAGGATGGTTGCGGAACTTTCTTTTAAAAGTGCGGTAAGCTCTATTAGTGTTAAGTGAAGATTCAGTTGATGTTGATGATGGTGCTAATGATTCAGTATAATTTGAAGAGGGTGTAGGGGTAGGGGGATTGGATGAATTGATTGTGGAGGAGATTTGGTTTATTGTTGGGGTATGTAGGTGGTAGGGTTGTTGTTGAAGGGTAATAAAATTATCTAGCTCTGGGGAGATTCGGGGGGTGTCTGGAGAATGAGATGATTGGTCAGAATGGTATGAGGAGTAGGTTGGGGTAACTTGGGAAGCATAAGAGGGTGTGGGAGTGATTGGGTCAGGGTTATTGGATAATATGGGTTGAAAAGGGGGTTGAGAAAAATTAGAAGAATTATGAAAATTATTGGATGGGGATGGTTCTGAGTCGGCAAATTCATCGGGGGTTTCAATATTCGGGTTATTGAGTTGTGAGATGGAATATAAAACTGAGATGTGTGAATTAGTGTCGGAATTCATGCCTGATGTTACATTACTAGATGGAAAATCGGGTGGCGGAAAAGCAAAAAGTGGTATTATTGGGATTGGAGAGGTAAGATTGGTTGGGTGGGAATTTGATCGGTGTAGTGATCCAAGTTGGCGGCTCATCGTGGGCTAAAAAAATGATTATTTTGAGACTGAAAAGCGGTGGTATGGGGTTGTTCAATAATTTGTTCATAAGTATTATCATCTTGTGACTGTTGTGTCATTATATGTTGGATGGGACTTTGTGATGTGGTGAGTCGAAAATTTGGATTATGTGTGATGGCTAAATTTCGAAAATTTCGTGGGACTAGGGATAGTGGGTGGTTATTTGGTAGGGGTGGTAATTGTGGTGCCGTTGGCGTTATGTCTACATTGTTATGTTCTTCGTCGTATGTATTTTGTCGTGTTGCTATTTTTGTGTTATATTCTTTTATTTGTGCGTCTAAAAGAATTTTGTTTATAGATGTAGAAAAGATTCCAAAAAATCCTGCAAAGAGTATGCGTGCTACGCTTGCTTGTCTGTTTACTTGTGTGTGTATAGCACATGTGTTGTAGATTCCTTTTAAAAGTGAGAAAAGAAATCCAATAAAGTTAAACATTGCGTATAAAATAGTCAATTTTTCTAAGATGTAATAGGGCCATCCTAGAAAATCGAGGATCTCATTTTTGAGTGTAACAAAGCTAAAAATGTTAATTGGTGATATATCTTGGGGACGGTATTTTTCACCGTTTAGATATATATAATCTTTAATGTCTTTAAAATATCCGCTATAGTCTTGCGTGTAGATATCGGCAAATCCTGCGGTTTCTGCAAGTTTGCGTAAATTTTGGTCTATTGATTGTCTTTGTATAGTGTCCATTTGTGTTAATAATTCTTGGAATTGTTGTGTTCTAATGTGATGTTGAATATCTGATTTTGAATAGATTCCTATTGATTGTAAGTCTATATTTGGGTTTCGAGCAATAGCGCGAATGCTTTCTGGTGAAAATTTTTTGAGTGATTGCATTAATGTGGGATATGGAGTGAGAAGATAATATTTATTTTCATCAGGGTTTAGTTGTACTACATTCTGGCTGTTTTCTGATCCACATGGAACTGCGGTATCCCAGAAATAGGTTCTTCGTGAAAGTGTGTCAACGAAATGTACTTTATTCTTATAAAAGATAGGGATTCTTTTATAACATCGTTTATCTTCAAAAACGTATAGTGGTGATACTTTTTTAGTACAAGTATAAAACCATAAGATGTTTCCTTCATAGTCTAAAAAATTTGATCTATTTCCAGATAATAAGTATCCTGCATAGGGTATTTTTAATACTGCTAGTGCAAGTGATTGTAATATTTGTGTTCGTTCTAATTCGCATAGTTGGTGTAGTGTTTCTAATTCGGAGAGTGACATTTCTTGAAAAATTCGGCTAATTGTATAATCTAGTTTCATATCTAAATGAATATCATAGTGGATATTACCGAAATATGTAGTATTCATTAGTGATAATTCTTGTAAGCGTGTGCTTCTGGTGTCATGGGGTTTTAGATGTCCACCAGGTTGTCCGTTGCTTTTTTCAAAATTAACTGGTATATAGGATGTTCCTTCGTTTGGAGGATGACCTGTGGCATATGGGTCTATTTTTACTTTTCCAGTGGTCATGTCGAATCCTTTTTCGTATTCAACTAATATTTCAGAGTATTGTGTTCTGTGAAGTGGATTCCTGTATTTACATGCAAGTTCTGTTTCTTGATATATTTGAAAACGTGTCAATTTATTTTCTATATTGTCTATGTTTCTAAAATTAGAACTTAGTTTTCGTGATGGATGGACTTGTTCATATGGAATTGATTGTATAAAATATTTTTCGTGAAATTTTATCATACGAGCGTGTATTTTTGCTACTTGAAATGTTGTACATGTATCTTCGGGGAACCAAACAATGGTTGCTTGTGTTCTCGTTGTAGGGTCGCAATAACCTTGATCATTTTTACAAGGTAATCCGATTCCTTGATAGATCATTGTATTATCTGATAAATCTCGTGTTAGTTGTATTTTTTCGAGTTGTATTTTCCAATCGAAAAACATTATTTCTTGGTATCCTTTATTTTTTGTGTCTGCTTTGCAGTTTGATGGGTCATTTATACCAATGTGTGGAATCCAATGTTTATCGTGTAGGTCATAGGTTAATCGTCCGTGTGCGCCGTTATACGGGTATTTTTCGTCTAGTTTTATATGTCCTTGGTGTCTTTCAAGTTGTGATTGATGTACAGAGTCTGAAAAAACTTGAAAATTAACTAACTTTCTTGCGGAGTTTTTATTTTGTGTGATGTTTAGTCTAAGTAATTCACTTTTACAATCGTCGGGATTGAGATGTAAAAGACGTTCTATATTACTCTGATAGAATGATTCATGGTCAAGTCGGTTTTTGTTTCCGTTTGAGACTTGTGAACAATGTACTTTCTTTTCGGAAAATGTTGCTGTGAATTTATAACCTGTAACTGTTGTTGCTCGGGCTTTTGAATAGAGTGTTGCTATTACATCTGTGGTTTCTATAGCTTGTGGTTCTGTTTCACATTGTGATACTTGATTTATTGCATATTTATGTAGTGTTTTTTGTTCATTTTCTTCACAATCGTAATGTGTTACTAATAAATCTTGTGGTCCTGTACGAGGGGAAGGGTTTATGTTTTGATTTGAGATTACTAGAAAAAGGAGTTGGAGAAAAATTAATAATTTTAGAATATACATGTGTATGATAATCCTGAGTATGGATTATAAAATGTAATGTAGCCAATTGTGTTTTTGGTATATCTGTCGTATTTGTATATTACTTCAGTAGTTATAAACGGTGGTGGTAGTGATTGAGCTGTTATGTTAGGTGGATTTAATGGGTAGGGATGTTGGGTAATATTATTTAACTTAACTGTGATTTCAAACTTTAATTGTAAACTGTTTTGTTGGAGTATTTGAATATTGTGATCACGGATATCGTTGTGAATATCTTGGCGATATTGTAATCTATTAAGTGCCCAGTTATGAAGGCGGTTACTTTCTTGATGTTGTCCAAATAATGGTGGAGGTGCTTTAAATGTATTCCAATCTAGTCTTAAAGGAATATTTATTGATGATTGTTCTCGATATCTGGCGTCGAGATTATTTGGAAAATTTAAGTTAAAAGGTGGTGGTGAAATCTGGCTTATTGATGGTGTTGATGGTAGTGATAATGTTTCTGGTAGTGATGAGGATGTTGTTGTATCCGTAGAAATATCTATTGGATTATTGACTAATTTTAATTCACCTTGTGTAAATGAATGTGTTGTCCAATATGGTAGTCGTGATGCCTGGTTTGGGGGGTTAAAGGGATTTTCACGTATTTGTTCAGATGTTGGTGTTGAACCTAAGTAATCTGATGGTAGGCTTGAGGTGCTACGTTGTGAAAGAAGCGTAGGGGTTTCTGGTAATATACCAATGGGGTTTTCTGGAGTGTTTTGTGATGGGGATTGAGGTATATCAAAATGAACTCGGGGAGTTTGAAAATTTCTGTTTCGTCGAGGATGTATAATTTGTCTATTTATTTCGACTGTATTTTGGTTTTGACTAGGATTTCTTATTCTACTTAGTTCTTGTGGTAGTGTTGGGTATAGGTTATATGTTGGTTCGCTTAGAGGTGCTTGTCGTTGAACTGGTTCTAGTGGTTCTGATAAACGAGCATGTCGTTCTTCAAAAGTGTATGGATTGTCTTGAAAAGAAATTCGTGTAGATGTTTGAGGATTTTGAGTAGTTGATGGTGGTGTTAGGTTATCTTGGGATGATGTCGGTGAAGACTGATTCTGTGACTGTTGGGTAGCAATTTTTGATGGATTTTTGAATTGTTACTTTAGTGGGAAGGTTTATGTTTATTATAATATTCTTCCAAAAAAAGAATTAGAAGGATTGTTGCTAGGGCAAATGTGAAGATTGCTTTCTTTATACATTTACATATTGTCAAAATGAGGGATGATAAAAATGTTATGAAAATTACAAACAATAAAAAAATATCAGTTCTACTGAAAATTGTTCGTATCATTTAGACAAGTTGTATAAATCGTACCTGTGGATATAATCAAGGGTTTTGGAAAGTTGGAGGAATAGTTCGAGTATAGTGTAGAAAATTAAAAAAATGTTACAAAAAATGATTAGGATTATTAGAAAAGATTCAAGTATATCAAAAAGAAATATTATAAAGGTTTCAAGTATTGTAAAAAAATGTTTAAAATTTATGAGTATTTGAGTAACTGATTGAGAGAAGAGCATTTAAGAAATGATCTCTTGGTCGAATATTTTTTGCTGTTCGAGGCGATTTTCTAGTGTGGTCGGATTATTTATTAGTTTTTTGACAAGTGGGTTGAGTTTTGTAAAAAATTGTTGGGGGCAATTTTTATGGTAATCGGGAGGTCTTCTTTGTCTTTATTTTCATTTGTCAAATGATCTGGGGTATTTTTGGGATTTTTATACTTTAGGCTAAATAAAATGTTCATTTTGTTACTTTAGGCTAAGTTAACAAATTTGCTTTGGGGGTATTCGTGGTCTGAGTTGGGGAAATATTGTTGATCTTTGGGTTATTAGATAAGGGAGGGGTACGGTATTATGGTGATATTTATTTTAGTTGTCAAGTTGGAGTGGTTTGCTTATTTTTGACCTGGAGGTCGTAAAGTTATAGTTATAGATGTGCCTGGAGTTCTATATGATTCGTCTAATTGGTCTTAGTTTGAGTTAGAGAAAGTGACGGATTGGATGAATCCTATTGGTCTATTTTGAACTAGAATTATTGCGTACTTGTCAGCATGTTATTTTGAAAAATGTAAATGAAAAATGTTTCAGAGGTTTCAAGATTGTGAAGTATAATGTTAAAATTACTTTTGAAATTCCACTTTCTTTAAAATTTTAGATTGGGGGATGAATATTTTATAGTTTTTACGTGGTTGATTTCGGAGTCTTGTTGTTTTTCTATTTTCTGATTTGTCGATTTGTTCTTGAGGTATTATTTGTTCGGTCATTTTTCTATTTTTTCTTTGTTTTGGGGATTCTTTATGGTTTTGTGTATTGTTTTTGGTGGCGGTTGGTTTTGTGTTTTGATTTTCGGTGGGGTTATCATTTTGTTCTGTGTTTTTCAGATGTGGTTCATTTTGAATGATTTTTAATCCTGTGAAAGAATATAATTGAGTTAATTCGCGGAGTGCGTATTCTTTTGGGTAATAAGGTAATAGGTTGTTTCGATGTTGAACGATTTCTTTTTTGTTTGAGTCGGTAATTTTATATGTGACATCAGTGGGTTTTGCAATTATTTGGTATGGTCCTTTTCGAAGGGGTTGTAATTTTTTAGAAATTCCTTTTTGAGTATTAAAATTAGGTATTAAAACAAATGTTCCAATTTTTAAATCGGAGGCTGGTGTAAAACGTGAATTGATTTGTTCATTAATGTTTTGTCTTTGTAATAACTTTTTTGTTATTTTTTGATAAATTTCATTGTGTTTTTTATCTCTATTTAGAATCCATTCGGTGTGTGTACCGGAGGCTAGTTTAAGAATTTGTGGGTGATGAAAATGATCTTCATCGTGTGTATGTAAAGGTAGGTTATAACAAATTGAATCTTTATTTGGTTGACAATAACCTTGTGCGTTTTTATGAGAATTTGCTGTAAACATTATTGGTTTGCGCGGCTTTTGGTTAAAAACCATTTCGTATGGTGATATTCCTAAAGTTGTCGTAATTTGTGAATTATATGCTAAGGGAAATAATTTTACATCTGCTGACCATTCGGTATATTTTGTATCATTTCCGTTGATGATACATCTAAGATATTCTTGTAATGAACGGTTCATACCTTCGACTAAGCCGTTTGTCCAAGGTGCATGAGATGTACGTGGTTTGAGTTTAATGTTATATAAATGACATAGTGTGATAATTTCATTATTTATGAATTCTGTACCGTTGTCTGTAACTAAAATTTCTGGTAGTCCGAATTTTGCTATCCAGTGTTCATAGAGTGTTGTGTAAGCGTAATAAGCGTTACAATGTGGTACTGGGTTAAGTGCTACATAATGTGTAAATGCGTCAACAATTACCATAATGTAGGAGTTTCCTTCGGATGAGGGTGAAATTGGTCCTTTGGTATCAAATGAGATACGATGGTTAAAGTACAAGCTTTGTCCTTTAAAATCTTGTTTTTGTGCTGTTTGTTTTTGATTTGGGTAAGGTTTATTTAGTTGACATACTATACAGTCATTGCATAGTACTTTTATCCAAATTGGTGCATTTGGAAAGTAAAAATTTTGTATAAAATTTGAATATGTTTTTTCTGATCCAGAGTGTCCTTTAATATTTTGTGTATGTGAAATATTAAAAGCTATAAGAATCATACTTAAAGGGAGACAGGGAACTGTAGATTCATTCAGGTTATACTCTAAAAGGTCTGCATTTTCGTTAATTGTTGTGTTGTTAAATTTGCGAAAGTATCGGAGGAGTGTTTTGTTTCCTAGAATGGTTGAATCTGCCTTGACAGGTTTAGTTTTATATTTGTGCCATGATTTTAGTTGTCTAATTATCGGGTCAAGATTTTGATATTGTTTCAGTGTTGAAATTGTAATCGTTTCTGTTGGAGGGAGAAAAATGTTTTCAATTTCGAATTTAGATAAGGGTATTGTATCAAGTGGGTCGTGAAGGTCAAAAACTTGATTTATTGTGTATTTTGAATCATTTGTTTGTGGTCCTGATAAATTTATTTTATCAGTTAAATCTTCTTTTTCAATTAGTGGAAAATGGTCTTTTTTAGGCGGGTGTTGTTTTGTTCGTTTTTGTTGGGTGTTATTTTTTATCCATTGAGAATATGGGATTGGTTTGAAAGTTGATGTTCCAAGTAGATCAACTTCATAATGATTATTTTGACAATCTAAATAAAGTGGGAAATGTTGTAAATTATTTATTTGTGATTGTTCAATATCAGTTTTTACTGCATATTTGCATTCCAATCGCGGTGATGTTTCGTTTTCTGCAAGGTAGAATTTTATGTTTTTGGGTATTTCAACTGTTGTTTTTCGTGTAAGTAATTCAGGTGGTGTATTTTGGACTTAAGGTGTCTGGTAATGCAAGATTTTTTCCTGCAGTCCAAACTATATGTAAGTTTGGAAATTTCATTAGAATTAGTTGAAATCTGTAAACTCGGTGGTTTGGGTTAGATTTTTGTGTAAAGAGAAAGATGATTGGTTTATGGTCTGTGAATAGAACTGTTGGATGTTTTGATCCAAGTATCAGAAATTCATATTCTGTCAGTGTATATATTATGGCTGTACATTCTCTCATTAGAGTTGAGAGTCGTAGCTCTGCTTGAGTGAATAATCGAGAATTTGCTGATATGAGGTTCATTTTATTTGTACCATTATGTGATTGTAATAGTGCTGCACCGATGCCAAAGTTCGAAGCATCGCACATTGCATAAAATGGTTGATTTGAATCTGGAATTGTGTTTGAAATTTGTTCAGTTAAAAGTTTCTTTATTTCTTCAAATCGTGTTTGATGTTCTGTGTTCCATTCAAAATTATTTTGTTGTCTAAGGATGTTATAAAATGGTCGTAGATATAATTGCATTTTATAAACATATTTACTTAAAAAGTTTAACATTCCAAGAAATTCTTGGATTTTCTTTTTATTTGTTGGTGGTTGAAGTTTTTGAATAGCGTCAATGCGTGATTTTAATGGAGTGATTGTTTTTCTTTCTATATTATGTCCTAAGAATTTAACTCTTGTCAAAAAGAAGTGTGATTTATCGGGGGCGGCCTTCAGATTTTCGTTCTGAAGTATTTGGTGATATTTTTCTAAAACATTGAACATCTCGTCTTTTGTTTGTGATTGCATAAAAACATCGTCTAAATAGGTGATTGCGTTTTTCTTGAGTATTAGTGGTCTAAAAATTTTGCTCATAAAAGCTGAAAATGCTGCTGGTCCTATGGATATTCCATAGAATAAGCGGTTGAATTCATATTGTTGGTTTCCGATAACAAATTGTGTTAAACGTCGTGATTGTTCATCTAGTGGCATTTGATTGTATGCACTATTCATATCGGCGGTTGTAAAGTATTTGCCGTTTATTTTTGTTAAAATAACTTGTATTGGTTCTATGGGCCAATTACATTTTGATTCATCTATAAGTGAATTGAGGTATCTAGCATCGAGAACGATTTTTAATGATTCTCCTTTAGCTAGAATGATAACAGGGTTGATAAATGTGTTGCCTTTTGGTTGTTCTTCTTTGTTTACTGGTGATATAATGTTGTATTGTTCTAAAATGTCGAGTAATCTGTTTACTTTATCGTGTAAGTGAATTGGTACTTTACTTGCTCTCTGTTTTTTGAAAACTGCGTCTGGTTTTAACGGGAGATGTAGTGATGAACTGATTTTTCCAACATCGAATTTTGATGTTGCATAGACTGACGAATATTTAATTAGCTGTTTGGCTAACTTTTCGAATTCGTCTTGTGTTATTTGTGAATGTTGGAAATTAAACATTGTTAAAAATTTCTGTTGGTCCTCTGTGTAGGTACTTATGTTGAATGTAGGTTTGAAATATGGAGTTTTTGTGAAATAATCCGTATTTCTGTTTTCGTTACTTATTATATTATTTATAGATAATTCTTCATTAAGAATTGTAGATTGGCAAATATCTAGTAATTGGAGTATATTATTTACGCGATAGGCTTTTTCGTGTATTGGTGATATTGTAGCGTTGGTTTCACAATATCCTAAAAGTCCTAAAGGTAATGTTACTTGGTAAGGTGTGTTGTTATAGACATGTAAGGTAATGATATCTGAATTCGAATTTTTCAAATATTTTATGGATGAGATTGTGATTTTGAAAAATTTGTGAATAGGTTTGAATTCAAAATCTGACATATAAAATTTTTGTTTGTTTTGTTCTTTATCATATTGGTGAACTTGTTTGATTGAAAAATTATAGATGTTTCCTGATAGTGGTTTCAAGTGTTTTCTTTGTTGGTTATATATTGGGTAAAATTTTGAAAAGAATGGTGGTTGTTTATTTAATCTTTGAAAAAATGTTAGGGATGTGTCTTTTGTTTTTGTATATTTATCTTTGATCAATATTTTACTATTCAAGATGTTGATTGTTGGTATATATTTCGAAATAAATGGTATTCCAATGATATTATATTTAATGTCAGTGATATGGAATATTTGTTTAAATGGCTTATTTAAAATTTTGCTTTGCTCCATTGTTCTGGTGGGGAGGAGAAATAATTGGATTTTTCCGTAGTTTATCAATGTTGATCCTTGTGCTGTTGCTAACTTACTGGAGGTTTCAAGAGGTGTTAGCTTTGGGTGTAAAGTTTTTATTTCATTCCATGTGGGGATGTTTATTATGTTTGATTCTGCTCCTGAATCAATTAAAAAATCTATTTCAAGGTCTGGTGGTTGAAATTCTTTATTTCTTGGGCTTTCTAAGAGAAATGGTATTGTCCAAATTTTTTCTTTGGGTTGTTCTTTTTGTATATTTTGATAAATGTGGTTTGTATTCAAGCATTTTGTTTTACGATATTCTTGAGTATTTGGTGCAAATATATCTGGTTGTAAGAAATCATCATCTGAGGATAAATAATCCATTTGATAAGATGTCTGTTTTTTACTTTTATTTTGTTGAAAAAATGGGTAATTTTCACTGTGATCCTGTGGAGGATTTGTTTGGAAATTTATTGAATTAGGTTGGGTCATTGGGTTATCCCAATTTCGAGATCTTGTATATTGGTTAAAATTTCTTTGTGGTTGATTATATGTTTTTGATGGATGTGTATAATTATAATTATGGTCTGCAAAGTTGTTTCTAGTCAATGTTTTGTGTGTTTTTGATGGTATTGTCATGGGTCTGTATGTTTGGTAATCCATATGTGAATATTTAGGAGCAACCGAAGGTTTAACGGTTGATTGTAAGGTTACCTGTGTTTGTGAAGGATTTGTATTTCTTGGTGTTGTTAAATTTGGGCGTATTGGTGAAATACTTTGTTGTGTAGTTGTTGTGTGTACAATTTCTTCATTTATGAAGTGTGATGGTGTCTGGATATCTTGTTGAGTAAGATTCCTAGTTCCATTGAGGTTTTCATTGTGTATAACTGTGGAGTTTAAACTATTATTTTGTGTATCGGGCAAAAATGTATTATAGTTTAATGGTGTTGCATCAATGGTTAATGGTATTACTTTTACATAATCTCTTATGTAAGATATCGTACTTATTGCTTGACTTGAG
The DNA here is from genome assembly GCF_963678635.1 of Symsagittifera roscoffensis. Classification (NCBI taxonomy): domain Eukaryota; kingdom Metazoa; phylum Xenacoelomorpha; order Acoela; family Convolutidae; genus Symsagittifera; species Symsagittifera roscoffensis. The sequence goes on from NC_087066.1 coordinate 2,326,584, forward strand.
ATTGATTGTGGGAAGCTTATAAATGCGGGATGAGACCATTCGGGGTCCCAAACATAATCTGATTGTTCTGTGATAGCGGTATCATCGTTCGAGTTTTGGGGTCTAAAATTTTTTCTTGCTTGTGCAATTAAATCAATATTGTGTGTGAAATAATCTATTATGAACCATGCCAAAATTTTTTGTAGATCGTGTTTTGTATGTTGTGAAACGTCGTCTTTCGTGAAATTTTCTTTAATGATGTTTAAATAACTAGAGAGTAGTGTGATTTCATGTCGTACTTTCAAATGTTTAGATGTTTCTGTCGGTGAGACATTTGTTATTGGGATTTCGTTTTCTAATATCGAAATATAACTATATATTATTGCGAAAACTTCATTGGTGAATATGGAGTTTGCTCTTTGTGAGTTTTGATATTGGATGCTTTTTATATATTCTGAAAAAACTTTTGAAAATTCTAAATCAAGGTCGTCTGTTTGAATTGTATATTTTCTATTATTATGGTTTGGTGAGGTGAATTCTATGGAGTAGATTCCATACTGTTGTGTTATGTTGCATATATCTTTTAAGTAGTGGTCTATGATTTGTCTTTTGATTTTTACATCTGGGAACTCTGTTTTACATGGACTGATTCCGGGTTCAAATAAATTTAAGAGTAAATTTTTGCAAAATATATGCTGTCCTCTATCAGTGGTTGCATCTACTATAAAAGGAAAGATTTCATCTTCATCTGGACTTTCTTCACCTGGGGTGTGCGTTGAGCTCATTTTTTCGTTCGATGACTGTTAATATGTAATTATTAATGTGTCGAATTGGTTGATTCCAATTGTATAAATGTACTGGTTTGTGTTTATACTGCTTTTTTATTCTTCTTTTTCCTCTTTTTGATGAATTTGAAGTTGTTTCTGAGTCAGAAAAATATAATTGATCGTGAAGTGGGCAATTTTTATCTATTGATTCTTTTAGTTTGTAAAGTTCGTCTAAACTGTTGGTTTCTGATTCTGAAAATGCGTTTCGATTTTTTGAAAATCTTTTTCGTGTTATTTGTCTTTGTTTCGTTATTATTTTTCTTTTTAGTGTTTGTCGTTTTGTTCGAATGTATCCAACTGTTTGTGTATGAGGTGTGATTACAAGGTCGTATTTTTTGTTATCTATTTCACAATTGTGTAAAACGATTGTTTTTTGTTATTTCCTAGGTTTTTAAATGACATAAGGTTTAGGATGACGGATGCAAAAGGTTGTTAAATGGTTTCTATTTTTCTTAAACTGTTAGTTCTTACGATTTTTTGGTTAGCTTAACCTGGGTCTGTTTGTTCAGGGTTGGAGAGAAAAGTATATCGATTCCGAAGAATGATTTTTTACTTTCTCGTGGCTAGTATAAGTTAAGGTGTTAACTTACTTAATCTTACTTAGGGGTAGTGATTGTGTTCAAGGGTTGGAGAATAGTAAATCGATCCACAAGGTTCAGGTATAATTAGAACGCGAGTAGTTCGTTAGATACTATTTTAAACTTACTAAGTCTAAGATTTATCCTGGGTCTGGTAAGAGGGGGGGTCAAGTGAAGGATGAATAACCGAAGTTCTTCACTGTTTATCCTAATTTGAATGATTAGTTTTGTTTAAAAATTTCTATTAGTCTTAGGTCTTTAGAAAGGGTTGGGTAGTGAATCGACGTTTGAGGTCGTTAGACACTAATTAAGTGGGTGGGGGAGAACAAAGTTGTTCTGTTTGATCCAAGGATAAGCCTTGATGATCAAATTTGAAATTTAATTAAGTAGAAAATGATTTAAGATCCAAGGATAAGCCTTGATGATCTGGTTTTAAAATTAAGTGAATTTAAGTTTTAATAAAATTTTAAATGTGTGTAAAGGAAAGATTTAGTGTTTTGATGATATTAGTGGGTTTATGATTGCTGTTATGTTTTAGATGATGGAGCTGGAACAACAGGATGATTTATGATTACTAACCATTTATTGTCATGCTACTAATTTTTATTTTTATTTTTCAATAAATATTTTTCAAACATGTTTTGTATATTACTGCAGAGTTTTAGGAAAACGATCTTAGATCTTTTTATCAATCGTTATTGTATATTAATAATTTTGTTTAGCGCCTGAAATGATTTTGAAGATTAACTTCAAGGTTTTATGTTTGCAAATGAAAATCTAAATTCATTGCTAGTAGTATTCTAAATATAAAAGTTTGTTCTGGTTTTTGCCTAACTATCATATAGCTATATGGCAAGTTTCTACTTTGTCGTATGTCGTCTCTGGTTCGAGGTCTTCTTCCAATTCCGGGTAGTTCTGTTATGGTTCGGAATATTGGCTCTGATCTATTGAGTCGTAGAGACATTTCGATTAAATTATTGTCGTATAACATTTTTTAAATGTTTTTGTCTAATTTCTAATCTATTTTGGTTAATTCTAAGCTATTAAGGTCTTGTTCGAGACTTATGGTCGCACCAGATGAGTTAGGACCGAGTTTGGTTAACTCATAGAGTAATTTCGGATAGGGTACACCGTCTGCTCGTCACGCTATCTTATTTTCGGCCGGATAGATTCGTGCAACTTCTTAGTCTAATACCGATCCTAATCTTACTCTTATACTATCTAGTCTCAGGTTGTTTAACTAGTCTCTGCTAGGCTCAATAGATCTAGGGTATACTGGTTTATTGCGGCTGCTGAAGTGCTCGGGAGAGTCCAACTAATTTCTAAGTTAAATTCAAATCTCTCTGGTGCTGAAATTACAAGTAACTTCAGCACTTACAAATAAGTGGGTTGTTAGTTAGATGGATCATGATTGGTTAATATTAAATACTTTACATTGGTAAAATATCTAATTTATCCAATCATAAAATGTAGTTTAGATCAGGTTCCAGTATTCACCACGGAATGTGGCGAAGAACGATGAATTTAAGTTTTCCATGCAAAATCAGTGCCAAATAAAAAGGTTTGACACTTGAGCTGTGATAACTATCAAAAATTTTCTTTTGCTTAAAAAGTGAAAATTCTATTGGTATAGCCCAAATCCAACATACCGAACCAATTGGTGTGACCTGCTCAGAGGAACTTGCTATTTTAGTCATTGTGATTTTATCACTTTGCTTCAAGTCTTTTTTTATCCAACTCACTGTTTTTGTCAATTTCAGGTGAATGACATCGACAGGGAAGAACTGTGTGGCAACTTCCTCTGCACTGGGGGAGAGTTCGAACTGGAAATAGAAGTGTCAGACGAGACAGACGCCTCTGCCACCACCTACACAGCCACACAGACTCTCACAGTCTCCATCTCGGACATCAACGACAACAAACCCATCTGTCGGCCCAGTGAGCTGTCGGTCGACTGGGCAGAGGGAGCTACAGGGGTGACTGGCTTCATGCTACCCTGTGGGGATAAAGATGAGGGGGATACCCTGACTGCTTCTATTCTGTCGGCCAATGAGAATGAAGCACTCACTATGTTCTCATTCACAACAGGTAAGCACAATAACCTCTCATCTCAGCTTCATTTTTTAAAATAAATTCGGGAGGGGTCTCTTTCAAAGTAAATGACAAAAAATCGCCCGTTTAAAGTTTGAGATGCAAAGCTTTTCATACTATTATTAGGCAAAACAATTCTTTATCTTGCAAATACAGTGTAAAAGTTATGATATAATATATATATTTTTTTTTCGTTTGAACTGGGGTTCTAACATTTCCCTTGCAAGTTTTGCATCAGATTTTCGGATGCCGTAGTAAATTTGAACTGCTTCTGCAATTGTTTCAGTTGTTGTGTTTCTGTTGTGTTTCTGACATGAATTGTTTCTGTTGTACGTTGTTGCAGGTCCCTCGCTGTCTGGTCTTCCCCCCTACTCGCTGCAGCTGAGAGTGGACTCCCCCCTGGACTACGAGAGATACTCCTCCCACCACTACAGTCTCCTTGTGGAAGTCACAGACGGGCGGGACAGTCACGTGCAGACAGTGTCTCTCACAGTGAACATTGTGAATGTGGACGAGGGACAGGGCTCCTTCCTCACATGCAAAAACATCGACATCAGGTCAATTACTGGTTTGAAGTATTGGTCGCCAACTTAGAATTTAGAACAAACATAGAGTTGAAAGTTTGATGTTTAATTAGAGAGAAAAAAGACACCAATGAGCACACGTTCATCCTCGACAGAAAACTGCATGGAAAATCAGAAATTTCATTGTGATAGATTTTGAGATCTGATAACAACTTTAAATCAATTTAGCGCAAGAATCTGCAGAATTATGCATGAGAACTTCGCAATTCCTTATTGAAATCAGTACGTGTGAAATCAGCGTGCGTTGAAAAAAAACATCAATTCGAAGAAGATTTAGTTGGTTTGTATTTCTGATTTTGTTTTAGTGAGGCAATGTCTGTGGGATCCACTGTATTCAACGTGCCTGGAAATGGCTGGTTTGAGACGACAGACAACTCCTTGTCCACCTCAGATCCAGACAATCCCTACTCCCCAATCACCTGGACACTCACCGGCAACGCAGGGGGTTTCCTGAACATCGAGCCTACCACCGGAATCATCAAACTGGCCAAAAAGGTAGTCTAACCGTTCAAGACTTCAAACTTGATAAATACCGTCTAATAAAATTGCGATTTAATTAAACTTAAAAAAACTAAATGGCGAGTCTGAGCGGTAATATTTTCTCAGCATGTGTTGTTTTGCAGCGTTCAAATCAATTGCCACGTTATTTTTGTCATATGCTTTCAAATAACTCGGATGGTAAAACTGATTGTTACGAAGAAGGTAATACTGTTAAATTGCATTACTTTTCTGCACTGCAGGTGGACCGGGAGACACTGACTTCCCCAGTGGCCATCAACATCATAGCGGACGACGGGAGCAGTGCAGTGACGTGCACAACCACCTACACAGTGACAGATGAGAACGACAACCTGCCGCTGTTCTCGCCAGTGGTGAACTACGTGGCCAGTGTGGTGGAGAGTGTGGCCAGAGGGAGTGCAGTGGCACTACTGCAGATAGACGACAAGGACGACCCCGCTATGGGCAACAGTCAAGTGGCAGACGGACAACTAGTGCTGCAGACCATCACAGGTGGGCAGAAGCAACCAATAATAGTACAGTTATACACATTTCAGCGGTGCCTTGACTTCTTTAAAAGTCGCCACTTAAACGAATTGTCTAGGTTTAAAAAAATCACTGGCAGTTATAACCGCAGTATGGAGCTATAACCGCGGATCTAGGATAAACATGTCCAAATTAGTTCAATACCGGTCAGCCAAAAAGAGATATGTTAAAGTAGTAGCAAAGAGGGTTTGGGTTGTGTTGCAGGCAGCGTGGATGCGTTCCAAGTGACCCCCTGTGCTGCTCTCTCCTGCTGTGGGGTGACAGTGGCCAGTGTGGTGAATGCATTCTGTGTGAGTAGCAACCAGCTGTTCGACTACCACTCCAGAGACATCTACAAGTACATTCTGGCTGCCACTGACAACGCCAATGGAGACAGCAGGTGAGAAACGCATGCCCGGCTGAGGTGTTCTTTAAAGTTCTATTCACTTCTTGAACTTCTAAGTTTGAGAGCAATGTCAGTCCCGAAAACAAACATAGCTCAACGACTGTCTTTACGCGGTGAAGAGAGAGAGAGAGAGAGAGAGAGAGAGAGAGAGAGAGCGAGAAAGAGAGAGAGAGAGAGAGAGAGAGAGAGAGAGAGAGAGAGAGAGAGAGAGAGAGAGAGAGAGAGAAGAGAGAGAGAGAGAGAGTTGCACCGAATGTTCCGACCACATGCATAAAAAATTATGAAAAGCTTTTCTTTGTTTCTTCAAATTAGTGTTGTTTTCAATGCGCAATCTGACAAAAGAATTATGCGAACGTGTGCCAAAGTTAGTGAATCGGCCAAAATTGACAGCAATTATTTTTAATAAAAAATGACAAAAGATCAATGATAAAAAAAGTATTTTCTAAAACTTTTTCGAAAATTTTTTTCACAATATTTTTCAAAACCTTTTGGGAAATTTTTATTGCCGGGCAAGCGCTAAATGAAGCTCCTAAAACCAGTTTTCCTTTATAGTAATATCAGGTTTGCTTAGCCTTATTTTCATATAATAGTCGTTACTCGATCTCTCTATATGCTCGACGTTAGATTGAAACTTTTAAAAAAACAAACCGGTTTTTCTCGACACTGGGACAGTTTTTGTTCTGACTTTCGTACGAAAATAACGGAATATTTGTGCTCGGAGTGGGTTTTTTTTTCTTCAGACAAACTTCGACTTTTTAACTAGCCTTTTTTGACGGAATTTTTTATATCATTCGAAAGGTAATGTTGTCTTGAGCTTAAATTTGAAAAGATATTTCACTTGTGATTATTTTTCCCAAAGTTACTGGGGTTTAAAGATTGCCATTTTGGCCAATTTGGGACAATTAACGCGCGATATATTTCGCGCTTTTAACGCGTAAGCGGAGAGTTAATCTGTCTTAAAAATCGTTCCAAATTGGTTGAAAGAAACGTATTTGCCATAATTGATTTGTTACAAGGAGCGAAATCTATCTTTTTGTACGTAATATGGCGTGTGGGGGGATGATTTCATTTAAAAAAATTCAATTTTTAGAAAAAAAATTTTCATTTTGTTTCGTTTCATTTATTTTCTTAAATGTTTTTGCTGCTCCATAAACATTAAAAGGCGGTCGGAACATTTAGGGCTTCGCCCTGGTACGAGCAGTATTGTTTTGTTTTCTTCTTATGATGTTCGGAAACGATTGAAGGGTTTTTATATGATATATCACTCGTATCACTCCGCTGATTGTTTAAGGCACCTGATTTTGCGTGGAAAACAAAGCAAATGAAGAAAAAACTCAAGCACACCCGAATGCAACTCTGGTACCCTCTGAATAGTCGGAGCGAAAAAATCAATTTTGACTACCAAATCTCATAAATAGCTTGCATTTTTGCTGTAATTAAATCAAGCGATGTATTTTCTCGGTTGATGAACGTATCTCAAGCATTTTTTCATATATTTTTGATCAAGCTTTTAAGAGTAAAAATTTGGGTCAAACTTTGCGAAAATTGCATCAGATAGAACATCTGGTGAACTTTTGTCTCCGCAACTTTTGTTGTAAAGTTAACCCACTCTAAGAAAAACGAGTTGGAAAAATCGCGTTCGGATAATTTAATTCAGTACTGTACATAAACTTATTTTTAAATTCAAATTTGCTGAAAAACAATCGCTGTTAACTATGAAAATCAAGACACTAATTTTGATCGCGTACGTTTTTGATTGACGTTTTGGATCTGATACGTTTCTTAACATGGAAAAAAATCGAAAAGTAGACCACGCTATGTTTGTCCTTTCAAGTCGGCTATCTTTTTCTTTCATTCAGACTGACGGCTTACGGCACTCTGACTGTGAACATCCTGGCCGAGAACCAGTACACGCCCACCTTCTCCCCGGACAAACCCAAGACATTCTCCGTCAACGAGAGGAGTCCAGTCGGATCAGCTGTCGGCCAGATGTATGTACTCATCAAGTGCAAATCATGTACTTACCTTCCAAAACATCGCCTATCAGAAGTTACTTGAAGATGATTTGGTTTTAACTAGCGAACAGTTTGTACGAGAACAAAGAAACTGAAGACTGCAATTTGACCATTTCTTATTATATGGCATTATGTTTCTAATGCTGAAATTTCAATTAATAAGACAGTTTAAACAGCAAGTGATGTTTTTGTTTAAACAGCAAGTGATGTTTTCCTCGTTGTTGCAGGTTCGTCTCGGATGCAGATTCCTCCCGCACTCCCTTCGGAGTGGGCCAGTTCAGTCTGAACTACTCGCTGGACTCGGACCCCACAGCGGCCGAGAAGCACTTCGCCATAGACACTCACTCTGGCGTGATCAAACTGAGATACCCTCTAGACTACGAGACACACACCCAGTTCATACTAATCGGTCAGTCTCATAGGAGTAATGAAAGTCACGCTTCTGTGGGTTTTTTTCCAGCTCTTCCTCCTTCAAGAATGAATTCTTTTTTGTTCAATCGTATGTTTATGTTTATATTAAATAAAAAAACTACTTTGTATATTAGGAGAAAAATTGCTTGCATTTCAGAACTAAGTACTAAGAAAATCTACCAGTTAGAACTGTAGTCAATTAAGCAGAGCCAATTCCAAAAGAGAAGATCAAAAAAGAAAAAACCAAAAAAAAAATCCAAAGATAACGAAAACTTGTATCCCGATATCGTATTCTTACTGTCGAGCTTTAAATATTGCCTAACGTCTGCTTGTCATAAAAAATGTTTTTAAAAAATGGTGCTTGTCATAAAAAATGGATCTGTTGCTTCTCCTCCAGCCGAGGTACATGACGACGACAACTCCTCGTCGCCCGACTCCCTCTCTTCCTCGGCCACAGTGACGATCAATGTGCTGGACAGCAACGACAACCGACCCCAGTTCACCCCCAGCAGAGTGTACAGTGTGCCGGTGGAGGAGGACGAGCCAGTGGGCTCTCTCATCACTTCTGTTTCTGCCACAGATCTGGGTAAGGAGAAAATAAGAATATTATAAACAAAAACCAAGTTCTAATTAATTTTGTTAGATACTCGGGCTAAATTCCTGAAATTCACGAAAAACTAAAAATGGCCCATACTACGCCGCATGAAAATAGATTCAGTTTTGTTGTATGTACACAAATCGAAACCTTCTGCCTAAATAGGATAGCTAAAAATATAAAATCTTGTACCAAATCGGAACTCTTCTTACTCTCATTGGCTTTTGAATTTTTTTTAAATTTTAATGTTTTGGTCTTCACTGTTAAAAAATTAGGATACCACTCGTGTTGTAAAAGAGTGACTTAAACTAAGAATAGATTAAGACTGTGGATGATTAAGATTCCTACTAAAATTGTAGGCTTTTATTTAAGACTAAATAAAAGACGGGGATTCTATCTAAGTTAAGAGAGGTTTAAAAGATTGAATTGGTTGCGATTGATTGGTTACGTATCATAAAAGATAGTGTCCAATTCAGAGTCTACCAAAAGCCGTTGCGCTTTTGGCAGGTATATAAATTAACAACTTAAAGGTCGATGGTAAGTTAAGATCAGAGGTTAAATAAACAAACCATAATACTTTTACATTCCCCGCGAAATTTTATCTATAATTTATCCCTTTCGCCTCACCAGAAGGGAACAAAACAAAAATGATTAAGCACTAAGATGAATGAATCAGTAGGCGCATTGTCTAGGACCCCCGAGAGTGGATCTAGATTCGTAAGAACACAGATTTGATAAAGGGCCCAAGAGGCGTATCATAAACTAAGTACAATTACACGGTTATCAGGTCGAAAGGGTGGGTGTACAGTACGGGGAAGGCCGGTGATCGGACCCGACGGGCCGGACGGCAAGTTCAACAAACAAAAACAAAATTCCAAAACAAAGCACATTAGATCGAATAATATGTATTCGTCGGAAGAAATAACTGTAGACTGGTGACTATAGGCAAGCAAGAAACTGAAATAGCACCAGGGTGAATAGAGTCATAATGTATGCAGGGAGTTATCCTTAGAATAAGCGAAATAACTGGGTAGAACCAAAAATGGATAAATCTAATGGTTATCCGGTGGTAGCGCCCCATGGGTTAACAGAACTATAACGAGATTCGGGCTGAATTCTATGGCAAAAGCAAGGGTATAAGTGTTACCAATCATAACTATGGCTTAAAATAACAGCACTAGAGGTTTGTATGACTCTAGGGTCATGGAATGTTAGTAGCATTCAACAATAAACAGGACGTAAAGGTACTAAAAGTTTTACAATGGAGTTTTGGTAGATCAAGAATGTTTTTGATAACATCTGTTTTGAGTTTCTACATCTAATTAGATTCCCGATTTGCTGCTTTATTTATTGTCCATCTCCTTAACTCCTCCAGTGTCATTGGCCGTCCAAGGAGTTCTATCGCCGAAATGATAGAAGAGGTGTTCAGCCAGTCTGGGTCAGGTACGATGGGGACAAATGTGGAAGTTGAAATTTCGTAAGATAGGCCCGATGGGTTAAATCGCGTGGAGCAGACATCAGGGCTAAATTTGACCTTCTTGTCAGGACTCTTTTGATCGTCTGTTTTTAAGGGCTTTGGGTCACTTGGGTACGCATCGTTTTCTTCTCGCAAGTGAACTATAGTAGGCCGTGAAGATGAAGGTGGTGTTAATGTTGTCAGGTCTACTAGGTCGACATGGTGGCTTTCCATTTCTACCGTAGTTGCTTCCAACGTTGAACATACTGAGACTAAACTAGGTGAACCGAATTCTAGGGCATCACGATCTTCCTCAGTTAGATCGACTATACTGGTAAATACTCTCTCGCCTAGCATCTTGGGAGGCTGCCTAGTTCGCATAGGTCTGGTGTTCTGACGTGTAAAAATTTCTGACAGTTTTTTCGAGGGTGGTGATTTCATTGGAGATGACGCTTTCCTTTTAGCAGTACCGGACAATTTCTGTGTCTTCGTAGAACGGTCAGAAAGTGTTTGTTTGGGTCCCGTCTCCGCCATGGTGGTTTGTTCTCCAGTAGGTTTAGGGAACTCTCCTCCGGGATTCTCTGGAAGTACCGGCATTTCTTGGATCGCTTCATCGCCCTCCTCCCTAGTGTCCAAGAGAATCAACTGTGGGGTCGCTTGAAAATCTCTTTCGTTGTCACCGGAATCCAAGTCGATCAAAGGAATCTCATCTAACTCGACCTTCTGGTCGGCGTGGTCTGATGATTCTAGCTTAGGATCTGTTCGGTCGGACATTAGGTGTTCGTCTCGTTTCGTAGTTTCGAGTAGTGTTTTCTCCTTGAGGTCTCTTAGTGTCATTAAGTCACTAGCATTATCGTCTGACATCTCATCATGTGGTTCGATCGTCACTCCGGGTTCATTTAGGTAACTTTTAAGAAGTTCGGGTTTGCCCGACGGGCTTGGTTCTTGGTCGCTCTCGAGGCCAATCGGTGTTCTCAGTCTCTTTCTCTGTTCTTCTTCTTCTCTAAGAAGAGTTTCCCTAGAACTGTTCATGGCCGCGTTTCGCCTCGCAATGTCAAGCTCTTCAAATTTCCACTGAAGATTTCGTTTCTTTTGGGTAGTTTTTGAGCTTTTAAATCCGATATTTCTTGGAGGTTTTGCAGTTTTCCTCAATCCTTTAGTCGCATAAAATCTAACTAATTGGTCTCGTTTTCTCGGACTTGGTTTCTTCTGGGTGCACTGTCTTTTAATGGCTAAATCAGATTTACGTATTATTTTACCATTTTTTAGAGTCACAGTGTGATCTGATTCCCTTACGATTTCGTCCTTAAGTACTCTATAGTATGGTTCATTTTTCATTCTATCTTGGATTTTTCGATAAACAATGGTCTTACCCGACGGGTTGTTCAGAATTGAGTCCTTTATGCCCAAGGCATCTCTTTTTTCTGACCGGGAGAGGACTTTTACTGGTGATCCAGCACTTGTTGGTACATATCTCACGGCATTTGAGATATCCTCCGAGGATGATGAATTTTCATCGACATCTCCATCTTCTATGTCGTCAGGGGCATCCCAGTCATGTCTTCGCTCTCGGCTCATTAGTTTTTTGCCTTTATCTATACATAACAAAGTTTTGTTCCAATCAAGGTTATTCGAAGAGGGTGATTTGACCAAATTATGCCAGATAGTGTTTGGGGATCTACCGAAATGTGCTTCGAAAGGAGAGCAGTTAAGCGACTGTTGAGTTACTGTTCTTAAGCATTTTATTATTTTCAGGAGTGCAGATTCTAGTGAAGGTTTTGGACGTTCTTGTGCCATAACCAGGAGTCGTTCCTTAATGGTCCTGATTAGGCGTTCCACTAATCCCGTAGCTCTATGATCACCCACTGGGCTAAATATCACCTTTATGTTGTGATCGTGGCAGAATTCTCTAACTTCCTTGGAGATGAAACCAGATCCTTGATCTGTTCTAATTGTTCTAGGTATCCCGTGTAAAGCAATGTATTTACTAAGGAAGTTTATAATAGATTTTGCCGATGTACTGGATGTTATTTGAGCTGATGGGAATTTTGAAAATCTGTCTACACACACCAATATGTATTTTTTTGTTCCCCATACTAAAGGTTACGGACCAGCGAAATCTAATTCCATTTCTTGGTTTGGTTCTTCGACCATTGGGAGTTCCCCTAGGGTATTGTGTTTTATAAGAGGTTTCAAATTTTTACCTGCTTTCACGCACTCTATACAATTTTCGCCGTGGACTTGGATTTCACGGTAAATTTTCGGCCACCAGATGTATTGCGTTGCCAGGCTTTTCATTGCGAACTGGCCGGGGTGGGCTTCGTGTAGTCTGTTCAGCATAGTCGATCTTAGGCATGCTGGGATTACTAAACGGTTGTCCAAATAGAGGCATCCTCCACTGACATGTAAGTTATTCAAATATGACTTATAATAGTTTCCCAGTTGTAGGATATCCTGTTTTCGGTCTTCCTCGATTGCCTTGATTATCTTTTTCAGAATTAGATCTTGTTTCGATAAGAGGGACATAAATTTAGAGTCAAATATTTCCGGCCAAGAGAAAGGGAATAAGTTAACTGTTTTCTTTTTGCTAGGTGATCTATTCTCGGGTTTGTCCGACGGGTTACTAGTATTTGGTGTTAAAACGTCCGTGTTTTCTTTAGTAGTAAGTTCTTTTTGTTGGTTAAATTCAATTTGTTCTGCCATTTCTTTCAGGATTTTAAAATTCGTAAAAAAGTCGTTAGTTTTGCAAGATGAGTCACACAGTTCTGTACGCGAGTGAGAATTTTGACACACTGAAATGTTGGAATGGTTAGATATCGCTTGGAAAGTTTCAGCGGCATTAGCAATTCGTTTCTCACGTTCTATTTCTTGACTGGTCATATGATCTGTTGACTGGCTAATCGCATTGCAAGAAGTGACGTCATGTGCTAAGAAATGTTGAGAAAATTTATTTCTTATTTGCGCCCACGAATTTTTTGGCATAAGGTGATCAAAGCCTAGGAGTGTACTAATCTGGTTTACTGAAGCGATAACAAAGTTCTCGTCATCCAGAGAAACTGGTACGGGTTCACCCGATGGGTGTCGGGATATATAATCGACAAATCCCATATCTTTACCGGGTAAATGTTCTACGGTAAAGTCGAACGGTAATAGTTTATCCGCCCAACGGGTGAGGCGTGATTGGGCCGTTTTAGTGTATTTATCGTCTTTCAGTGCTCCTATTAAGGCTTTGTGATCTGTTAAAATTGAGAATTGTTTACCCAGTAGATAATTTTTGAAATGATCTAGTGCCCAGACTAATCCCAGTAATTCGAGTTCGTTAGTGCTGTATTTTAATTCAGCGATATTCAAAAATCTGCTAGCGAACGCTACGGTCTTCCAATTTCCCCAATGGTCTTGTTCGATTGACGCGCCCAATCCTAAATGTGAGGCGTCGCATTTCACCCGAGTGTTCAGTTTTACATCGAAATGGTGGTTCGTCACCGTATTACAAATTTCGTTCTTGATTTTTTCAAACGCTTCCGTATGTACTGTGGACCACTTAAATGGTTTATTCTTTTGCATAAGTTCTCTGAAGGGTGTTGATAGGGACGCTAGGTTTGGTATGAACTTATTAAATTGGTTAATCGATCCCATTAAGGATCTGATGTCTTTAATACAGTTTGGTTCTTTTAGGTTTCTGATTGCGTCAGATTTATGTATTAATGGTGTCGTCCCTTTTGCGTCGATTCTAAATCCCAACCATTCTATGTTATGAGTTAAAAACGTGCATTTTTCCCATTTTATGGCTAGTCCCTCGTCATCTAGCGTTTTTAACACATTAATGACTAGCTTTTTATGTTCTTCCTCGCTACCTACGGTGGCGATTAGGATGTCGTCAAGATAACAATGAGTATTTGGTAGTTTTTCCGTCAAACGGTCCATTATACGTTGAAATTCATTTGGCATATCGCCTAGTCCATAGAATCCGGTTTTAAAACAGTATGAACCCGTTACTTCTCCCCCCACAATGTTAAAATTACACTGATTACTTGCCTTTTTCGAAAGTGGAATTTGGCTGTAGGCGTATTTTAGGTCTATCGACGAAAACCAGATGTTTCTTTGATCGTGACCGCTAATAGTGACTGCAACGTTGTCAATTAGTTCGAATAGATTCGGCATTTGATATCTATTGCGAAATATTTGTTTGTTTAGTAGTTTTGAGTTCAACGCTAGTTTTATTGATCCATCCCTTTTTGCTGTAATCACGATAGGGGAAATAAAACAATCTTCAGAGCATCTAGATAGTTTTTCAATGTGTCCGTCACTGAATAATTGGTCGATGCATAGTTTGACTTTGGGGAGAAGATGGATTGGGATACGTTTCCCTTTCACCTGTATCGGTTTTATCGGCTCGTTAAAATAAGTATTAACTACGTAGTTTTTTGATCTACCAGTTCTTTTTATAAGGTCTGGAAAGTGCTTTGATATGTATAATTTAAACTCACGTTGGGATGATGTCTCTTGGTTTTGATCCTGTTGGATGTCGGATGCGAATTTAACTTGATTGACATTTGTCCCGATGGGTGGTACTTTCTGGTTTTCCCGTGAATTTGACCCGTTGGGTGGAGGTTGTTTTTGAAATACTACAATACCCAAATTTGGTAGGATGTCATTTCCTAGTAGATTTCTTTCAGCCCCTTCTGTGATAAAAAGTTTTTGATCATTAGCCTCCCATCCTTTCGATTGGATTTTCACTCGAACTTTTCCAATAATATTGATCGTACTCCCGAAACCCTGGTATGCTTTCTTTGTTATCTCGTCCACAGGTTCTAGCTTTACAAATCTGTCTCGTATCTTCAGTTCGTGTAGTAGGTCTTTTTTCATGAAGGAAACTGGACTTGCAGAGTCAATTTGAATCTCGGTATAGTAGGGGTTGAATTTTCCCAGAGCTACTTTTAGTGTCTTTTTCAATTCTAATCCTTCGTGATTGAATACTGTTCTCACTCCGCGCTCTATTTTGTCTTCTACGGCATTTATTTGGTTATCTGTGTCGATGGATAGAACTAAGAAGTCGTCTAGGTTAACCTCAAATTCGGGATTTTCCTGCGGGTTGGCCCGGATATTTTCGTTTTCTTGGGGTACCCGATTCTGATCGACGATGTTAGTTTGAGTTTTTGCTGAACTCCTACAGTGTTTAGCAAAATGTCCTTTCCGTCCGCACGTATTGCAGTTTCTATCTCTAGCCGGGCATGTGGATAGGTGTCCTTTTTTGAATTGCTGACCGCAATTACGGCACTTGTTATTTTCGACTATGTTTAATGTTGGTTCGTTCTTCACGTATTGTGATCTTGGTCCTGGGTTGTAAGTTGGGAATTTTAGATACTGTTGATGAATTTTAGTACCTTTTTCGTGAACTAATACGTAAGATAGTACGTTTTCTGGGGTCAAGTATTCAATGCATAGTTTCTTTTGGATCTCGACATTTCTCATGTTGGTTATGAAAATGTCTCTTACTAGTTCTGACTCGAGTTCCCCCAGTTTACAATTTTTTGCTAGTTCTGAAAGAATTTCATGGAATTTTTCTAAGGACTCATGTTCTTTCTGTCTTCGGCCAAAAAATTTAAATCTTTCGTATGTTAGGTTTGTAGTGATCGTGAAAGTCGTTTTTAATAGTTCCCAAAATTCTGCGAAATTAATATCCAGAATTTTTTTTCCAGGATTTTTATGAGAAAAGCATTTCTGTCCTTCTTTCCCGAGTGCTAGGTATAGCTGTGATTTTAGCTTCTTGTCAATATCTCCTATTTGAAGTCCGTTGAATTTTGCGTTATCTTCCGCCCTTCTCCTTTTTAATTCTTCGTTGTAATTTTGTACTGCTACTCTATGACGTTCCTCTTTTTCGGCCCGACGGGTCTGATCCTCGGATGGGTCCAGTGGTTCTGCCATAGGGTAGATTAGTTCATCTCTTATCGGTGGGTTAATTACATCTTCGATGTCTACGGAGTCTTTCGCAATAATTGTCAGTTGGAATTTTTCCGCCCACCTTTCCCAGTCATGTTGATTTTCGTATGATGAGTTGTTCCAAAAAAACTCTAGTCCGCGTAGGTTTGATTCATTCGACTGCGCCATGTTAAAAAATTAGGATACCACTCGTGTTGTAAAAGAGTGACTTAAACTAAGAATAGATTAAGACTGTGGATGATTAAGATTCCTACTAAAATTGTAGGCTTTTATTTAAGACTAAATAAAAGACGGGGATTCTATCTAAGTTAAGATCAGAGGTTAAATAAACAAACCATAATACTTTTACATTCACCTAAGTCACAGCTAACATATATGGAATGTGTTGCAGACTCTGGCTACTTTGGTCTTGTCTACTACCAACTGCGCTCTGCCAACTCCCCCTTCTGCCACTCCAAAGTGAGAGTGGGGGAGAGGAATGGGGAGGTGAGGGTGAAGAGTGGTCTGGACTATGAGGAGACGGAGGCGTTCTCCTGTGTGATAGAGGCACTGGACCATGACTTGAACATGCAGCCCCAACACACTTCCACTGCTGTGTTGCATGTACTGCTGGTGGATGTGAATGACAACACTCCTGCACTCAAGAGTGCTCCCCTCACTTTCACAGGTGCACTACACACAACACCATCTCTTTCACCATCATATTCCTTCCAGCCCATCATTTCCCCAGTCGACATTTTTTCACCTAATTTGGAGCAGAATTTGAGCATTTGAGCGGTTTTTTAGACGATTGCGCTCAAAATGAGTGTTTTTGAACGCTTTATTTACAAAAAAAAAACAATAAAACTGTTCAAATATAGCTAGAAAATTGCTCAAATCGTTTCAATCTTAAGCGTTTTTTAAGCGGGATCTCGAGCCGGGTTCAAAGAAAGTACGAGGCTGTAGACATGAAGACAAAACATGATTCGAATGGGGTAATTGGCCAAATTTTAAAACAAATACTTGACATTCTGAACGCAAAGCTTTAAGCTTTATAACTTAAAAGTAGCCATATACGGGTTAAGTAACAAAAGGTCGCTTTTTCGGCTTTTTTTCAAAGTTTCTAGGAACAAATCCTAGGAAAAGAAGGTCTTAATTCTTTTTCGAGACAAGCTCAGACAAGCTTTTTCGAGACAAGCTTAAAGTATTTTCGCGACAAGCTCAGAGATGGAGTTTCGTTTTCGTCGAATTGGGAAATTTCGTGAAATTTTCCAAATGATGTCCACTTTTTCACGGTTGCGACTACTAGATCTTCCCCTGTTGTGTATATGCACTCATTTTGAACTTGAATTTACATGCAGCTCAAAAAGAACACACGCGAACTAACAAAAGTCATCAGGGTTTCTGTATGGGCAGAACAGCCCATCTAGCAGTCCTCTTTTTGGTTGATTTGGTTGCCGGCACAAATAGGTGAATCTCTTTCACTTTCAGTTGGGATTGTTTTTTGCTTATTCAAACATCGCAACTCGTTTAGAAGTAAGGTCCCCTTAAAAACGTCGTATTCTTGAACTTTTTTGTATCCTGAGATTCTTGTTGTTCTCGTGTTTGTTTATATGTGCAGCAGCTTGTTCAAACGTGATGTGTCTGTGTCTGTTTTAGTACTGGAGAAGGTGCCAGTGGGCACTAAGGTGGGCGTGGTGGCAGTGGAGGATGGGGACTCCCTGAACACAAATGGGGGAGGATTCACTTTCACCCAACTCTCAGACTATGGGGACATTTTCAACATAGACAGCAGCACTGGCGTGATCACTATGGCACAGGTGCTGGATAGAGACGCCACAGGTACCGGCCACATACACACACACGCACACACACACACACACACACAGATCACTTGACCATAAAATAAACAAGGATAGCCAGTTACTGCACAAGTAGCACAGAATGTTCTGACCATAGTCTTGGAAAAACCAAAACAGTTTTTTTTCCAAATTAGTGTCTGCTTTCTGCGAGATGGGATCGAAACACAAAAATTGAGCATATGTATATTCGACAGTCATCGTAAAATAAGCACATTGGACAACACAGTTTTTTTTAATAGAAAAATGACTTGAAAAAAAGGAAAAAAAAACAGCAAACAAAAAACATTCAAAAGTTTTTTTTGCAGTCTTTGAAACTTTGAAGTTTTTGATTCCGAAAAACGGCTAAAAATCTCAAAAATTAACTTATCAAGGTATGTTCGGCTTCAATTAGGCTATTGTAGGCTTTTTTAAAATTAAAATAAGCTGTAGTAAGCCTCCTCGCTTGCTCTCTCGAATTAACATAGAAAAAATCAAACTTTTTTGAATTTGTTTTTCTCGATACTGGGAAGTTTTGAGGAAGTTTTAAAGTCGTTTGAATCATGACTGTAAGGGCTTCAAAATGATATATCGCTCAACTCTTTCCAATGATCATTTGTGATACCTGACTTTACGTGAAAAAGAAACAGAAACACACCCAAATACGAAATTCTTCCCCACTTTTCAAGTCGCCGGAATAATTATTTTAAATCCTCGTTGAAAACAAATTAATTAATTGTCGTGTGATTTGAATGCAATCAAATAACATTTTTTTGCTATTTTTACAGAAATATTTTTTGAAGTTTTGAAGTTTTTTTTTCCAAAAAATGCGCTAAAAAAGTTCAAAAAAAAAGCAATTTGACTACCGTTTTATGGCTGATCCTTCAAAAAAAGCCCGCTCGCAATTAGAGTAAAACTCAAAACTTTCAAACCGGTTTTCGACACAGACAAATTTTTGAAAGTTTTCAATGTCGTTCCAATCAAGATTGAAAGGGCTTCAATATGAGATATCATTGCTTTACAATGATTATTTGTGCTGGTACCTGATTTTGCGTTAAAAAACAAAAATAAAACTAAAACACACCCGAACACAAAATTCCTCCCAACTTTCAAATGATCGGAGCAAAAACAAATTTTTTTCAATTTTTTGTTGTTCGAGAACAATAGTAGTTAGGAAAACGCTTTTTATTGCCTGCTTCTATTGAACAAAGGCAAACTTTCGTCAGTTTCTGACGACGCATGGAAAACTATAAAAAGTACAGAGTGCGTAACCCCTAGTCTAAAATCACACACATGAAATCTCGAAGCAATTAAACAACATCAAATATCTGTAAACTTATTTCAGCCAACATTCAATTCAGAAGGCAAATAAAAAAACCGGAGGGCGTATCTATCTCACTCGAATTGGTCATACTAATATTTTCTCCCGAAACACGAGTCACGAATGAGAATTAGTTGTAAGGAAAGTCTAGATTGGTTGATATGTGGGTTTGTTTCCCTTGAACAGGAGTGAATGGGTATGAGTTGGTGGTGGAGATAGCAGACAGAGGGAGTCTGCATGGACCCAAGACAGGCACAGTGTCCCTCTCAGTATGCGTGAATGACGCCAATGAGGACCCAGTGTTCGAGAAGGCCTCTTACACAGTCAACATGACAGAGTGTGTGGCCAACCAGACTTACATCCTCAAGCCAAACTTCTCCGACCCAGACAGGGCAGCTAACCAGAGGTAACAGAACAGTTGCAAACTCCGCTCAGTGTAAAGTTCAAACATGCAATGTTTCATTCGTGTTTATCGCCTTCGGAAATTGGCCTCATTCATCCCATACCGTGTAAAATAACCAATCGAAGTTTTGACTCGGATATCGTATGTAATTGATAAAGGAATGTATACTGGGAAATCGTGGGCTTGATGTAGAGCAATAGAGACTAAACAGAAAATATGTATCAAAAATATAAATAAGTACTCAATTAAAAGTAAGAGCTCCGAGATTAAGAGTTTTAGTGCTAGCTGTTTATGTGACTGTGTGACTGTGTGTAGACTGACATTCACGATCAGTGCGAATGGGTTGCCCTACTTCCGAGTGGACCCCCACTTGGGCTGGGTGTTCTACTTTGGACAGGAGGTGGACAGGGAGAGCCCCCTGTTAGAGATAGAGTTCGACATTGAGGCCACTGACTCCGCCCTCAACCCACTCACTGCTGTGGCACAGGTAAGCCACAATACAACACAATACACAGTTCACTAGTTGGTCACCGCTTTGCTCTCCCTCTGGAAAAGAGGACATCTTCACTACCAAATTGACCCCTCTCTTTTCTACTATTTTATAACGCAAACGCAGAAGTTTGCGTCGATTCACAGTCTTTGAGTTGGTCAGTCAATAGTAATTGAAGGATAATGAGTAAAAATTGGGGGAAAATTGGGATGACAAATATTTGAGGGTCGAGATTATGTTCAAAAACCGCTCAAACTGCCCATATTTTGCTGAAAAATCGCTCGATTAATTCTTGTTGGGGCTCTCACTCGGGCAGCACCCTCAAGTCCACCACGTCATCAATATGTTTTTAAAGTTGAATCAGAATATTCAGTGCTAATGATCTGCGATTGATGGACCTGACCTGAGTTATAACCACTTTACCTTATGTGCTTATTCACATGGTATCTAAGCCGATGATATCGATTTGATCTCTAAATTATCTCTACTGAGCAAGAACATTAACTCGTTCAAATTTGCTTAAACTGATCGTTTTTATGCACTTTTTTCAAATTGTTCTGTTGTTAAGGTTGTGGTGACAATTGTGGATTGTAACGACAACACCCCCATCTTCCAGCCACTCTCCCCCACCTCCTACTCATTCAGTGTAGATGAGAACTCCCTGCAGAACACTGTCGTGGGCACAATTGCTGCCACTGACGCAGACGAAACAGGAAACCCCAACTCAGGTACTCACAAAAGTCTATTTAATCAGCTTTTAAGGCAAAAAGAACCAGCGGTTGCTGTGCAAATAGCATATAATGATCTGACCACAGAAAAATAACAGAAAAAATTGCAAACAGATGTTAAGATTTGCGTAGTAAATTTTGCGAAGAAAAACACACAATTGAAACTAAAGTTACTAGTCAAAAAGTAACTTAACTTCCTGAGAAAAAGTGTCATCAGTCTTATTATAAATTTCGCAGAACTCAAAAACTGCAAAAGAGAACTTACAATAGTGACTGATTGAAAATTTCATGTGAACTTAACCGAATGGTTGACAAGTGGTTCTATAATTAAAAACTAGGTTTGTATATGTGTGTATACTGCAAGTGTGTGTTGTTTGCTGTGCTGTAGAGATAGTTTACGACATCTAGTTAGCGCCAGACAGATAGATGAATTAAAATAGCAACAACTAGAAATGGAACTGGAATCGAAACATGAACTAAATTAGATACTATGACAATTGCAAGTGTGTGTTGTTTGGTGTGCTGTAGAGATAGTTTACGACATCATCTCGGGCGACACTTCCATCTGGGCAGTGGACGGGGGCAGTGGGATTGTGACTCTGCTCATATACCCCATAGACAGAGAGACACAGGAGACATACTACCTCACCTTCAGGTACACACGCCACATGCATTAGCTCTCAAATTAAACACCAATTTGACCCCAAATACCGTTCTAACTTAGATTACACCCAGTTAGAACCCTAAACAATTGAATTTATTACTCTAGAATATCCTTGGCCATATGTTAAGTAGTCAGTATAGCAAACCTCTGAGATGCCTTTAATTGTGTTTCCGTTCCAGAGCATCTGACCAGGGTAACCCGTCTCTGACAGCCACCCGGCAGGCCACCATCACCCTGCTGGACTTGAACGACAACATCCCCCTGTTCGAACACGAACAGTACACTGGCAGTGCGATAGAGGGAGAGAACCCGCCTGTCACCATCTCCCTCTCCCCCGCAGCCATACTTGCCACAGACCCGGACAAGGTTAGGTCCCCCCTTTAGCATAGCTTTACGACATCCATTTTTTTGCTAACCAACCTCAAAATTTTTCTAAAACCTTTCGGACAAAACTTTCCGAAAACTGCCTAAAAACGCCTTTTTTAACCAGTTTTTTTTTAATTTGCCTACGGCGCAGAAATTTTTTGACAAAATAGGGTCCGTATAGTTTTTCCGGAGTGCTCGCATAATTAAATTGTTCGACCTAAAAAAAGTCGAACGCAAAACTTTTGTTTCAAAATTTTTCGAAACGCCCCCCCCCCCAAAAAAAAATTATGCGCCACTGACCACACCTATCCCATAAGATTCAGGATTAAACCGCTCATGTTAAGAACTAGCTATACTTAAACGTGGTATCGATTTTGGAAATAACGATAGTTGGTTAATTTCGATATCATGCCTATTTTTTCACTTCTTTGCTATCCAGGGAGTGAACTCTGCCTTGACGTATTCGATTAATACCACGTATGCAGATGGGGCTAAAGCAGTGGCTCACTTCACCCTGGATTCCTCCAACGGGATTCTGAACACCCTGGTGACCCCCAACTGGACTGCCACTCCTGAATTCTATTTCGAGATAATCGCCACTGACGGGGGGACACCACCCAACACAGGTCACATACACTATAACCACACGCAAAAATTCTTATTTCTTTTGAAAACTATCAGTTTCGAGTAAAATGGATAATATTGCTTGATTCAACAACCATTTTTTTGGAAAGTTTAAACAACTCAGGTTACATCAAATTTTTAAGCAAATAAAAAGAATTTTTTATCAGTCTAATCAAGCAATTTGTTGGCCAATTAGCTGTTGAAATGGGAACAGTTAAAAGCAGTCAAATATATGAGAGGACATCGACAGTTTGTTATGTTCTATTGATTTGACTTTGTTCTTTTGAAGAGTTGAAGTGATTGCAATTTGTTGGTTTGTTGCAGGCACTGCGACAGTGAACATCACAGTGATAGACAGGAACGACCACCGTCCCTTCTTCACTTCCCCAGACACAGGGGGGCATGTGTACCATGCTTTCGTGCCCTCCTTCTGGACCAACTCGGACGGCACTCTGGACACAGTCACTGCAGTGGACATTGACGACGGGATCAACGCTCAGATCTCATACCACATCACAGGTCAGCTGAAACCAAACCCCCTTCACAATCAACACACACTCTTTACTCATTTGCAGTCATATGAAAAAAAGAATAGCTGGCTGAAAAAGCTAGCCACTGTCAGTTTATCACGAAAAAGGCGAAAGAAATTATTTCTAAAGATTTTGTCAGACAGGCATACATTAAACGTTACTGAAATGGGTGATTATAGATTGAAACTTGTGACAGATTTATTGTTTAGAATTATAGATTTTTTCACAGGTTGGCAGCAAAACTAGGTATAATCAACAGTTTAATTAGAGGGCGATAAAAGAGTAGTAAATCAACTTCTATATACATGGAAAGTTAACCGCCTGTTGAGATCTGATCTCGTGATATGACTTCGCGCGATATCGCGTGCCATCGTGCGATATCCAATCATATTCTTATTTTGAACCAAAAAGTGGGAAATGACTTCTCTATAAAGTGAGAGGTCATTTCTTCGAAACTTAACACTCCTCCGTTCAAAATAAGTACTAAATCATAGCCTACACTAGTCTGGAGGTTCAGTTTTACTATGTCCCATACGATGTTTGTTAAGAGCAATATTACTTTTTTTTTGTCCTATGTCAAATATCCGTATCAATTTGCCTGCTCTGCTTTCAAACTTCTTACGCTCCCTTAGCTTTGAACCTAACTTCATGTCAATACTCTGAAATTTCTCAACCTCGCATAAGTTTCTCGACTCCTCCTTACCTCGTTCATTTAATGACGTTTTAGATTTTGGATGGGCTCTAGGTTCATTTTTCAGCTCAACTTCTTTCCTTATATCATCGTCTTTTATCAAGTTTTCCTTTTGCTCATTAAAATTCTTCTCTTCTGTTTCTCTGCAAAAATAAGTCTTACTGACTCTGAACTCAGATGAATTGTTTTGCATTTTTTCAACACTTAATTTTTTGTGATTTCCAAATCCTATTATTTTCCAAATGAAAAGATTACCTCGCTCACTAAGTGGATAAACAGTCCCATTTCCTTGCTCAATACATGACTTTTCTCCAAAAACTACTTTAGCTCCTCCTCTAGTAAGTTTTGAGACTGACACTAAATTTTCTGAGTTTTCTGGTACATAGAAACAATCACTCATTGAATTTTTTTTTGAATTTCCTTGACAATCTTTCACAAAAAATTCAACTCTTCCTTTACCTAAAACCTTAGACTCCGTTTTGTTAGCGTTTTCAACAGTTTCGCTAAAACTCTCGTCAAGCTCAACAAATAAATTCTTATCCTTTATCATACTGCATGTTGCGCCTGACTCTTTAACTAGGTTACTGTCGACTCTCTCAGCCGAGTTGTGAAAGCTAAAATGAGTTTCATTAGTTTCAGCTAACAGCTGGTCTTCTCTCACGCTTTTTCTCTCAAATCCCTCTTACAATCCTTAGCTATGTGTCCTATTTCTAAGCACGTGAAACATTTCACAGGAGGTCTATCACTAGATGACTGGTTAACCTTATTCACTAACTTAGATCTACAATGAGCTGCTATGTGTCCTGTCTTATTGCACCTAAAACATGTTTTTATTCTCGAAATAAACGAATGTTCAGTCTCCTCCTTCTCATTTCTATGATCACTTTCAAAGTTTAACAAATCTTTCTTAATTTCATTCAAACTATTATCATCTTTGCTAAACTTAACCATGGTACAAAACGTATTGAACTCTTTTGGTAGGCCTTTAAGAATGATTGACACAAACATCTTTTCACCTAAACCCTCGTCTACTTCATCTAAATTATACTGCAACTCTTCAGCTCTAGTGATATAATCGACTATACTCTCATTAGCTTTCATTATTATCGAAGTTAAATCTGAAATCAATTGCTGCAAACTAGGTCTCTCGGCACTTTTGAACCTTTTGCACAAAATTTCCCAAGCCTTACTTCCCTTGCCTTTATAAGGTCTTAAAAACAAAACAGATTTTTTGTCTAAACATTGCACCAACTCATACCAAACATGCAATTCTTTTTCACCTAAACTTTCCCTCCCTTTTCTTAAAGATGCATCTCTCTGTTCTATAGTAGCATTATTCCTAACACTGGGTGCAAAATCTTTCTCATCTACTTCTCTATTGATAACTTTATTTAATTTAAGATGAAAAATTCTAGCCTCAAATTGCTCTGCAAAATACAAAAAGTCTTCTTCTTTTCCTGAAAACACTATTCTCTCTGACTTAGACATTTTTCACTTAAGCCGTATTGCTCTGAACAAATATATCTTATGTTCCACGTACTTTTCAATGACCAAAAGTTCAGACTATATTATATCGGCAAACATAACGCAGCGCATAATATAAGTAATCATGTATCTCATTACCTAAGTCTGATCCAAAACCTAACGGTAAGCGTACTGAATAACACATCAGCGATGTAGCAAAGCTAAGGTTACTTCACAGACTTCATACATAGCAATATGTACTAGCACAATAGAAATTTTGGAGTGTTTTTTTTTGTGGAACTTCTATTTTTTAAATCTGATTGGAGTTCAGATCTCGCAGCGATGGATTACGATCCCCCCAAGCAACAACAAATATCTACAAATTTATAAAACACCACATCAAATGAGTTTATCAAATTGAACAGTTTGTCAGTTTCTATCTATCACTGTTTTTTTTCTTTCTCTCTTTCTCTCTCTCTCTCTCTCTCTCTCTCTCTCTCTTTCTTTCTCTTGTCATTGTTTTTCAGCTCAACTTTAATGTTTTTCTTTGACAAATTGCGATTGGATAAAATAAATGGTTTTCTGTCTCAGGTTTACTCCGAAAAAAAGCATCATGTACCAGGAGTAAAGCGAAAAGCGTATCAAAGTGACAAAATTTTCTGCTACCGCTAAACGTGAGATCGCCTACAGTTAGAATTGTGCAGGCTTTTAACTATTTAAAACAAAATAACTTGATACCTGTTAATATAACTGAAATGTCATTCTGTAAACAGTTTTTTAAATTTACCTAAAAGACAATCAGGATCTTTATAAACTGTTTTTTAACTTCCGCCCTTACAATATTTTGTTTATTGTCTTATCTTTACACTCCAGGATATCCTACTCGATGAGCAGTACTGCTCTTTAGAATCTCCCTCCAGTCATGTTATTAACGCGTAACGAGATTTAATCCGTCTTAGAAATCGTTCCAAATTGGATCAAGAATGCTTTTATGCCATAAGTTATTTGTTAATAGGCGCAAAGTCTATCACTTTGTACTTAATATGACGTGTGGGAGGATGTTTTTACATAAAATAAAAAATTTTCAAAAAATTTTTAAAATTTTTTTTCTATTACATTGAAATTTTTCACGTTATTAATGCTCCATAGACCTTAAAAGGCAGTCGGAACATTCAGGGCTTCGCCCTGATACGAGCAGTCTTGTTTTGCTTTTGGCGTTGTATATGTAGCTGGTAAAGTAATTCAATTTCAAATTCAAGTTCGATCGTTGAGATCAAACGGCAGCTACGTTTAACTACACTTTTCTAATTTTGACCATCATATGTCCCAAACAAAAATTAGCAAATTTGGTCTGCCACAAGTCTTTGCTTAATTCTGCCGCAAAAATAACAATTTAAATTTTCAATGTTGAAGACCGAATTGAATTACAGAAGCTTCAATTGTTGAAAGAAATGAAAAATATTATATAAAACTGAAGATTTTCCTGCAGGCGGCAACGTCAACTTCTGGTACGAGGTGGATTCCGTGTCCGGCAACATCCGCGTGCGACCGGGACAGTCCATCGCCTCCTCCCCCGTGCGGACGGAGCTGATAGTGACAGCGAGGGATGCCGGCCTCATTCCGGGTCCCCTGGAGAGTCTTCCCCCAGCCAGTGTGTTCATCCGGGTGTATGATGCCAGTGATCACGTGGCTGTGGTGTCCTTGCAGACCAGATTCAACCTGTTCAACAGCCAGAGGGAACAGTTCGAAGAGGAGATCACAGAGGTGGAATTCAACGAACTAACACTTACCCATGCTTATATCACAGAACAATATTAGAATCATCAACCAAATAAAACCAAAGCGACTTTATCATATGATAGCCATTTTTCCTAAGAAATACAATCAAGAAATCAATGGAATAGATTTTAGGATCAATCAAGTACAATTGTTATGTAAGTGTGTGCGTCTGATTGCGCAGGTGTGTCGCCTGACCTACCCAGAGTGTTCCATCTTCGTGCAGTGGTGGGAAAGGGGGGACACCACCTCAGACTCACGCCAGAGGAGATCCACCGAGAGTGAGTCATCATTGCATATTCCCCGTCGAGAAAAATAAAAAAGTATATTCTGTTGCTGCACAATTAGCAGAAAATTTCGGGATTACAATTATTGCAGAAATATTAGAAGAAAAAAAGCAGTTGTTTTCTTACTTATTGAATGAATTACCCTGAAAAAACAATAATAGGATAGCAAAAACGCATTTTGAATTAGAAAAATATTAAAGTTCTTAAGAAAACGTACTTTGATCCGATCTTCACTAAGTCTGGTCTGAAAGCAAAACAATCAAACCAGTTTTTCTGCAGGAGAACTTTGTCATGTCTCAATGGTTTAGAATCACCATGAAAAAGGCTGTCATAAGACTTGTCACTCAAACACGTCTAGTGTTTATTTATGGTACTGGCTAGCGTGACTTGGTGCTGGCGTGAAAAAATGCACTTGGGAGAAGGACGAATACTTAAAGACTACCTGTATGTGCTTCTGTTTGCAAGCAGAATAATTTTGAAATGCTTTCTATTTTGCTTTTTAAATTACTTTTGTAAGTCCGTTTAATATTTGACAAGTCACGTAACTCTTTAAATGTCTAGGTATTAAGCATGCGTCTGGTTGTTTGTGTAGCAATCGACGTGTTCATCACTGGAGTGCGGAACCAGAATGGACTGGCCAACGGGACTGAGGGCAGTGAGGTGAACATGTTGAGTCAGGAGGAGATCCTGGCCATCTTCCAGAGGAGTTCCAGTGGAGACCCCGTGGACGCTCTCCTGTCCTCTGGGTTCAATGACTTCGATGTCCTCTCTGTTCAGCCATATGAAGTAACAAATCATTCATTCTCGCCATTTGCTTTCTTTTCATTTCAAAACCAATTCAAAAGAAGTTAGATTGTACAATGCTGCATTTAAAGAAAGATTTTCTTTTGCACTTCAAATCAGTTTCTGAAAAACAACAATCTGACTATTTAAACTGAAAATTTGTCCTTCACGTCTACAGAATAGCACCGATGTTTTACCTGTTCTTAGGATATATAAGAAAGAGAGTTTCCAATCTCCAAATGGACAATGTTCAAGGCGAAATGTGAGTTTAGGACCAACGGGACGATATCTTCGATGACCCGACTGGAGTGGCCGTCATCTCCGTCTCTGTGGTGTTCGCCATAGTGGTCATAGTGGCAATCGCACTCCTTGTATGGTTCATGTTCTTCAGACACAGGAGGGCCATGCCCAGGAGTGCAGGAGGGGCGACCAAGACGAGAACCATCGCCGGAGGAAAGAGCGGACCAGGGAAGACACCCCAAGCATCTTCCAGAAGGACCACAGCAGGTGAAGGCGAAAAAAGTGACCCCACCCAAAAACTCAATTAAACTAATGATAGCTTGATGGCTTAATGTGAGTTAAACAATATTGATGGAAGCGTAGAGTGGCCTTAGTTTGCTGGCCTTAAATTGTACACACCTGAAGAAAAAAAAAACAAGCTCTTGTGATGACAACTAATTCTTTCTCTCTAGGTCCTCTGTCTGAGTCGAAGGCGCGCAACTACCGCTCCAATACTACAGCCCAGTTGCCAGCAGACGTCAAAGTGTCTGACCAGAAACAGTTCCAGGTGGGCAGAGAACAAATGGCTGCCAAGGCTAAAGCGCCGGTGGTTGCGCCGATAGCGCTTCCGGCAGGGCGACAGGCGGGACAACCAGCAGCCGCGGTGCAAAGACAACCGGATGTGGATCTGACACAAAAGCAGGTGTTGCAGGTGAAGCCGAAACCAGAGAAGCCAGTTGACGCAGAAGCACTCCAGAGGTTCGACGGAATGGCCCAGGACCCAAGTAAATATAATAAACACCTCCAATTTTATAATCATCAATTTATTTGGACAGTTGACTAGGTAAAGATAAAACAAGGCCCCCAAGGCAGTTTTCAACTGAACCGGGGGGTCAATATTCAATATGAGGACAGTCTACCGATGTATAATGAAATGGGGCTGAAAAGTGTTACGCGTCTGCTAGTCCCGACACATGAACTGTGTGTGAAAACACCTTGTGGTGATGGGGCGAAGCGTTGACGGGCCATTGCCGCAAAGTTTTCAGTTCTGTAATTGTAATTCTGTTAATAATGTCTTACCGTTGTGATCATAGATAATTCTGCTCATTGGCCTCATACAGTATATATCACAAAGTTTTCGTTCCTTGTTATTAATGATGTGGTCTGTTTTCCAGACACTGGTCGCTACTATGCCTTCGTGAGGTCCACGAATGAGAGGAAGTGGCTGACTTCCAAGGAGACAGAAGTGCTCAAGGCCAAGTTCAACAATAAGTGAATGGAGAGAGCAAACGGATCCATCAGACATATATGCAAAGAGGAAACTGAAATCTAAAACAAACGTACAAACAACTCATTCGATAGATGAGTATACGAAAAATTTGACTTAAAAACTGTTTGAAAAAACTAATCGAAAACAAAGTCACTAACAGACTAGAATTGGGTAAGTGAAACCTATTGACGAGAAAACGTACACACGTGACATTGAAAACTGATTGATTTCCTTTGCATTGTAAATTTGTAAATAGAGGCAAAAATAAAAAGCTGCTTTAACTCTTTTAAGATTTGAGCCTGGGATAATTTTGTATTCTCCAGAAATTCGATCTATCACTACTACTTAGTAAACAAGTATCAACAGTTTTTTCTGCAAGATTAAGAACTGCAAAGAAGCCCACACTTCTACGAAATCATACCGGTTGTTCCACAATTGAAACAAAACTGCTACTCGTATCAGGGCAAAGCTTTGGATATTCCGTCTGTCTTTTAGGGTCTATGAAGCAGTGCTCGCTTTTACATAAAGATGAATTTTTCGAAAAACAAAAATATAACAAATATTCAAAAACTTTGAGTTTTTTTAATTATCACCTTACGCCATACGAAGTAGAAAAAGATAGATTTCGCTTCTAGTAACCTAAAAATTATGAAAAGTAGCTTGTTTCAAGCAATTCGGAACGTTTTCTATGAGTGTTTAAGTCTCCGCTTACGCGTTACTAGCGCAAAACATATCGCGCGTTATTTGTCGAAAGTTGGCCATATTGGCAAAATTCAAACCCCCATAACTTTACGAAAAATGATCACAAGTAAAATTATTTTTTCATATTGGAGCTTAAGATAAAAATAGTTTTTGTGCTGATAAAATTTTGTCAGCAATTTTTAGATGAAAAGTCGATATTTGTCTGAGAAAAAACTGCTCTATAACATAACACTACTTGAGTGAAAAACACATCGACAAATCAGTCAATTGGCTTACATTCATTATTTTCACTAATCCACATCAAAATGATATTGAAGCACAGCAGCAACTAAAACTAGAAAAACTCATTCGACTTACGCAGAAAATACTAACAAATGACAAAAGCAACAAGACTGCTCGTATCAAGACCAAGACTTGAATGTTCTTAATGCTTTCTAAGGTCTATGGAGAAGCAATAACTTGAAAAAATAAATGTAGTAAAATAAAATGAAAAAAAAAAAGAAACTAAAATTTGAATTTTTTTTATGAAATCTTCCCCCACACGCCATATAAAGTGCAAAAGAATAGATTTCGCTCCTTGTAACAAATCAATAACTGCAAATAAGCTTCTGTCAACCAATTTGGAACAATTTCTAAAACGGATTAGATCTGCGCTTACGCGTTAATAGCGCGAAATATATCGCGCGTTACTTGTCGAAAATTATCCAAATTGGCAAATTTAAAACCCCCATAACTTCTCGAATATCAATTGAAAATGATACCCCATAAATTGATCTTAGGTTTTTTTTGAAATATCAGCTCAGAACAACAATACCTTTCGAAAGATATTGAAAAGTTTCGTCAAAATAGGCTAGTTAAAAAGTCGATATTTATCTGGAGAAAAAAAAACAAACCACCCCGAGAATTTATTTTCCGTTAATTTTGTTCCGAAATTCGGAACAATAAACTTTCAATTAAAAAAATCCAGTCAATGAGCAATTTCTTTCTGTTTATCAATAAACAAATTTTGGTGAAAAAAAACCTACTGCAAGAAAAGTACCGTTTTGCAGGAAATTCGATAAAATTACCAAAAACTCAGAGGCCATAGCTTTTACTGAATTTAATGAACGTAAACTCGACTAACGTGAGGCAACACATAAAATAGTTATTGATTACTTAAAAGCAATTCATGTTTATACTGAAAGAATTTTTTATCGTATCATTTCAAATTGAAAGTTGTCTCATAAATTTTTTTGTTTTAAGCAAATAATTGTCTCTTAAGGTACTATCATAACGTTTTTTTTTTGGAAGTCCGGCCCAGGAATTTGAAGGAAAACTCGAACAAGTCGCAAAACGTGTTGTTAAAGTTTCGATATCTTGTGTCGGTATCTTGTTCCTCGTAAGTCAAAATTACCGTTGTAAGCCCACTACGAAAAAGAAACGGACCTACTTAACAATCTCCTTCTTATGGTACTTACTTAAGAATCTCCACCCCTATAGATAAATACAGTAAATTAGCACTGAGCTTTCTATTGTTTTTTCTAACTTTGCTGTATTCTGATTGGTCGAAAAATCGTACACTTTGATCTACTTTGAAAGGGGTGGAGATTGTTAAGCAGATCCAAAAAAACTGTTAGGTGAAATATCTTTTTAATTTTGATCTTAGGCCTTGACAAGCGTCAAAATTATGCTTCAAGATTCTTTAAAGCATGGTTAGATATCAAATTGGAGTCTTTGAAAGGAAAAAATGTTCCGTTACTTTCGTTTAGAAAGTCGGAACAAAAACCCTCAGCTAAAATTTTTTCAATTTCACACAAACTTTAACATTGATGCACTCACGAATTAGAACTCATAAAATTCATTTTCATCATCATTTGAATGAAAGACTCTTTCTTTCTTGATCCATAATCGGTGGTTTTTAAACCAGCCGAAGTATCAACTAGCTACAATTTAAACAAGACTACTCGTATCAGGGCGAAGCCCTGATTGTTCCGACTGACTTTTAAAGTTTATGGAGCATTATTAACCTAAATATCCTTAACAAATTAAACGAAATTTAAAAAAATTCTAAAAAAAAATAAAATTTTCTCTATAAAAATTAACCCCACAAACGCCATATTAAGTACAAAAGTATAGATTTCGCTCCTTGTAACAAATCAATTATGGCGAATAAGCTTCTGTCAACCAATTTGAATCAATTTCTAAGACCGAATAGATCTGCGCTAACGCGATAATAGTGCGAAATAAATCACGCGTTACTTGTCAAAAATTGGCCTTAATGGAAAAATTCAAACCCCCATAACTTTATGAAAATTGACCACAGGTAAAAAAAAATCATATTCGAGCTTAGGATAAAAATAAATTTCGGCTGAATAATTTTTAATTGAAAAGTCGATAATTTTTCTAAGAAAAACTGCTCCATCACATTATACTACTTAAATCCGTCTTAGAAATCTTTCTAAATTGGTTGAAAAAAACTTATTTGCCGTAATTGATTTATTGCGATAGCGAAATCTATTCTTTTGTCTTTTATATGGCATGTGGGGCAATGATTTCATAAAAAAATTTCAAAATTTTTTTCATTTTATTTTATTACATTTAATTTTTTTAAAGTTACTACTGCTCCATAAACCTTAAAAAGCAGCCGGAACTTTCAGGGCTTCGCCCTTATACGAGCAGTTTGTTTGTTATATAATAGTTATGTGACAAGTAAAAAATAGTTAGAAAAATTTTGCAAACTTGATTCATATGACGTAACTTTTCGGCTGGCTTTTATACTCATTGTCGGGATATTGTCGGTTGGT
Source organism: Symsagittifera roscoffensis (assembly GCF_963678635.1). Taxonomy (NCBI): domain Eukaryota; kingdom Metazoa; phylum Xenacoelomorpha; order Acoela; family Convolutidae; genus Symsagittifera; species Symsagittifera roscoffensis. The sequence goes on from NC_087066.1 coordinate 2,359,407, forward strand.
TTATATTTCGGCTAGCCTATTTATTCTCGTATAATTGTTTTGTACGTTGTTTTTTATTTCTCCTTGCAGCATAGTCCAAACGGCATTTCGTATACCGTTTAAAAAAAAAGACGTCTAAAAAGTACAGATTCATTCTCGTTCAAAATTGTCTTCTGTACATATTCTCATATTGAATCTTATCTTTTGTTTTCAATACATGCTTGCAAAAATGTTATTATAATATGCAAAAAAGCTTGGATCTTTCACAATCCAAGTTTCGATTTCGAATTTTTTTTATGTTACGATACAGTGATGAAGTGTTGCATATGAACAAACGTATTGATTAAATATATTTAGACTTCATCATGAACATCGTAAGATCACTCACTATCCATAATAGCATGTGACACAAAAGAAATGAATTGTTGGAAAAAGGGGGAATTTCAAAACTTTACAAAAATGGTCACAAGTGAATATGGTCTTTTTAATGATATAAAATAATCCGTCAAAAATGGCTAGTTAAAAAGTCGAAATTTGTCTGAAGAAAAAAATCCACTCCGAGCCAAATATTCCGGCACTTTCTTATCAAAAGTCGGAACAACAAGCCGAAAATACGTTATTGTTCCGAATTTCGATACAAAAGTAACGAAATGTTTGTGCTCGGGGTGGGTTTTTTTCTTCAGACAATTTTTGACTTTTCAACTAGCCATTTTTGACAAAACTATTTTAAAACATACAAAAAGTATTGTTGTCTTGAGTTTAAATTTGAAAAGATATCTCACCTGTGATCTTTTTTTGTAAAGTTATGGGGGTTTAAAGATTGCCATTTTGGCCAATTTGGGACAATTAACGCGCGATAAATTTCGCGCTATTAACGCGTAAGCGGAGACTTAAACCGTCTTAGAAATCGTTCCAAATTGGTTGAAAGAAGCTTATTTGCCATAATTGATTTGTTGCAATAGTGAAATCTATTCTTTTGTACTTTATATGGCGTTTGGAGGGATGATTTCATTTAAAAAATTCAAAACTTAGTTTTTTTTTTCATTTCATTTCCTTACATTTAATTTATTGCTTCTCCATAGACCTTAAATGCATTAGGAACATTCAAGGCTTGGTCCTGATACGAGCAGTCTTTTTGCTTTTGTCATTTGTTAGTATTTTCTGAGTTTTTCTAATTTTAGTTGCTGCTGTGCATCAATATATTTTTGATGCGGATTAGTGAAACTATTGAATGTAAGCCAATTGACTGATTTGTCGATGTGATTTTCATTCAAGTAGTTTTATGTTATTGAGCAGTTTTTTCTCAGACAAATATCGACTTTTCAAATAAAAATTGCTGACAAAATTCTATCAACCCAAAAATTATTTTTATCTTAAGCTCCAATATGAAAAAATAATTTTACCTGTGATCATTTTTCCTTAAGTTATGGAGATTTGAATTTTGCCAATATGGCCAATTTTTGACAAATAACGCGCGATATATTTCGCGCTAGTAACGCGTAAGCGGAGATTCAATCCGTCTTATAAATAGTTTCAAATTGGTTGAAAGAAGCTTATTTGCCATGATTGATTTGTTGCAATAGCGAAATCTATTTTTTTGTACTTCATATGGCGTGTATGGAGATGATTTCATTTAAAAAGTTCAAATTTTTGAATTTTTTTCTTTCATTTTATTTTATTACATTTAATTTTTTTTATGTTGCTACTGCTCCATAAACCTTAGATTCATATTTGATTCATATGACGTAACTTTTCTGCTGGTTTTTATTCTCCTTGTTGGAATATTGTCGGTTGGTTTATATTTTGGCTGGCCTATTTATTCTCGTTTAATCGTTTTGTACGTTGTTGTTTATTTCTCCTTGCAGCATAGTCCAAACGCCAATTCGTATCCGAATGAACGCCTGATGAATCCAAAAGAAAGCCGTCTAAAAAGTACAGATCCATTCTCATTCAATATTATCTTTTGTACATATTCTCATATTGAATCTTATCTTTTATTTTCATAACATGCTTGCAAAATGTTATTATGATATGCAAAAAAGCTTGGATCTTTCCCAATCCACATTTAGGTTTCGATTTTGAAGTTTTTTATGTTACCATACAGTGATGAAGTTTTGCATATGAACAATTTTATTGATTGAACATATTTAGACTTCATCATGAAACTTCGTATCAAGGCAAAACTCTGAAAATTCCGGCTGCTTTTTAAAGACTTTAGAGATAGTTCTCTTTAAAAAAAGGATAATAAGTTTTAAATAAAAGTTTCAGAAATTTTCAGAAAAATCATCCCGGTATAATCATCCCGATATAATCATCCCTCAAGTCAATAAAATCTTTCGGCTGATATAAAAAATTTTGTGAAAACTGTCTAGTCAGAAGACGAAGTTTGTGCGGAAAAAAGCCACCCCGAGAACAAATATTCCGTCACTTTTTCGAGAGTGGGAACAAAAAATGAGAACAAGAAACCTTTTTCGAAGGGTTCCAACCCAGTTTGAAAGCAAAACGGCCCAAATTAGGTCTATTTTTGTAAATTAGATGGAATAGTATAATAATTAGGTCAAGGAAGTGTCAAACAACTATAACTACTAACTGCAAAAATCTATGGCTGTTTTTGACTGTAATTTCATACATACCCACTTGGCCAACCATTTGACGCCCGAGAGCTTCTGTAACTCCAATTTTCAGTTTGAGCAGATGTGAACACGTAATTGAAGTCAGGGTGGGGACACTTGTTGCTGTTAATTGGAGCCCAGACACAGTAGTCGCCCTTAGGCCACGGTGGATTCGCTGATAGTTCAGTAAGCTCTTTTTCCTGCTTCTTGCTAGTTCTTTCTATGTAATCGCTTACATTCCTCACCAATTCCTCTGTAATTTTGTTGTAATTAGTCAGTTCATTATTCAGACTCTTTTTAGCGCTCGATTTCCGCTTTTGACTCAGTGATCTGGTTTTACTGTTTTCTTGTTTGATTTTTACCGATACTTTTTTGTGTATATTGGCGAATAAATCGTCCGATATTGCATCTACGAATGTGTCTTTTTGTGCTTTGGGCACACTTCGCTGGTTTGGACTGGCCACTGAGACTTGAGTGGAGAAAACTGCCTCGTATTCCTGCAGCTGGATCGAGCTGGTCACAATGTTGGTGGACTGTTTTAGTTCGTTCACATTGTTGCGAAACAAGTCCATGGGCTTGGGCACGTATCTTTCGCCCTCCCACACGGATGTGGACTGCAGCATGTCCAGTTGATGCCGCAGATGTCTGGCTTGGTCTTCCGTGTAGGAGTCGGACGAAGAAGACAAATTGAACTCAATCTTTCCTATCATATCTGCGGCACTCGCTGTGTAAGCAACTTCTGCGCCACCTGAAAAAACATAAGTTGGAACAACTCTTTGATCAAATTTGTGTTCACGAGGTAACATGGTTCTTTGGCATAACAATGCAGCACTTATTGTGGCGGAGCCTTGAAGGCACATCTAAAGTAGTTTTTAAGGTTTAAAAATGACGAAGAAAGAAAAGAAGTATTTTTGTTCATTCACATCAGAAGCTCGGCTTTCTCAGCTTTAACATTGGATCAATTTAACCGAATTAAAATAATTTAAATCCATAATATTTTGATCAAATCTTTGTCTGTTACTCAAATTGAGCTTAATGAACCCTTGTGAGTACGTGGAGTTTGGTTTCATAGCAGTTCATAGCATGAAGTTTGGTTTCATAGCAGTTCATAGCATAAAGTTTGGTTTCATAGCAGTTCATAGCATGAAGTTTGGTTTTGGAACCTGATCTAAACTATATTTTATGATTGGATAAATTAAATGTTTTACCAATGTAAAGTATTTAATATTAACCAATCATGATCCATCTAACTAACAACCCACTTATTTGTAAGTGCTGAAGTTACTTGTAATTTCAGCACCAGAGAGATTTGAATTTAACTTAGAAATTAGTTGGACTCTCCCGAGCACTTCAGCAGCCGCAATAAACCAGTATACCCTAGATCTATTGAGCCTAGCAGAGACTAGTTAAACAACCTGAGACTAGATAGTATAAGAGTAAGACTAGGATCGGCATTAGACTAAGAAGTTGCACGAATCTATCCGGCCGAAAATAAGATAGCGTGACGAGCAGACGGTGTACCCTATCCGAAATTACTCTATGAGTTACACACCCCAGTCCTAACTCATCTGGTGCGACCATAAGTCTCGAACAAGACCTTACTAGATTAGAATTAACCAAAAATAGATTAGAAATTAGACAAAAACATTTACAAAATGTTATACGACAATAATTTAATTGAAATGTCTCTCCGACTCAATAGATCAGAGCCAATATTCCGAACCATAATAGAACTACCCGGAATTGGAAGAAGACCTCGAACCAAAGACGACATACGACAAAGTAGAAACTTGCCGTATAGTTATATGATAGTTCGGCAAAAGCCAGAACAAACTTTTATATTTCGAATGCTACTTGCAATGAATTTAGATTTCCATTTGCAAACATAAAACCTTGAAGTTAATCTTCAAAATCATTTCAGGCGCTAAACAAAATTAATATTATACAATAACGATTGATAAAAAGATCTAAGATCGTTTTCCTAAAACTCTGCAGTATTATACAAAACATGTTTGAAAAATATTTATTGGAAAATAAAAATAAAAATTAGTAGCATGACAATAAATGGTTAGTAATCATAAATCATCTTGTTGTTCCAGCTTCATCACCTAAAACATAACAGCAATCATCAACTCACTAATATCATCAAAGTACTAAATCTTTCCTTTACACACATTTAAAAATTTATTAAAACTTAAATTCACTTAATTTTAAAACCAGATCATCAAGGCTTATCCTTGGATCTTAAATCATTTTCTACTTAATTAAATTTCAAATTTGATCATCAAGGCTTATCCTTGGATCAAACAGAACAACTTTGTTCTCCCCCACCCACTTAATTAGTGTCTAACGACCTCAAACGTCGATTCACTACCCAACCCTTTCTAAAGACCCAAGACTAATAGAAATTTTTAAACAAAACTAATCATTCAAATTAGGATAAATATTGAAGAACTTCGGTTATTCATCCTTCACTTGACCCCTCCTCTTACCAGACCCAGGATAAATCTTAGACTTAGTAAGTTTAAAATAGTATCTAACGAACTACTCGCGTTCTAATTATACCTGAACCTTGTGGATCGATTTACTATTCTCCAACCCTTGAACACAATCACTACCCCTAAGTAAGATTAAGTAAGTTAACACCTTAGCTTATACTAGTCACGAGGAAGTAAAAATCATTCTTCGGAATCGATATACTTTTCTCTCCAACCCTGAACAAATAGACCCAGGTTAAGCTAACCAAAAAATCGTAAGAACTAACAGTTTAGGAAAATAGAAATCATTTAACAACCTTTGCATCCGTCATTCTAAACCTTATGTCATTTAAAAACCTAGGAAATAAACAAACAATCATTTTACACAATTGTGAAATAGATAACAAAAAATACGACCTTGTAATCACACCTCATACACAAACAGTTGGATACATTCGCACAAAACGACAAACACTAAAGAGGAAAATAATAACTAAACAAAGACAAATAACACGAAAAAGATTTTCAAAAAATCGAAACGCATTTTCAGAATCAGAAACCAACAGTTTAGACGAACTTTACAAACTAAAAGAATCAATAGATAAAAATTACCCACTTCACGATCAATTATATTTTTCTGACTCAGAAACAACTTCAAATTCATCAAAAAGAGGAAAAAGAAGAATAAAAAAGCAGTATAAACACAAACCAGTACATTTATACAATTGGAATCAACCAATTAGACACATTAATAATTACATATTAACAGTCATCGAACGGAAAAATGAGTTCAACACACACCCCAGGTGACGAAACTCCAGATGATGATGAAATCTTTCCTTTTATAGTAGATGCAGATACTGATAGAGGACAACACATATTTTGTCAAAATTTACTCATAAATTTATTTGAACCCGGAATCAGTCCATGTAAAACAGAGTTCCCCGATGTAAAAATCAAAAGACAAATCAATCAAGTACAAGCTAACCCAGAAACAACATCAGACCCCCCAGGTATTGATGACACAGTAACTGATACGTTACAACTCAATCAAATAAACTGTACATCATCAGATTCAGAAAGTGATACTGAAAACACTCTTTCTATCAATATGATAAAAGTCGAAAATGACTATGAATCTGTCATATATGAACAACCCTTTCCATCACACATATATGAAAATCAATCAGAATTTCTTCAAAATTATTACACTACACCCATAAATTCCACACCAACGACGCAAGAAACAAATGAGATTAACACTACAGATCAAACCAATAAAAATATCAAAACAAAATGCTTGAATACAAACCACATTTATCAAAATATACAAAAAGAACAACCCAAAGAAAAAATTTGGACAATACCATTTCTCTTAGAAAGCCCAAGAAATAAAGAATTTCAACCACCAGACCTTGAAATAGATTTTTTAATTGATTCAGGAGCAGAATCAAACATAATAAACATTCCCACATGGAATGAAATAAAAACTTTACATCCAAAGCTAACACCTCTTGAAACCTCCAGTAAGCTAGCAACAGCACAAGGATCAACATTGATAAACTACGGAAAAATCCAATTATTTCTCCTCCCTACCAGAACAATGGAGCAAAGTAAAATTCTAAATAAGCCATTTAAACAAATATTCCATATCACTGATATTAAATATAATATCATTGGAATACCATTTATTTCGAAGTATATACCAACAATTAACATCCTAAATAGTAAAATATTAATCAAAGATAAATATACAAAAACAAAAGAAACATCCTTAACATTTTTTCAAAGATTAAATAAACAACCACCATTCTTTTCAAAATTTTATCCGATATTTAACCAACAAAGAAAACACCTGAAACCACTATCAGGAAACATCTATAATTTTTCAATCAAACAAGTTCACCAATATGATAAAGAACAAAACAAACAAAAATTTTATATGTCAGATTTAGAATTCAAACCTATTCATAAATTTTTCAAAATCACAATCTCTTCAATAAAATATTTAAAAAATTCGAATTCAGATATTATTTCCTTACATGTTTATAACAACACACCTTACCAAGTAACATTACCTTTAGGACTTTTAGGATATTGTGAAACCAACGCTACAATATCACCAATACACGAAAAAGCCTATCGCGTAAATAATATACTCCAATTACTAGATATTTGCCAATCTACAATTCTTAATGAAGAATTATCTATAAATAATATAATAAGTAACGAAAACAGAAATACGGATTATTTCACAAAAACTCCATATTTCAAACCTACATTCAACATAAGTAACTACACAGAAGACCAACAAAAATTTTTAACAATGTTTAATTTCCAACATTCACAAATAACACAAGACGAATTCGAAAAGTTAGCCAAACAGCTAATTGAATATTCATCAGTCTATGCAACATCAAAATTCGATGTTGGAAAAATCAGTTCATCACTACATCTCCCGTTAAAACCAGACGCAGTTTTCAAAAAACAGAGAGCAAGTAAAGTACCAATTCACTTACATGATAAAGTAAACAGATTACTCGATATTTTAGAACAGTACAATATTATATCACCAGTTAATAAAGAAGAACAACCAAAAGGCAACACATTCATCAACCCCGTTATCATTCTAGCTAAAGGAGAATCATTAAAAATCGTTCTCGACGCTAGATACCTCAATTCACTCATAGATGAATCAAAATGCAATTGGCCCATCGAACCAATACAAGTTATTTTAACAAAAATAAACGGCAAATACTTCACAACCGCCGATATGAATAGTGCATACAATCAAATGCCACTAGACGAACAATCACGACGTTTAACACAATTTGTTATCGGAAACCAACAATATGAATTTAACCGCTTATTCTATGGAATATCCATAGGACCAGCAGCATTTTCAGCTTTTATGAGCAAAATTTTTAGACCACTAATACTTAAGAAAAACGCAATCACCTATCTAGACGATGTTTTTATGCAATCACAAACAAAAGACGAAATGTTCAAAGTTTTAGAAAAATATCACCAAATACTTCAGAACGAAAATCTGAAGGCCGCCCCCGATAAATCATACTTCTTTTTGACAAGAGTTAAATTCTTAGGACATAACATAGAAAGAAAAACAATCACTCCACTGAAATCACGCATTGACGCTATTCAAAAACTTCAACCACCAACAAATAAAAAGAAAATCCAAGAATTCCTTGGAATGTTAAACTTTTTAAGTAAATATGTTTATAAAATGCAATTATATCTACGACCATTTTACAACATCCTTAGACAACAAAATAATTTTGAATGGAACACAGAACATCAAACACGATTCGAAGAAATAAAGAAACTTTTAACTGAACAAATTTCAAACACAATCCCAGACCCTGATCAACCATTTTATGCAATGTGCGATGCTTCGAACTTTGGCATCGGTGCAGCACTATTACAATCACATAATGGTACAAATAAAATGAACCTGATATCAGCAAATTCCCGATTATTCACTCAAGCAGAACTACGACTCTCAACTCTAATGAGAGAATGTACAGCCATAATATATACACTGACAGAATATGAATTTCTGATACTTGGATCAAAACATCCAACAGTTCTATTCACAGACCACAAACCAATCATTTTTCTTTTCACACAAAAATCTAACCCAAACCACCGAGTTTACAGATTTCAACTAATTCTAATGAAATTTCCAAACTTACATATAGTTTGGACTGCAGGAAAAAATCTTGCATTACCAGACACCTTAAGTCGAAATACACCACCTGAATTACTTACACGAAAAACAACAGTTGAAATACCCAAAAACATAAAATTCTACCTTGCAGAAAACGAAACATCACCCCGATTGGAATGCAAATATGCAGTAAAAACTGATATTGAACAATCACAAATAAATAATTTACAACATTTCCCACTTTATTTAGATTGTCAAAATAATCATTATGAAGTTGATTTACTTGGAACATCAACTTTCAAACCAATCCCATATTCTCAATGGATAAAAAATAACACCCAACAAAAACGAACAAAACAACACCCGTCTAAGAAAGACCATTTTCCACTAATAGAAAAAGAAAATTTAACTGATAAAATAAATTTATCAGGACCACCAACAACCGATTCGAAATACACAATAAATCAAGTTTTTGATCTTCATGACCCATTAGATACAATACCCTTATCTAAATTCGAAATTGAAAACATTTTTCTCCCTCCAACAGAAACAATTACAAATTCAACACTGAAACAATATCAAAACCTTGACCCAGTAATTCGACAACTGAAATCATGGCACAAATATAAAACTAAACCTATCAAAGCAGATTCAACCATTCTAGGAAACAAAACACTCCTCCGATACTTTCGCAAATTTAACAACACAACAATTAACGAAAATACAGACCTTTTAGAGTATAACCTGAATGAATCTACAGTTCCATGTCTCCCTATAAGTATGATTCTTATAGCTTTTAATATTTCACATACACAAAATATTAAAGGACACTCTGGATCAGAAAAAACATATTCAAATTTTATACAAAATTTTTACTTCCCAAATGCACCAATTTGGATAAAAGTACTATGCAATGATTGTATAGTATGTCAGCTAAATAAACCTTACCCAAATCAAAAACAAATAGCACAAAAACAAGATTTTAAAGGACAAAGTTTGCACTTTAATCACCGTATCTCATTTGATACTAAAGGACCAATTTTACCCTCATCAGAAGGAAACTCCTACATTATGGTAATTGTTGACGCATTTACACATTATGTAGCACTTAACCCAGTACCACATTGTAACGCTTATTACGCTTACACAACACTCTATGAACACTGGATAGCAAAATTCGGACTACCAGAAATTTTAGTTACAGACAATGGTACAGAATTTATAAATAATGAAATAATAACACTATGTCATTTATACAACATTAAACACAAACCACGTACATCTCATGCACCTTGGACAAACGGCTTAGTCGAAGGTATGAACCGTTCACTACAAGAATATCTTAGATGTATCATCAACGGAAATGATACAAAATATACCGAATGGTCAGCAGATGTAAAATTATTTCCCTTAGCATATAATTCACAAATCACGACAACTTTAGGAATGTCACCATATGAAATGGTTTTTAACCAAAAGCCACGCAAACCAATAATGTTTACAGCAAATTCCCATAAAAACGCACAAGGTTATTGTAAACCAAATAAAGACTCAATTTGTTATAACCTCCCATTACATACGCACGATGAAGATCATTTTCATCACCCACAAATTCTTAAATTAGCCTCCGGTACACACACCGAATGGATCTTAAATAGAGATAAGAAACACAATGAAATTTACCAAAAAATAACGAAAAAGTTATTACAAAGACAAAACATAAATGAACAAATCAATTCACGTTTTACACCAGCTTCCGATTTAAAAATTGGAACATTTGTTCTCATACCTAATTTTAATACTCAAAAAGGAATTTCTAAAAAATTACAACCCCTCCGAAAAGGACCCTACCAAATAATTGCAAAACCCACTGATGTCACATATAAAATTACCGACTCAAACAAAAAAGAAATCGTTCAACATCGAAACAACCTATTACCTTATTACCCAAAAGAATACGCACTCCGCGAATTAACCCAATTATATTCTTTCACAGGATTAAAAATCATTCAAAATGAACCACATCTGAAAAACACAGAACAAAATGATAACCCCACCGAAAATCAAAACACAAAACCAACCGCCACCAAAAACAATACACAAAACCATAAAGAATCTCCAAAACAAAGAAAAAATAGAAAAATGACAGAACAAATAATACCCCAAGAAGAAATAGACAAATCTGAACATAGAAAAACAACAAGACTCCGAAATCAACCACGTAAAAACTACAAAATGTTCATCCCCCAATCTAAAATATTAAAGAAAGTAGAATTTAAAACGTAATTTTAAGATTTTATACTTCACAATCTTGAAACCTCCGTAACATTTTTCATTTCAATTTTTCAAAATAACATGCTCACAAGTACGCAATAATTCTAGTTCTAAATAGACCAATAGGATTCATCCAATCCGCCACTTTCTCTAACTCAAACTAAGATCAATTAGACGAATAATCTAGAACTCCAGGCACATCTCTAACTATAACTTTACAACCTCCAGGTCACAAATAAGCAAACCACTCCAACTTGACAGTTAAAATAAATATCACCATAATACCGTACCCCTCCCTTATCTAATAACCCAAAGATCAACAATATTTCCCCAACTCAGACCACGAATACCCCCAAAACAAATTTGATAACTTAGCCTAAAGTAACAAAATGAAGATTTTAATTAGCCTAAAGTATAAAAATCTCACCATACCCCGGATCATTTGACAAACAAAAATAAAGAAAAAGACGACCTCCCAGTCACCATGAAAATTGCCCCCAACAATTTTTTACAAAACTCAACCCACTTGTCAAAAAACTAATAAATAATTCGACCACACTAGAAAATCGCCTCAAACAGCAAAAAATATTCGACCAAGAGATCATTTCTTAAATGCTCTTCTCTCAAACAGTTGCTCAAATACTTATAAATTTTAAACATTTTTTTTCAATACTTGAAGCCTTTATAATATTTCTTTTTGATATACTTGAATATTTTCTAATAATCCTAATCATTTTTTGTAACATTTTTTTAATTTTCTACACTATACTCGAACTATTCCTCCAACTTTCCAAAACCCTTGAATATATCCACAGGTACGATTTTAACAACTTGTCTAAATGATACGAACAATTTTCAGTAGAACTGATATTTTTTTATTGTTTGTAATTTTCATAACATTTTTATCATCCCTCATTTTGACAATATGTAAATGTATAAAGAAAGCAATCATCACATTTGCCCTAGCAACAATTTTTCTAATTATTTTTTTGGAAGAATATTATAATAAACATAAACCTTCCCACTAAAGTAACAATTCAAAAATCCATCAAAAATTGCTACCCAACAGTCACAGAATCAGTCTTCACCGACATCATCCCAAGATAATCCAACACCACCTTCAACTACTCAAAATCCTCAAACATCTACACGAATTTCTTTTCAAGACAATCCATACACTTTTGAAGAACGGCACGCTCGTTTATCTGAACCACTAGAACCAGTTCAACGACAAGCATCCCTAAGTGAACCAACATATAATCTTTACCCAACACTACCACAAGAACTAAGTAGAATACGAAACCTTAGTCAAAACCAAAACACAACAGAAATAAATAGACAAATTATACATCCTCGACGAAATAGAAATTTTCAAACTCCCCGAGTTCATTTTGATATACCTCAATCCCCATCACAAACCACTCCAGAAAACACCACTGGTATCACACCAGAAACTCCTACACTTTTTTCACAACGAAGCACTTCAAGTCTACCCTCAGACTACTTAGGTTCAACACCAACATCTGAACAAGCACGAGAAAATCCTTTTAACCCCCCAAACCTAACATCACGACTGCCATATTGGACTACACATTCATTCACACAAGGTGAACCAAATTTAGTCAATGACCCCATAGATATTTCTACGGATACAACAACATCCTCATCACTACCAGAAACATTATCACTACCATCAACACCATCAATAAGCCAATTTTCACCACCACCCTTTAACTTAAATTTTCCAAATAATCTCGACGCCAGATATCGAGAACAATCATCAATAAATATTCCTTTAAGATTAGATTGGAATACATTCACAGCACCTCCACCATTATTTGGACAACATCAAGAAAGTAACCGCCTTCATAACTGGGCACTTAATAGATTACAATATCGCCAAGATATTCACAACGATATCCGTGATCACAATATTCAAATACTCCAACAAAACAGTTTACAATTAAAGTTTGAAATCACAGTTAAGTTAAATAACATTACCCAACATCCCTACCCATTAAATCCACCTAACATAACAGCTCAATCACTACCACCACCGTTTATAACTACTGAAGTAATATATAAATACGACAGATATACCAAAAACACAATTGGTTACATTACATTTTATAACCCATACTCAGGATTATCATACACATGTATATTCTAAAATTATTAATTTTTCTCCAACTCCTTTTTCTAGTAATCTCAAATCAAAACATAAACCCTTCCCCTCGTACAGGACCACAAGATTTATTAGTAACACATTACGATTGCGAAGAAAATGAACAAAAAACACTACATAAATATGCAATAAATCAAGTATCACAATGTGAAACAGAACCACAAGCTATAGAAACCACAGATGTAATAGCAACACTCTATTCAAAAGCCCGAGCAACAACAGTTACAGGTTATAAATTCACAGCAACATTTTCCGAAAAGAAAGTACATTGTTCACAAGTCTCGAACGGAAACAAAAACCGACTTGACCATGAATCATTCTATCAAAGTAATATAGAACGCCTTTTACATCTCAATCCCGACGATTGTAAAAATGAATTACTTAGACTAAACATCACACAAAATAAAAACTCCCAAAGAAAATTAGTTAATTTTCAAGTTTTTTCAGACTCTGTACATCAATCACAACTTGAAAGACACCAAGGACATATAAAACTAGACGAAAAATACCCGTATAACGGCGCACACGGACGATTAACCTATGACCTACATGATAAACATTGGATACCACACATTGGTATAAATAACCCATCAAACTGCAAAGCAGACACGAAAAATAAAGGATACCAAGAAATAATGTTTTTCGATTGGAAAATACAACTCGAAAAAATACAACTCACACGAGATTTATCTGATAATACAATGATCTATCAAGGAATCCGACTACCTTGTAAAAATGATCAAGGATATTGCGACCCTACAACAAGAACACAAGCAACAATTGTTTGGTTCCCCGAAGATACATGTACAACATTTCAAGTAGCAAAAATACACGCTCGTATGATAAAATTTCACGAAAAATATTTCATACAATCAATTCCTTATGAACAAGTCCATCCATCACGAAAACTAAGTTCTAATTTTAGAAACATTGACAATATAGAAAATAAATTGACACGTTTTCAAATATATCAAGAAACAGAACTTGCATGTAAATACAGGAATCCACTTCACAGAACACAATACTCTGAAATATTAGTTGAATACGAAAAAGGATTCGACATGACCACTGGAAAAGTAAAAATCGACCCATATGCCACAGGTCATCCTCTAAACGAAGGAACATCCTATATACCAGTTAATTTTGAAAAAAGCAACGGACAACCTGGTGGACATCTAAAACCTTATGACACCAGAAGCACACGCTTACAAGAATTATCACTAATGAATACTACATATTTCGGTAATATCCACTATGATATTCATTTGGATATGAAACTAGATTATACAATTAGCCGAATTTTTCAAGAAATGTCACTCTCCGAATTAGAAACACTACATCAACTATGCGAATTAGAACGAACACAAATATTACAATCACTTGCACTAGCAGTATTAAAAATACCCTATGCAGGATACTTATTATCAGGAAATAGATCAAATTTTTTAGACTATGAAGGAAACATCTTATGGTTTTATACTTGTACCAAAAAAGTATCACCACTATACGTTTTTAAAGATAAACGATGTTATAAAAGAATCCCTATCTTTTATAAGAATAAAGTACATTTCGTGGATACACTTTCACGAAGAACCTATTTCTGGGATACCGCAGTCCCATGTGGATCAGAAAATAGCCACAATGTAGTACAACTAAACCCTGATGAAAATAAATATTATCTTCTCACTCCATATCCCACATTAATGCAATCACTCAAAAAATTTTCACCAGAAAGCATTCGCGCTATCGCTCGAAACCCAAATATAGACTTACAATCAATAGGAATCTATTCAAAATCAGATATTCAACATCACATTAGAACACAACAATTCCAAGAATTATTAACACAAATGGACACTATACAAAGACAATCAATTGACCAAAACCTACGCAAACTTGCAGAAACCGCAGGTTTTGCCGATATCTACACACAAGACTATAGCGGATATTTTAAAGGCATTAAAGATTATATATATCTAAATGGCGAAAAATACCGTCCCCAAGATATATCACCAATCAACATTTTTAGCTTTGTTACACTCAAGAATGAAATCCTTGATTTTCTAGGATGGCCCTACTACATCTTAGAAAAATTGACTATTTTATACGCAATGTTTAACTTTATTGGATTTCTTTTCTCACTCTTAAAAGGAATCTACAATACATGTGCTATACATACACAAGTAAACAGACAAGCAAGTGTAGCACGCATACTCTTTGCAGGATTTTTTGGAATTTTTTCCACGTCTATAAACAAAATTCTTTTAGACGCACAAATAAAAGAATATAACACAAAAATAACAACACGACAAAATACATACGACGAAGAACATAACAATGTCGACACACAGCCAACGGCACCACAATTACCACCCCTACCAAATAACCATCCACTATCCCTAGTCCCACGAAATTTTCGAAATTTAGCCATCACACATAATCCAAATTTTCGACTCACCACATCACAAAGTCCCATCCAACATATAATGACACATCAATCACAAGATGATAATACTTATGAACAAATTATTGAACAGCCCCATACCACCGCTTTTCAATCTCAGAATAATAATTTTTTTAGCCCACGATGAGCCGCCAACTTGGATCACTACACCGATCAAATTCCCATCCAACCAATCTTACCTCTCCAATCCCAATCATACCACTTTTTGCTTTTCCGCCACCCGATTTTCCATCTAGCAATGTAACATCAGGCATGAATTCCGACACTAACTCACATATTTCAGTTTTATACTCCATCTCACAGCTAAATAACCCGCATATTGAAACCCCCGATGAATTTGCCGACTCAGAACCATCTCCATCCAATAATTTTCATAACCCTTCTAATTTTTCTCAACCCCCTTTTCAACCCATATTGTCAAATAACCCTGACCCAATCACTCCCACACCCTCTTATGCTTCCCAAGTTACCCCAACCTACTCCTCATACCATTCTGACCAATCATCTCATTCTCCAGACACCCCCCGAATCTCCCCAGAACTAGATAATTTTATTACCCTCCAACAACAACCCTACCACCTTAACACCCCGACCATAAACCAAATCTCCTCCACTACAAATTCATCCAACCCCTCTACACCCTCTTCAAATTATACTGAATCATTAGCACCATCATCCACATCCACTATATCTTCACTAAACACTAATAGAGCTTACCGCACTTTTAAAAGAAAATTCCCCAACCATCCTTTCCCAGCAAAACCAGGAACAGCCCGTGAATACATCAACCACCCCCAGCATACTAACACTAAAGAATTTTTAGCTATCACTTTACCCTCGTTTCCACAATACACCTTAAACACCCCTCACGACGCTAACGAAACACGCAACTTTGTAGATGAATACGTTTTAATGCCCACTCTCTCTTGGACCTCATACTATCATTTCACTAACCCTCTTTGCTTACCTTTATCCAGCACTTCCATCGATATAGAACGAAACAAAGACATGCTATATCGACTAACTACACCACTAACCGCTAGACAGTTTACTTACGTTGGATATAAAAAATCACTAAAAATACACACTGCACCTAGAGCTAATGAATATACACTAGAATACTACGATCACAACATCATCAGAGCTAACCAAGATCAATTCTTAGACGACGATCGCTTCGCTAATCCACAAATCACCGAGAAATTTTTCATCAAGACACCATATGTATTTACACTAAACATCTTCGACCGAAAGTTTGATCACATTATTTCAGAAGCACTAACAAACACACAAGCATACGAAAGTTTTAAAGAACGCTTCCAAATCTTTTCACTAACCTTTCATTTCCTTGCACCACACGAAAGAGATTTACACTGCTCACACGATATTATGTTGCGCACTAAACAAACCCACACATATAGTTATTATCGCTTCATCCAAAATCACTTTGACCTACACACACCCTCTAGACAACCACACCATCGTTTTCAATTCATCAATTCAAAATACACTTCACCGTATTTCCTAAATTTCACATATTGTATTAAAGACACTAACCTCCATGGTATTCTTCGTAATTATGACCCCATAACCCAAATGTACATTTTCTGCCCCATCACCAAGACCTTCAACGCCGAAGAATTCCGACCCTTCCTTATCCCGCACGAGTTTGTACAGCCTATAGAAATCCCAATTTTAGAATTCATCCACAACACTAAATTTAACCACAAATTATATAACTTAATCCAAAACACACCTTATGAGTTTGCAGTAGGCACTGAAGAACTAACCACTATTAAGGCACTTCAATTGCTTTGGCCACTGCTTCAGACTAAAAATATCATCCGCATTCTAGCTAAACTACTAACAACTTCAGAACTAATTCACGACATCTTCCCCCACGGTTTTTTCCCCGACGACTAACAGGTAAGTATGAATTAAATGAATATTACTAACTAATTACAGTATTAAAAACTCACCATTCTTTATTCATGTTTTCTTTAGATTTTTAGCCTTCATCCTAGATCATCTGAAAAATTCACAAAACAAAAATAAAAAATAGCAAACTTCTTCAAAACTGTTTAAGACCCTATTAAACTTTTGCACCAACAATTAAATAAATATAATACCAATGCAGTAAATTAATTTATAAAATTTTCCCCCAAAAGCAGTAAATCTAATTATGATGAAAATTTGTATCTTAAAATTCCCCCATAACTAGCAGTGAATTTCCAAATTCTATGCAGTAAATTAATAAAATGCAATTGCAGTACTACCCTTTTGATATTTTCATTCATTCGCACAGAAATTCTATCCACACTCGCACAGCTCGCCCACGAAGAATTGTTTAAAATAATGAATTTCAGTTTCAAGTTTTCACACTCAACAACTCTAACATATAATAACATGTTTCAAACTTTCCTTTAACCCGGTTGGAAAGGAATCATATACTAAACAAAACTAACCAACGCAGCTTACTAAATACCACAAATCATAGAATAACAGCATGACTTAGAAAAGGAAACCAACGGTACCCAAACCGGATTAACCCAGTTTAAAACTGGATAATTTATTCTTTTGAAGACTATTACAAAGTCTTAGAAAGAAATAATAAAACACAAAAAAGTCGAAAGACAAACCCATACCACAAACAATTTGATTTTTGAAAAAAGGACACAACCAACAAAACATAAGAAAAACCACAACAAACCCAACATAAAACGTTGTCACATAACAGGACCCCTCACAAAAACCGCATGAAATCATACTCCCACTCCTGGCCTAACCCACCAGAGAAGGACGTCCTGAGCATGCTCTATAGCCGGCCTAACCCACCGCGCTACATCCACGCTTTGTGACCACACCTTTATTTTTAATAAGAGCTACTCAAGGGTGAGTAACTCTTCAAAATAACCGAACTAAAACAAAAAGCTTTTGTGAAAACAACTAACTAAAATCATTATTAAAAAATATTAAACTAATAAAAGTTTTATAAAATGTAAAATCACATGATGCAATATATAGATCAGAATACAACACCAAGGACGAACATCAAAAGACAAAACGACCCCACTACACTCGAGAGAGAATGACCAACTACAATCGATATGCCGCTCACAATCACAACTCAAAGGATTTAGAGTACGACTTGACTTCGCAGAAAAGGACTTCATTGAACTAGACCAATGACCACCTCGATGTTCAAGTATACGTACAGATCCGAGTAACCAGGCATCCCCTCCACGCACAATCTCCACGCCATTCCCAAACTAGATCAGACACAAAAGAAGTTCTCCACGCAGAACAGAAAAACCTGACATAGCAAACCATTCTGAAATCAGATTTGAATTTGTTGCAAAGACTTAGTCGTTGTCACTAGAAGACCCAACGTCTTATGTCATCTAACTCCAGCTTCCTGGAACTTCTTTAACAAAAAGGAAACAAAAGAAATATGATGTTCGCCAAACACCAACGTCCATCATCCATCCTTTGAATTGCAGAAAAACTATTCTAAAAAACTCTGTAAAACCCGGATGGGTGGAACCTGATCTAAACTATATTTTATGATTGGATAAATTAAATGTTTTACCAATGTAAAGTATTTAATATTAACCAATCATGATCCATCTAACTAACAACCCACTTATTTGTAAGTGCTGAAGTTACTTGTAATTTCAGCACCAGAGAGATTTGAATTTAACTTAGAAATTAGTTGGACTCTCCCGAGCACTTCAGCAGCCGCAATAAACCAGTATACCCTAGATCTATTGAGCCTAGCAGAGACTAGTTAAACAACCTGAGACTAGATAGTATAAGAGTAAGACTAGGATCGGTATTAGACTAAGAAGTTGCACGAATCTATCCGGCCGAAAATAAGATAGCGTGACGAGCAGACGGTGTACCCTATCCGAAATTACTCTATGAGTTATACACCCCAGTCCTAACTCAGTTTCATAGCAGTTCATAGCATAAAGTTTGGTTTCATAGCAGTTCATAGCATAAAGTTTGGTTTCATAGCAGTTCATGGCGTGGTGTTCTAAGTTTTAACCATGGGTCAGAGTTGAAAAAAAAACTATAAGAAGAATAAATTTCCTTTGAGTATTTCTCGACCCATTGACTTACCAGAAGCGAAGCCTGCTGTAATTTCGCCCGGAGGAGCAAAGTGGAAGCCGCTACTGTGCCAGTTGGCGTTTGCAAGTTGTTCCTGCTTGGCTGTGTCAGTGGTGTAGGCTGTGATGAGTATGTCCTTAACCAGCTCGTTGGTAACTTTGTCCGGCCTCGCTGTCCGGTCGTCCCAGAAAACAGACTCCCATTTCATCGCATCAAAGTCCAGAGAGTTCTCTTTGAAGTTACAGAGCACTCCTTCTATCAGTTTAGCCACCTTGATTTCATCTTCCGAACTGACAAAGCTGGCATCTGTCATCACTTCAGACACCAAATTGGTCACCGTTTCCTGTGCGGATCTCCTTAACTACCCCTCCCCCCATTTTCCAGAAGAGTAAAAAAAATAATGCTATAAACAATGTTCACATCTGTTTAAGATATAAATGAAATGATACTCTCTATGGATAAATGTTCTATGACAACCTATTAAGGCGATGTCACAACAAGGGAAATAACCAACATGCGAGCTGGTCAACTCTTCCCTGAGAACTTCTATTCTGCGCCTGATTAAGATCTACATGCGTGAAGATTTTTGTTTATCTTTCTGGGCTGGGTACTAGTTAATGTTGCTTCACCCTCATGGGGATGGATCATGGATCATGATGGGCATCGAACATCCGACCTTTCGATTGAGAGGCGGAGACCTAACCTCTTCACCACCGCTGCCCATCATATGGAAAGAGTTAGTTAAGGAGATGCGCCTGTGCTATTTTGTTGATGTCTCTGGACACCAAGTAGGTGGCACCCCCTAGCTTTTGCTGGAAATTGGACACTTGTGCGAATCTGTTGCCTTTGCTCAAGTGGGATCCCCTCACAGTTAGAGTGCGTCTGGCACTCCTTTGTCCACTGACCACATACTCTATTTCGAACATGTCGAATATATCAGTCTCGTTCACAATTTTGTCCAGCAGATTCACACAAGCTGTCCCACTCTCACACACTAGTTTGAAGCTGACCTTGTTCGGAAGATGCACGTTGCTTTTCCATCGCTCACCCAGACTAAACTTCTTCATATAACTACCCCCCGCCGGGTCCCTCCACACTATACGTATTTTTTCAATCGGAAGCATTTCCACCTGGTCTATGCTTCTAACATCGTGCCCTCTATTGATCAAGTAGTAGAACACACACTCTTGCGCCTCACGTGACCACATTAATACATGGAACGATACCTCGTATTTGCCGGACAGAATATTGTACTGACTTTTGGCCGACTGTTCCAGAAGATCTGCAACAGGTCTAACGTAAAAGATGCTCTTGTTGAAATGTTTCCAAACAGACAGGTGCATTATTCCGTAGGGTACATTTGCTATCACATTGGTCGAAAACTCCAAGTTGAAGAAACCCCCTTGCTTAACTTTGGGAACAGACGATGCATTTGTACCATTGGAAGCAGTAGCAGTCTCAATTTGAGAAAAACACAGAAGAACGCCAAAGATTCTGAGCCAGTTATTGGAATTCATCTGCAAAAAATTGAAACTATATTTTCAAGGCGCATCGATCTTTATACCATGAATTCATGTTTTGGAATGTTTCGGCGTAAGAATTGCACAAATTATTCCCGCATTAGAGTTTCATATCAGGATCGAGGTTCGCGACTTAAATAAATCATTCATATAGATATGAAAATAGATAATAAATAATCATAATGAGTTTTAACGGATTCGTTTGAGAAAATCAACACAGTATTATGCAGGTAATTCAATCTCAGTATTTAGTTCATACTGGAACTCCGAGCACGAGTCAAGGTCCACTATTTAAGATGAAACCAGAGCGAGTTGAATTTGGCAGTTCGAGACCCGAGCAACCGACCCGCATTGGAGTTCCATGAATAAAAACCGATTATAATTGAGTTTCCTTGTCAGTGTCCACAAAAGTGAAAACAAATCGATTATAATCAATAAAAATTGGATTAAAATATTGCTGTTCTTCAAGGCAAGAAAATCCTTTTTAGACCAATTATAATTGATTTATTTTCACTTTTGTCGACACTGACAATGAAACTAAATTATAATCGACTTTTTCAGCTTTACAGAGATGCGAATTTCAACGCACAAAAAGTCTTTTCTACATTTTAAATTAAAGTTGGTTAGGTTGGTTACTTCTTGTTCAATTGAACTTTTTTCTACCTAACTTTGATATTTTTGTTAATTTTTCTATTACTCAACATTACCCCCCTAGCGTTTGCCCAATTACAACAAACCCCCCACCCCCAACGTAACGTGTTCAGGTTGGTTCAGGTGGGGGTGTGGTTTCAGGGGGGAATATGTGGCTTCAGGTGAGGGTATGTGGGTTCAGGTGGGGGGAGGGGGCAAAAGGAGTTAGGGGGATTGAAGGAGAGTAAACGGGAAAACGTTGGGGGGAGCTCAAAGGAATCTTTTTGCAATTTGAGTTTAGGTTTTGAAATGGATTAGGCCAGGCCGTACACTCGCTTAGCAAAACTTCCGCATCACTCACTTGATAAGTAATGAAATTCTTGCAAAATTTTGCACGACGCGCGAAACAAAAATGGAGTGGAAAAAATCAATTTTAATCTGATTTCCTATTTATTATAAAACCCATTATAATGGATTCAAAATGAATTATAATGCATTTCTTTTTGGCGAGAAAAAATGGATTTGAATTATAATGCATTTTTTGTTGGCGAGAAAAAATGGATTTAAACCCATTTTTGGTAAACTTTTCTTGTCTAAAAGTAACAAGGGAATCGATTATTTTTACAACATTATAGACCACAAAAATCTATTATAATCGATTTGTTTTCACTTTTCTTAAATGCGGGAAAGCTTAAAATTTAGGACTGGCGCGACAAAAAAATCATGACCAGCGCTACCAAAGATAAAAGCACGAACAGCGCATTAAGAATCGCAAACACCAAACTGGTGCAACAGAAAGACGTCGTGACCCAAGGTCTTTTTTCGATGTCGAGGATCTTGTTAAGATGAAGAGTTAGAGCAACTATGGTTTAACGGGCTGGTGTTAGAGACTGGGATTTGATCTAAAATTTGAAACGAGGATTGAGAAGAGGTAGTGATTAATGAAAGAATTGAGAAACTGATTATAATTAACATTAAAAGCTAATTATCTCGAAAGTACCAGTTAATCAAATACTGACTAATTATCTAGTTTGTGGTTATTAGTTAACCTTGTCTGGTTTTAATCTGTTCTCACTAGTTTAATCTGTTTTGAACTCCAATGTGATTCGCTTCAATTACCCTGTCTGACATTGAGATTGTTTGACATCAACGCTCCCACTGTGTAACATTTGCACGGAAATACATATCGACGATAAATAAAGCTATGTTATGAAACGACTGGCTAGCGTCTGATCACAGCTCTACATGCTTTTAACCGTCTCTGCCAAACCCAGATCTTTGTGTGGTCCGTTTAACATCGGGTCGACAAAATCGTTACTATTTTGGGCTATCAGTCAGAACGCTCAGATTTGCTTAAATGTATGCAAAAATAGTGAGCACATGGCTGGGTCTCAGTGTCCCCAGACCACGGGTCACTCCTAAAAACAGGGCTTCTACTGATTTATTATATTACGATTGATTTTGTTGAGTAGATGAAAATCATCATTCCCTTTGGAGATGGATCAACCCTTTCTCTCATTCCCTAGCTTCTCTCATTTTGTGAGAACAAATTTAGATTTTATTAATTCAATTCAGGACATAACCAGAAGCTAAAAATTAGTTATTATAATGTTCCCGAGACCCTTTCGGATTCTTGAATCCGAACGATGAGTTGTCTTATCTCTTTCTGGAAGGCTGGTCATGTCGTCACAACACCCTTCCTGGTTTTCGGGAATTGCTTTGTAACGTTTGTAGCTGCACAATCGTTACAACTCGGAATGGTCGTCAATCACTATATTTTCTCAGTTGTCGTTGTTTCTCGTCCGACTCTTCTGTATCTACAAATTTTGTCGTTCTGTTTTTCGCAGTTTCATTTGTCGCGAAATCTCAACTTGTTACGTGTCTTTCACAATCAAATCGAGTTTTTAAAAATCAGCATTTCAGGCAAAATTAACCACTCCCAATTTGTTAAACTGAACAGTTAACACCGTTAACTTGCCAAAACTGCCAGTTTTCCCAGTTCATGGTCACAAAAATTTTTCTATTTCGACATGCGTTTTGACGGCTTTCTGGTCGAGCGTCACACTCAGGGTAAACTGGCTTTGCCCAATATAAGGCTGTAACCCATCAAGGTACAGTCTTGCTCAAGGCTTTGTCAACAAATCAGCTTCCATAATCTCTTTAGGACACTACAGGAATTTGACAGTCTCATCTTCCATTCGTTCTCAAACAAAGTGCTACTTCACATCGATGTGCTTCGTTTGCTTCTGCTTGACAGGTTTTATTGGTTGCCCATCTTGATGAATGCTGGTCATTTTTTCACCATACTCATCTCATTGAGAAGTAATCCCAGAAACAGAGCCTCGTAAACTGCTGCTGGTGCAATTGCTTGTTACTCAGCGTCAGTGGTAGATATGGCTGCACTTGTTTTTTTTTGGTTCTCCAACTGATTGCTGCCCCCAGTCTTCTGCAAACAAAAGCTGTAGCCAGCAGCTGACCTTCTTTCTTCGAAATCTCCAATTCAGTCAGCATCTGCGGACCCATACAGTTTTACACCATCAGCGTCCTTGGTATGGTACAGCTCCAGATATTTGTCTCTTTTAGGTAACGAAGAACTCTCTTTGCAGCAATCCAGTGCACTCTTTTCGAATTCTCCAGGAAACGGGAGAGTTGTATCACATTGGCTAAGATTTCCGGCCGTTTTTGCTTAGCTAAGTACAATAACGAGCCCGAAATGCCTCTGTTGTCATCAGCCTTCATGGACGCTGCCCCAGTTTCAAGGCTGTAATTCTTCGACGGTTCTGCGCTGATGTCCAGGAGCCAGGACAATGACCCTCCCTTAACCATCTTGAACCTTTAGGTGAAACGTACACTCATTTCGTCAATTTCGTGTTGTCTTCTGTACCTTATGATGATGTCATGTACTCAAACCAGCTCTTATACTGGCTCAGCATCTACCTCATGAAAAACAAGATCATTTTGGGCTCCCAAAGTCAGTGGCATCTTCTTTGTTTCGGGCTTACATGTCGGAGCAAACCCCTCAGTAAAGTAAACTGCTAATGTTGAGGAGTATTAGGTACAGTAAACTCTTGCTTCGCTTGAGAATCTCTACAAAATCTCCTGAATGCATTTAATGAGTGCTCACTCCCATTGTAAGTTCGCAGGCACTTCGGTGCTCCATGCTCTGCCACAATTTCTTTGAATTTTAGTAGAGCACTATTCTTCTTCATGAGTTACTGCACTACAACCAGCCGACTGAAGTTCAAAGAAAAGCGTGTTCTATGCAAGCTCGTTATCTCAAATGATTCTTGGATATAACTGAAAACCTATTGTCTCACTACCAATGATTTGCTGTCAGGGTTCTTAGGTACAGCTACATTTTGTTTTTTGAAAGCTGTACACACTTCGAAGAACTGTTGCTCGCCTATATTGACAAATAATGAAATTTTCTGTTTGTTGAGGTTCCTCAGTCGTCTATTCCTCGATCACTAGATTTTCCTCTATCACTACTGGATTTGCAGTCTCTTGCCATACGAACCTTCTGACCTCACACATAGCAGCCACTACTTGATACTCCTCTCTTCTTCCTCACACTTTCATAGCTATGTGACCAAGCCAAGTCTTCTCCCGAAATGAGCATTCGTCGAGTCCTTGTAGCTCATCAACCTCGTACTCACCTCAGCAAATGCCTTGGCCGGTTGAAAATTGTCCTGCTCCACAAAATGATCATAGCTGTCGGGCAGCCCATTGATCATCAGAGCGGTGATTGTGTCGGTGATTGCTTCTCTTGCTTCGCTGAACCCCGTCATTTTTTCTTGGCTACAAACTATGATCGAGATTCTCCTTTGACCCTAGACGAAGCTTTGCAAGCTGGCCTAGTAGATTGAACATCGTTGGCCTTTCCACGCTGCAAAACTTCTCTTGCAGCAGCTAGCAGACCTTTGCCCCTAATCACAGGCATCTGTTCCAGCGCAGTCATTCTTTATGTTCGCCAAAGTGATGTTGTTCAGCACCAGAGCAATGTAAAACCACGCAGTGTTTCGATTGCCTTTCCTCTTCTGGATCAACACTGCTCGCTCCTACATCTTAGTGCCGTAATCTGCCTACTGATCAGCATTTGAACTCTCTCATAGAGTAGGCTCAGCCACAGCTCCAATTTCAGGTCAAGTTTCAAGCCGCCGGTTTCAAGTCTATCGTTGTTAAGTTTGATAGCTTGAAGCTTAAAAATTGGACAAAAAAGAGTACAAAAAAAATTGAAAAACTAGGCCTATTACCAAGTAAGATTCAGAGTCAGATCAACTAGGATAAAAGTGGCTGGGGTTTAAGACTAAGCTTTGATCTAAAGTTTGAATTGAGGGTTGAAGAATGAATTGAAACGACAGTTAAGTGTCGTCAGTACCAATTAATTAAACACTGACTAATTAGTTAGTTTGTGATTACTAATTGACATTGTCTGAGTTAAATCAGTTTTGGCCTCCAAATTGATTCGCTTCAGTTAGTCTTTCTGATTTTGAGATCGTTTGATCTCAACAGACCTCGACATGAGTGCATAATATTTTTTGATAAAATAGCCAACTGACAGTTGGAAAAAAGTAATGAACTCAGGGAAAAAAATACTGGCCTTCGAATCTTACAGAAAAACATTTTAAATTTCACAAGTTGTTTGAATTTCAATAATTACCTAAAGCTGGAGCTTTTTTGATAACATGATTCAATTGGAGAATACTGGATCAATAAAAATTATTTTATTACGCTGGGAAATCTGATAAGTAAATTTAATTGATCTCGTTTTTTTTGTGATCTTAACAGTTTTGTCTTCCTTTAAATGAAGCGAGCAATCAAAAGTCAAACGGCAGAAAATCAAAATTGAGCTTGAACATTTCTTAGGACTTCTTCCTGAAAAAGAAACACCCAGAGAAAATCACAAAGACCTATATAAGAGTACTACGTTCATTACTTTTAATAAGATTATCTGTATAGCCATTTGTCACCGGTTTTCAAAATTGCAGATCCAAATGCTACTGAAAATTTTCATTGAAAAGTATTGACCCTGTTCAGCTCTCGAGAGAAACCTTAAAAAATTGTCTGCGGTTGCATATTAATAAAATTTGATTGGAACGTGATCTATCAAAATGGGAGTTTGCAACACGATTGATTTTCAAGCAGGTGAGAAAAAAAGTGGATAGAAAGAAAGCTGAACACTTCATACAGTGGTTATAGGAGTGCATTTTGATTGGAGATAGATGTCGCACAATCAGAAACGACTAAGTATTTGTGACAGAACTGCTGCTAGTTCAACATTTCTCTCAAGTTCAAAGCGTTAGTCAAAAAGCTGAAGAAAACATGCCATGAATATTGGAAACGGATATAATTGCAGCACGATACAGCAGAGTCAAAACTGATAACGTAAGGAAAAAGGGTTAATTTATCGCAGTTCAACACTTATCTCAAAAATCATTTTTACGAAATTTTCACAAAAACTGATGGATCTTTTTCAAATTTCCGCATATTTCAAGTTTGTGGTCTTGCTGTTATAATGGCTGAATGATGCATGTTACGGCTCAAGGAATGAAGAACAATGTGTTAACAACCATTGGGTAAATCGCCATGCAAAATTGTTTTAGTTTATGGCAACTTAAATTTTTTAAGGATTGAAATTCAAATATGGGGAAGGAGAAAAGGAAAAAAGCTTCATTGATACTATGGCGGCGCTACTGGATAAGCAAGATTAATTGAATGCATCAGAAAACATAAAAATTCCAAAGAGTGTAACATTGACCCAAATACTACATAGTGACGGAGCGTAGAACGAGCACCTATATTGACGACTGGCCGGCGTCAGTTACCTAAATTCTTCCCGTTTTTCACCGTCTCGACCTAGCCAGTAAGTTTTCTGGTCTGTTTAGGGCTACGTAAAAAGTTACCATTTTTAGGCCATCGGTCAAACGAGTTTTGATCAGCTTTCGTAACATGCGAAAACGACAACATAACTGGGTCTCGGATCCCTAGACTACTTGATTTCTGTTAAAAACACGGCTCGAATATGATATTTTACTATGTTTTTTTTGTAACAGTTATATACTAAATCCATTGGAGATGGATTGACCCTTTCTCCTTTCTAGCTCCTCATGCTATGAAACACAATATAAAATCGGAGTAAATTCAGCTATTCAGGGCATCACAGCAACTAAAAAGTGTATACTATAATGTAATGAGTCTTTGGGCACCGGGCCTGCAATTCCACTCTCCCTCAGAGATAACACTTTTATCTCTTTAATTTCGCGGCACGGGAGGGTACTGATTTGCTCCGGATGTCCCACTGGACCTTCCTTTCTTGTGGGTTTTTTCGGATAAGCGTCTTTTTGTGTCGTGTTACCACGATAAGAGGCTTTTTGTTTTCGTGTTTTTCTATCGACTTTTGCTTTTCTCGTCTTGTCTATCCGGTTTTCTGTGTTGTTATGACTTTCTTGCCAAATATGGCCTTTCTTCGTAATTTCTGAGAAATTTTCCACCGCAATTCGAAATTTCGAAATTTGAGATTCCAGAACATTCCGACCCTCATTTTTGTAACGAATCCGCACTTAAAGTCACTAATGTTCTTTTCTTTCTCATCGGAGAGTTCGGCTGTGTCAATCCGGCGGAATGGCGCATGCTCCCCGAACAGTCCCCTTCAATGTCCCCATTGAACGCCTAACTCCGTGTTATCTTCAAGTGGTGATCCAGTCTTCTATTATCAACTTACAAATTGCATTAGAAAAAGAAATTCTATCTACATCACCTCAACTCACAGCTTGTCACAAATGGCATTGTACTACATTGCACTGCTTTCCAGCATTTTCACAAAATTTGCACTATGAGGAGTTTCCTAGATAAAATTTTTTTTCTGACTACTTACGTCATCTCTCCGTAAAATTTCTTCTCGCCACGCACCCGTTAAAGTTAACTTCTTGTCACTCACAAAGCTTATTCATTCATTTATGCTGTTGCCCTCGATGTTAACATTAAGAAATTTTTTGGCTAGGAAAGGTAATGAGGTTTTCACCCTCTTCGAGCGAGCGTACACAAACCTACGAGGTCGCCACAAAGTGAAGAGGTGTCCTACACAGGTTAAAAGCTTCAGTCAGTTTTAATTAGGTAAATAAATTCACCCAAGGCCTATATAAATAGCCGTCAACTAAAATTATCCATTGTAATTCAACAATTTTAACAACAATTGTAACAACTCCAAGTCTGGTATGACCAAACTGCTTCAGTGTAAAAGTTTAAAGGTTTCAATAATCGATAAGGGTTGATTAGTTCAAGTTTCCACACACTACAACCATAAAGTTTTCTATCTCTCCAACTTTCAATCTTCGTCTTAAATTTTCACTCCATCGCTTCTGGTTCCTGCTCTCCCAACTCACTGTCTTCCAGGACTTTCTGCAGCATGTCCACAGAGTTACGGGCCGTGCCCCAGCTTTCTTGCTCCAGCAACCGCGGTTTGTAGCAGGGCAGTAGATCGACGATCACTTTCTGCTCCCGATTCCTGCAGAAGCTTTTATGCAGACACAGCTCACATTTCGCTCTAGGTCAGCTTGTAAGACCTCTTTCTTCTCTTGTTCTGTGGTGTAAGACATCCCAGCTACTCTTTTCACCGCTGTAGTCACGGCGTTCCTATGTGTCAGGAATGCTCTTTTATAGTCTCCCTGTCCTATATCTAACTGGAAGGACTGATAGGCTACTGTGTTTCGGGACACATGACGCTTCGCGCGTTCATACACCCATGCTGTCATCACTGCTTGGAACCAAGGGATCAAGCTGTCTTGCACATGTTCTTTCTATCGCCTTCGGTATTCTCAGAACTTTACAAGTAGTTCTGAATAGTTGCACTCTTTTTGGCTCACTTTGCTCAGTTGCTCTGGAGTTGACACGGCCATCTCCTGTTCAGTAGTCGTCCCTGCCTTGGCTTCCAGTCACCTCACTGCTAACATGGCGCTGACCAACAGTAAAGTCATTTTCTGGGTTTGATCAGGCAACCCCATGGTGATTAACTCCTATGCATTCCAAACCAGAACTTGGTTTGCTCTCTTGGGGTAACAAAACGTCTGCGCCAGGAAGTGACACGGATACTCTGCATAAATCAGCAGGATTTTCCTCCAAGCTCGATAACCCAATGCTATCAAAAGGGGTTCAATTTCAATCACCATTTGATGCGTTTCATCATTTTCATCTACGGTGGGGAAATTGCTTGAAATCACTCTTTCGTTGGAGTTCGCTGATGTTTTCTTCGCCCCACCTCCCGAAGTCTTCTCCCACTATCTCTTCTTTTTCAACCCTAGACCTCTCCGGGACTGCCCGAAGGATCTTCGTCAATAGCTCATGGGGTTTCCTAGACATCCTCGACAGTCTCACGCACTTCGGCAGAAAAAAGAGCTGATCAAACAGTCTATGTTGCGTTCTGGCATCTACAACCACGGGTTGCGTCGGGTATTTACCAATGCAATATGGTGCTAGATCCCACCAAATACTTCCAGCCGACTGTCTTATGATATCCCTCACTATATTTCAGATTCTTTTCGTTTTCATGAGCTTCTCGCCAGCTTCCAATCTTCTGTTTCGTCTGCAAGGCAGCGGGGAACACTTCTTCCACACTCAAGGACGTGACAAGTTCATGGACACGCTCCGGGCGTTCCAATGACTCAATCGAAGTGATCATGCTGCAGAACCCTAAGGCGACCTTCAAGTTCACCTCCGTCACTCCATCGCGGTCTGCAATCAACGCCATCTCGTTCTTATCCGACATGCTTAATCTTCCATACAAGTTGGCTAGCTGGCGGTACTGTTCGTTCAATGTTTTCAAGCAGTGACCGTTCCCACATACATGCCCTTCCATTCCACAACTGGAAGCTAGGCAGGTACCCTACTTCATCCAATCACTTGGAGACTCCGTGGGTTTCTGTCATCTTGCCTCGTTTTTTTTCAGAGCCAATAACTGATGTATCATGGCTAAGTCGTTTATGCTCTCACCATCGTTCCCCTCTAGCTCAATTGCAGCGTCCCATATCAGGCCCGCGTTCGGATTTGGTTACCGTCCCTTAAAACAAACTCAAAACTTACTTGTCCCTCCAGCTGGGGAATTGGAGTTTCAACCATTTTTTGTCCAGAATCACTCCTAACTGTAACTG
Source organism: Symsagittifera roscoffensis (assembly GCF_963678635.1). Taxonomy (NCBI): domain Eukaryota; kingdom Metazoa; phylum Xenacoelomorpha; order Acoela; family Convolutidae; genus Symsagittifera; species Symsagittifera roscoffensis. The sequence continues at coordinate 2,390,489 of NC_087066.1, forward strand.
TTCAGACGTTATTGTTACCAATTCCCGCACTCTTTCAACCCAGAAAATGATGATTACTGCTTGTTCAAAGTCAAATATGAGTCCCTGGTTTCTTCATTGAAGAGTTGATTATAGGCCATTCCCGAGACACACGACACGTATCGGAAGGACCTCCAATTTTTCAGCGTGGCAAACTCCTTCAGACTTAAACTTTCTCCAGCTTTATTCAAACACCTCCTGACTTCCTCCAATCTCCGGTAGCTAACCAGGTCGTTTAGGTCCTTTGTCGCAATCTGCGATGGCATGTCCTGGTAGAGTTCTAACGAAGCTCTCAACAAAGTTTCTTCAAGTCTCATCGACCTCTGCCTGAAGAGTGGATTATAGGCCATTCCCGAGACACACGACACGTATCGGAAGGACCTCCGCTTTTTCAACGTGGCAAATTCCTTCAAACTCTAAACTTTCTCCAACTTTATTCGAACACCTCGTGACTTCCTCCAATCTCCGGTAGCTATCCAGGTCGTTTAAGTCCTTTGTCGGAATCTGCGATGGCATGTCCTGGTAGAGTTCTCACAAAGCTCTGAACAAAGTTTCTTCAATTCTCATCGACCTCTGCCTAATTGTCTTTTATTCTTCTAGCACCGGATTGGAGATACAATCCACCACGAATTTCACAAAGCAAAGTGGGTCCCTCCGATTCGTCCATGCTGTCGCACAATTGTCCCTTGCGATCAGCACTTTTCATGCTCCCATCAGTTCCAGCTGCTCTTCTCCGGCCTTCGTATCGATGGTGGCTTCATACTCCCATTTTCTATTTCCAATAAGGCACCACAGAAGTCTCACTTGTAAATCAGTCCTGACACAGGGGTTGGCCATGTACGCTCTTACTGATGAGGGAGTACGCATGGTTTGGTCGAAATACTTCTGGAGGGCTATCCTCCAGGAAGTCTTGTTCAGAATCTCAAAACCATTCTCATCTGCCTCCGATGACATCACACTCTCGTATTCTTCCCTCTTCAGGTTTGAGCCCGTCTCCAGCTCCTTCAAGTACTCCTGCATGGCTTGCTTATCAAGCCAGACCATCAGGTGCCCTATCGCGGATTTTCTTGCCTTCATCATTTCCATATAGCCACCAGCAGGATCACCCATATGGACTGACTCGGGCGTAGTAATACGACTCTAATCGACCACATCGAGCTGTCGCTCTAACTTCATTTTCGCTATGTTCGTGCACAATGGTTTATAGTCTTCCAACCCACCGGATCTACATTGGCTGATGACCTCCATTTCCAGTCTGATGTCAGCCAAGGTCTTCTCGCTCTTCTTTGCTTTCGAAGCCGTGGAGATCAGTCCCACTAACAACATCGGTGGCACCTGATTCTCTTTCTCCCTGCCGCAATGCCATGCCTTGCACCATCCGGGCTCTGTGAGACCTGCTGTTTCTCCCTGCCCGAGGTATGACTGGCCTACATGCTGAGAAGGAACGATACTACCCAACCTGCTGTCTCTCGCTCGGTGTATCTCCTGCATCGTAGCTCTCGCCACCTGCTCAAATTTCTCCTGAAATTGATGTGCCAGGTAGGTATCGGAGGGATCAGGTCTCGTAATTCTCGCGTTTGAAGGCGAGCTCATTCGTTGCGGTCTAGAGAGCTCCTATGCCTTAGCCTTGGCCGCCGTATCAGGGCTCATCATTTGCCAGGTCATCCGGTGACAACTTACTCAATCTCACAATGTAGAGCTCTTTCAGCTGCTTGATCTCCTCCTCCTTGAAAGCGATCTATAACTCGTCGTACTTTCTCTTCCCTTCGTCACGATCCTTCGCTTTCTCCTTATACTCGTCAAATTTTGCGCACAGTTCTTCCCAGTCTTTGCCTCTCTTCTCGAGAGTTTCACTGGTCTCCACCGTCTGTATTTCGATCTCGTTCATTCTCACCTTCTTTGATGGTGGAGCTGCGGTTGGTGAGTCCACAGAATGCGACGGGACCGGCCCATCGCGTGGTATTTTGATCCGAAGAGAGGCGGCGCTGAGGAACTGGGGCGTATCGGCACTGGCATTTCTCCCAGCCTATAATCTCTTTGCTCGCCTAGACACGGCTCAGGAGCCAGGTTATGCCCAAATTCTCCGCATCGGCATCACCTGAGTCGATTCCTGCTCCGCTCGGCGGTACCGGACTCGCTGAAAGCCAGCAGTACCTCTGTGGGACGGTCCTCACGGCCTTCTTTTCCCATTGCATTCAGGAGTGCGACGGTGAAAATCGCCAGCTCCGGTTCTTCCAGTCCAAAATTACGATCAGTATATCTCGTCTAGAGTCGTTTTTAGGCTCGCTGAGATGAAATTCATCAAATCGTTATCATCACTCATGCTTCTATGCGTAAATGTCGTGTCTTCTTTCTTCAATTTCAATTCAAACTCAATAAACAAGCGTGCGATCAATCACGATCTAAAAGACAAGTCAAAAATTAGATTAATCATTACGAGCTGTTTCGTCTTCAAGATAAAACATCATTTACATCTTTTTAAAACAGTCCATTGAAACACTCTCTTGTTCTTATTTTAAAAGCTAGCACCAAGTTGGATCGTCCAATTGCGCGCTGTCACCTTTCGTACCTGGAGTCTTCCAGGTTTCCATGACATGAACATCACAAAACCTAACCTAACATAACCTAACCATAACATAACATAAGAATACCACGCATCAACACTATCACAATAAAACTCCTAACACTTAATCAATATCCTAAAACCTAACCCTAATGTCTAAGAAGTAAACCCAACACGAACTATAAGCACTTAATGTGGCTCTAGCATATGCTCAGATAATATTTTTTATGTAAGTACACCTCTACGTCCGTTTCCGAATATATTACACGTACTATGGCAAACAGTTCTCTCGGATACAATTTTCCTCTATTGGGATCATAGACTGGTAAAGAGAGAGAGGTCACTCCTATCTCAACCAGCAAATCTTTGACTCGAGTTAAGGCCAACACTAAGCTCTCGGGATTTACGTGTTGTCTATCAGTGGCCTTCATTACCAGGAAACACAAACATTTTCCTGGTATCTGTGATGCAACAGGGGTCAGCGCTATCATCCCTCCCCCACCAGGCCTCTGTTTCCATAAAAACTTGATATTCTTGTACTCTCCTCTAGAGTTGGCCGATAGTGCTGTTTTAAAACTTACATCCGTTAGTATATAACGGTTATCGCTGTAGCGCAGGTATGTTCCGTGAGTAAGAAACCATTATCTGTGATAATAATGTAGTTTGAGTAGTGATTCAGTAGATCACAATACGAATCAAAAGTTCGTCCAAAAGGCGGTTTTTTTAGCGTTTTTGCCCTCTGTTTCCAGTTCCCCTGTCTCTCTTGCCGCTTTCAATTTTTTGTCGGAATTGGATGTATTTTCTGACTCATTCTCCGAAGGCTGAGGCTGCGAGTCATCACTTGAGCTGATGGGTTCTGCATTATCGTCTTCTGATTTGTTTATGATGTTTCTGGACTCCCGGGGCAAAATTCTGTCACTTGGTCGCTCTGAAGTCGGCTCCCCGGACAACATCTTGTCCCTTAGTCGGTTCGACTTTGTCTCCTCGGACAAGTCATCCTGTCCGGACCCGAAGGTGCATGACTCCCCGGACAATGTCTTTTCTTCGGATGAATAATAAGAGCTCAGCTCGTACTCCTCCTTCGTTTCAGTGAACTGATTTTTTTTCTCCTTACAAGGGATCTTAATTTAACACTGACCTCTGGAGCGGTTCGAGTGTCGACCGATTGTTGACGTTCCACAAACGAAGTCCTCAGAAGGTCATCGTTTGGAATTGAACTCACTAACTGATTCACTTTCGATCGGCAATCCAGTTCAACGTCCCGACTCGGGTTTCATACCGGTCTCTTCTCGGTTCTTTCTGTGATTGTCAGCCGCTGCATTGTCTCCATCCATTCATGGTCATGCCTTCCAACCTCTCTGTCAAGTAGGTCACGGAGTTTCAGCATGACAACCGGTGTCACGTTCACCGTCTTGTTTAGCAGGGCTATGGTGTTGATACCCAGCCTGGTAAGTTCTTGCTGCAACAGGTTTGATCGAACTAGCAAATCCAACGGAGCCGGATCACTTTTTGCCAACTTTTTTTTTATCTCAGCAGCCGTCTCCACGGGAACTTCAGGATATACTGAAATGGGATTCCCGGACTTATGAAGCCACCTGGTGAGTGGCAGCTTGTCGTAGGTCTCTTTATCCAGAAATAAGAAACCATCCTTGACTTCTACCTGGTTAGCGTGCTTCTTCTCTAATCGCTCGCTGAACTCTGTCTTTTTGCTGTCGGCATTCTGGTGCTTGTCACGGGTTCGATGTTCTATGATCAAGTGATAGCCGTCCAGGCGCACGATCCAGCGACCAATGTAGCTTTGGTCCATCAAATAAGAGTTTAGCCAGGCAACAGTGCGATTGTCTACACGTAACTTGAAGGGAGCACTCCCTAAGTAAGCTCTGTACTTTTCAGCGAAAGTGATCACCGCGAACATCTCTGCCTTTGGTGCACCGTACTTCATTTGAGTGTCGCTTACAAGCTATTGGTCTGAGAACAGTCCTCCCATTCCATTCTTGTTCCTAGTGAAGTATGCCCGATATCGCAACTACTGATGATTTTGTATCTAATACAAACATCCCTTTTTCTGTCGGCATGCCGAGGACTGGAGCCTCGCAAAGTTCGCGCTTGATGTTCTCAAAGGAGTCTTGAATTTCTTACCCTTATTTTGCATCAACTTCTGCATGGGGTATATCTTGTCAGCATACCCTTTGATAAACTCTCGATCGTAATATGCGAATCCGAGAATCCTCATCAATTGCGTGTCGATCTTCGGTGGTTTCCATGTCAATACTGCTTCAACCGCTTCAGGATCTGGTCTTAGTCCGTGCTTATCTCCTAGACGGCCGAGATACTTGATTGAGTCTCTCAGGATTTCGCACTTGGATGGTTTGTCTTTCAGGCCGGCCTGTTTCATGCAAGCAATGACCTCGTCTAGTCTCTCTATATGGTCCTCCAGCGTTTCGTTTCGCAATCTTCACGTCATCAACGTAACACATTATGAGGTTGCCATAGTTTTTAGTAACATTCGTGAGTGCCTGGGCCATTAATCGTTGGAATGTGGCCGTCGCATTACAAAGTCCAAAGGGCATTCTTTTCCACTGGAATAGCCCCAGTTTACACGCGAAACTCGTTTTCTCTCGACTTTGCATCTCTTAACTTGGAGAGGCTCTCATCGACGAGGGGAATCAGCTATGCGCCCTTTATCGTTACCGCGTTCATGTAGCAGAAATCACAATAAAACCTATTTTACCCTACCCCTCCCTCTTTTTTGCCATGACCACGCTTCAAGCCCACGGGGACTTCGACGGTTCAATCAAGCCATATTCCATTAACATTTCGATTTCTTTTCTGCATGCTTCTCACTTGTGTGGGGTCATTCTCTTAGCTCCCTTCCTATGAGGTAATAAACTCTCTGCTATTTCTATCTCATGGTCTACGAAATTGCAACAGCCTATATCAACCTTGTGCTTCGATAAAACGTCTGCGTTTCTATTCAACACAGCTCTGAGCGAGTCCAGCTCCTCATCTGATAATTTGCCTTTCAGGTGCTCTATCTCAGGTAGGACCGGCTTGTTTGAAGCTAGTTCTGTTTCTGTTGATCTCTCAAGAAAATTCGAGCAACTAGACAGCCCATCCTCTGTCTCCGATTTCATTGAAAGCAAACTTATAGAAGACTTCATTTCATTTGTCTTCTTTAATATGCATTCTTGTTTGACGTGTAAAGGACATCAGTTACTTTTTATTTCTTGAAGTTCTCCACACTCTGATACTCTGTGCTCAGAGGCAATGCGTAACCAAGTTTCTTCCCTCGTTTTTTTGTCACCGTTGCTGCCTCTGTGTTCAACAACACACTCACACACAGTCCGCTCTGAGTGAGTGAGAAGCTTCTTCCAAAAATAGCTGAGCTTTTACTTTTTGGATTAAGGACCAGACACACCAGTCTGTCGTTACAAATCTCATTCAGGTTCCTGATTCTAAATGTGGCTATTACAGCCTGATTTGGTTTTACATTTACCTTCCGATCTAGGAAAGTTGGCACCTTTGCTTTGTTAATCAGGAGTTTTTTAATTGATTTCTTTTCATACTTCCTCTCTGGGTCCTTGAGTCTGATCAACCCGTCGTTGATGTCAATCGTGACATCGAAGTTGCGCACAAAATTTCGTCCCAGGGTGAATTGGTCGGACTCCTCAAGGTTCTCGACGACCACGAAACTCATCCAGAGATGCCTCCCTCCTAGCTGCAAGGAAATGATGGGGGGTCCTTCCGGTCAAGTATATTGCACCCTGATTAGTCGCTGCCAGTCTGATATTAGTCGGAATCAGATCCGACCTATCGAAACCCATGTCGGTACAAGTGCTCACAGGCATGACACAGACCACTGCTCCGGTGTCCATTAGTCCTTTCACGGAGAGTTGTCTGCCCTGGACGTCTACTTCATGCGCTGCCAGATCGGCTTCACAGCCTATGTTGACTGCGTCCTCTTCAAGCATGGCGTTGTGTCCGACTCTTCGCACCTTAAGCTCTTCTCGGCCGATTTAGATTCGGCCTACTTGGTCACGTGAGCTTTCGTGTAAATGTTTATGCCGTCCACGATCATCAGAGTTGGATATGGGCCATAGACTTCGATGTAATGTCCATCTACATTCATTAGTCTCGGGCCACCTGTTGTGAGTAACGCTCTCACGGACCTAGAATCCAACTTGGGACCTTTCTGTCTCAAGTAGTCCGCGTATACGTCCAGGTGTACTGCCGTGATCTCGGACGGTTCGCTCAAGTTCTTCACCACCTGATGGCCGGCGACCAATTTGATCGACCTTATTTTCAATCCCTCTCTTGTCAAGCCGAAGATCTTTTAACTTTAGACCCTGCTTCTTGGGTTCCTGGGTATGCTCTTCTTTCAATGTTTTCCCAGAATATCAAGTTTCTCGCGCAGCTCTGTGTTTTCCATTTCTGACCTTACCCACTGCTCAACCTCTTTCGTGGCCAATTCTTGCTGAAAATTCTGTAGAGCGTTCCGTGCCGCTAGGCCATAATCTAATTTGAGCGCAATAACTGGCTCTGTCTCCAGGATCGAAGCAATCGCATCATCAGGTAAGGTCCTCACCTTCTTGGTCGTGAATGTGCCTGGTGTAACCTCCTTCTTTCGCGCGATTCGGCTTCGTTCATTAGGCGTTCTCGGCTAGCCTTGACCACTAAAAGTGCCTCCTCGTGGCGGGGATACTTCGCGTCCGCCACTGCATCCCAGAATTGAATGCAATCCGACTTGAAATGTCGCTCCAAATTGCAGAACAAGCATTTCGGACCGTACTTCATTATGAGCCCTCTCACAGATTCTTCGTGGTCTTCGTCGGTTGCATCAACGTCGTCAAGAAAATAATCTATCGCTTTCATATTTGGCTTATAAGTAGAGCAGGTCGACACGTGATGGTCCATTGAACCACAATTCACAAATGACCTCCTCTTATCCTTGTCATCGTGAGGTCTATACCAACTGGAGTTCGCGCCAGTATTCATTCCGCTGTAGTTACCGTAATTGCTGTAACGATTTGGCGCCCTTGCTTTTATGAGCAAGTACTCACGCGATTTCTTGCGCAAATCATCGGGCGTGGGTACTGAGTCTGCTGACAAGGTGAAATGTGTGGCCAACATGGTTTTAAGCTCATCACTTCTTACTCCATCCACGAACTTTGAGGCAATGGCCAAGTTCCGTCCCGGGATCCTCTCGTCGGCGTTACTTCTCCTTCTGGGTAGTTCGAGGTCATCCAAAAACTTGTCTATGGATTCAGCATCTCTTTCACGCCTCTTTTCAAAATTCACCATAGCTGGATGTCCCTGCACCCCGAGCTGAAACAATTCAGGAAGATGTCAAATATTTTGCGAGCACTGTCTCGTTCACTGGTCCATTTCGCCATTAAACAACTCAGGGCCGTGCCTTCTAATTTGCTTGTCACTGCGCTACACTCCTGGTTCATGGAGAGATTTTCCTCCTCAAAGTGTAACTTCATCACCTCTAACCAGGTGTCGATGCAGCCATCTGATTTGTCCTTGAACGACTTCGGCCTTTTGAGTGTCCTGTGTGATCTCTTTCCTCTCTCAGTTGATTTCGAGAATCTGGTGAAGAATGTTTCAAGAGATCTGTTCAAAGGCTCAAACGTTGAAACGTGCATCGTCGTGTTTTGCGAGACACTAGTCACATCTGGTATTGATCTGACTTGCGGCCTTGTCGGTAGACTTGACCCCGATGTCGCAACCGCTTCTGGCGGGACCAGACTGGTCCGAATCGCCCTCGACGGGGCTGCCGTTGGTCTTTCTCTATGGTTAGACTCAAAACTGGTTCTTGATCTTGGTTGGGCCCCTGCATAACGGTGGGCTCCATAACCGTCAGTCGCTTGTTGCCAGTCCTCCACTGGAGGGGAAGATTCTCTCGGTTGCTGACGCTCCAGATCTCATCAAGCTTCCGCATCATAAGGTCGGCTTCGGCATCTAAATTTTTCTCCAGGCTAGTCATCGTATGAGCATAGGTGGCGTCATGATCGTTCAACAATCGCTCGATCTCTCTCGTCATCTTAACGACTCTTTCTTGTGACTCATTGGTTGCCAGCGCCAAGCTGTTTGCCAGGCACTGATCGGTGTTCCGAATCAGCTGGGCCTGATCACTGCTCGCTGGTGACTTCATCTCTGTCAGCTCGTCGCTCAATCTGTTATGGCCTTGTTGAGCCCTTTCTTCAACTCAATCTATCTTCTTGGTCATATCGTGTCGCAGTTCTAAGCTCTGTCATTACACCGTTACTCAAGTTGCCAGCCGTCCCCAGCACTGGGGTAAGACCCAGAGACGGTGACGTCAATTGGGATTGCAGCCTGGTGCTCGATGATGCACCACTCTTGTGTGTGCCTATCGACATCATCAGCCTATCGAATGTCGAGGATGCTCCCATCAATATCCCATCTGACATTGGTCTAGTTGGCGAGTCAGACAACGCTTTCTTGCTCTTCTCCTGTCTCGGGCTAGGTGTGAAGTCTATGTCCGAGTGCACCAGCCCCAGACCGTCATAACCAGAAGACAATCCATCACTTCGGAATAACGCCTTCGTACATTGTCTTGAAACTTCTTTTCGCTTTTGAACTTGGTTGCTTTTCTCTTGGATTTATGCTCGACATCATCGCATTCTTGCCCTGCTTGACTAGAGAAGGCTGTTCCTTTTTCCTACTATTCTTCTCGGTATCCGATTTAGACGCCCCCTTAAACAACAGTGCCTCTCGTACTATGACCTCGGAACGCTCCGAGGTCTCTTGCGCTTTCTCGATTTTTTCCCGCTCAATATCCTCGCCAGGCTCTTCCAGGACCTCGCGATGGTGGCGGTCGGGTCGGATTACCGTTTGCTCCCCTTCGTCGAAGGGATCAATTGGCGTCATGTTAGCCGCTCCGGCCTCAGCGTCCCGCCCCTCATCAAAATATCGATCCTTCTTTTTTCCTAGTTTCATTCCGGTCACTGAAAGATCACTATGACCTTCACTTGCTGCTTCACAAGCAAAAACGTCGGAGATTCTACCAATCGAGGATTGGCTACCCCGTGATTTAAACCTCCGCGTGCTTCCCGCGCTCAGCCTGGGAATTCTAGTTGTCTCTCCTAGCGACTCTCTACGCTGCATATTTCGTGATTTAAAAGTTTCTTTTGACGGCAATGCACAAGTACCAAGAATGAATTTGAGAAAACTTGTTTAAGCCTGCTTACTCAACTCCTTCATATCAAAAATATCCCTTCGACCTCTTAGAGATGCTATCAGTGACTCAGCTAAAGTAACACACAGGACCTGGCCTGCCCAGTATTAGGTTATTACTAACTCCACTCAGTCACCTAGTGTAACAATATCACAAAATTTCACAAGCTGTTTTAATCAATACACAAAACACAATTGATAATAAGATTAGAATATCCAATAGGTTACAGCGATCTTTCGTTCAGAATCAATTTACCACCACAGACGTATCAAATCACAACTTCGCTTAAAGTCAAACATTTCTTTAGATAAAAAGCAGTGATGATTTCAGCAACAGATAAATAATATTAAAATTGAAGAAAAATACTTCCCTCGATTGGAACACTCCAAACGAAATTAGCCCAAGGACACTGTCTTGCCAATCTTCTCAAGTGAGTGTGTCTTGTCTAATACACATACCGAAGACTTTTTTATATGTCCTGCGATTGCACGAGCTGTCCTAATACGTACCTCAAGGCAACATAGGTATCGAAAATATCTAGAGTCTAAGCAAACGCTCTCCCGCACCCAGACAGTTCCAAGTACACAACACTGTCTTCTCAACCTTCTCAAGTGAGTGTGTCTTGTCTAATACACTCACTGAGGCCTTTTTTATGTGTTCCCGGATTTCCCGAGGCTTCCTAATAAGTAGCTCAAGGCAACCACACAACCAAAACAACAATAATAAAAAGTTTTGTTCGGATACTTTTGATGGACCCGATTTAGAATCCAAAGTTGATCGCGAATCTCCGCGGTTACTTCGGAGGGTTCCCTCAACTTTCAAAAGTTCTCGCCTCAAAGTGGTCTCCAGCTAGTGTTAAAATGAGTCCAAACAGCCTAAATTTACACCGGGGGATTATCTGAAGTATCGCAGAGGGTTCCGTGAAAAATTTCAACTAAGGAGGGTTGTTATGGGGCTTAATTGAGTCCGGAGGGTTGCTTCGGAGGGTTTCCCAAAAATCACAAAAACGAGAACTTTCAACAATCTAAAGACTTCGATTGCGGTCTAGCTTGCTCAAAACAAGGTGGGTTGACTCGGTCAGCCTACCCAGTAGGATAAAAACGTGGTTTTATAAAAATTTCTGCTGCTCGGATGTTTCCCTAAAAGTTGGACCCTCCGAACTAACAAAATCTATACAATTTTTTCTCCTGAATTTATCAACTTAAAAACGGTTGGGTTTCAGAAAAATGGTCAAAACTTTCGACTGATGGTACCAAAATTATTCCAATCGGTTTGTTAGTCCGATCAAATTGACCTTTTTTCACTACCTATATAGGTTCACAGAGACTTTTTTCGCAATTCTTGGTGAAAGTGCTTAAAAATACTTGAAACGAGCATAGTAGTCCTTTACAGTTCTGGAATAATGCAAAATCCCGGACCAAAAATGGTTTGGAAACAAAAATTTGGTCAAAAATTATCAAACTTGGGCCCTCCGATTCCTTCCTTTTCCGATCTTTAAGACTCTAGCTAAATCCGCGGAGCATATCCGAGGGTTACTCAAAAATTGTTCTAGCAACCTAGCGCGTTATGCCTGCATACTCCTATCACAAAAGATTTCAACGCTTTAACTTTAAAAACTCAAAAATTCCATCCTCAAAATCGTTTCGCGAAACTTGGAAAATTGCAAAATTTTTGCTGGAAATTTTTTTTCGCCCGGTTTCTTTTTCCACCCGGTTTTTTTAGTTACTGGGCTCGAACTACGTAGCAGCTAAATGCACAGAAGCTTTTTTGTTGTCCAAAACCATCGATATTCAATGTTTCTGGGGTTGACAGTTTGGGCGAAAATCAGTTTTTTTTTCGACAAATTTGGGATGTTTCTCAGGTTTAAATGGGAGAAATTTAAGATATAATACGGATAATAACCTATTAGTAGTCGTTCATCAATATTACTATACGCTCCTTTGCACCAAAATATCCGAATTAAATCCCTTAACTCGGAAATTCGCAATCGATGGAGGGTGCAATCGGTCCGCGCCAATTGTGCACCCCACCACTTAAGTTTTAATGAAATAGTACCCAAACGATACTTAAATTGTATCAACGATACCCTACAGTTGTTGTGTATGTTGTCCCTGCTGCCCTCTGTTGAGTCTGGAACACGTCTGTCAGCTTGCCACTCTACCCTTCGGTCACCGGCAAAATTATCATTAACGTGCTTAAATATTCAAACAACACTTAAGGGAGGGTACCTTACCCACCACCAAAACACTCAATCTTTCGATCAGAAATGCTATAAATCAATCTGAAACAACAAGAAAAAGGAAGGTCAGATGACATCTCGTCCGGAAATAATATATAAACAGTCATTTTATGTTTTTTTTTGTGTTTTTGGTCTTTTTTGAGTTTTTTACTGTTTTTTGTACTTTTATGTTTTCAAACAAACCTGTTTCTGATGTTTTCTTAGTTATACACTGTTTCTGTTTGGTTTTACGCTTTCTCTTTATTTGTTTTCAGTCCCAGGGTTTTGGGATGAGCGGACTCTAGACTTCCCACCTAACCCTCCGGTCCCCGGGATTTTCGGTCTCACTAAGTTAAAAAACTAAATAGTACCAGGCGGAGGGTCGGTACCATCCGCCTAATACAATACAGGACATTAAGGCCTCTAACTCGGGCATACGCCCGGAGCGGAGAGTTCGTCGGTGAAACGTTTGTTCATCATGATGGTCTTATGCCTTAAACAGGCCCACCCAGGAGCGCCATAAAAATGTCTATGTAACATTCGCCAAAACACTACATAGTGACGGAGCATAGAAATAGCACCTATTGACGACTGGCCGGCGTCAGTTATCTAAATTCTACCAGTTTTTCACCGTCTTGACCTAGCCAGTTAGTTTTCTGGTCTGTTTAGGGCTAAGTAAAAAGTTACCAGTTTTAGGCAATCAGTCAAACGACTTTTGATCAGCTTTCGTTACATGCAAAAACAACCACATAACTGGGCCTGGGATCCGCAGACTACGTGATTGCTATTAAAAACACGGCTCAAATATCGTATTTTTTTAAATGTTTTTAGTGACAGTTATATACTAAATCCCTTGGAGATGGATTGACCCTTTCCTTTCTAGCTCCTCATGCTCTGAAATACAAAACAAAATCGGAGAAAATTCAGCTATACAGGGCATTACAGCAGCGAAAAAGTGTATACTAAAGTCTACTGACTCTTTGGGCACCGGGCCTCCATTTCCACTCTCCCTAAGAGATAACACTCGTATCTCTTTAATCAGAGACCGACCTTCCTTTTTATAACGAGTTCATAATTAACGTCACTAATGTTCTTTTCTTGCTCGTCGGGGAATTCGGCCGTGTCAATCCAGCGGAATGGCACAAAGCATCATATAAAAAAAAAGATCTTCAAAATCGACGTACAAACCACGTAAATCTCTTTTTACACTCATTATTTGCGCACTTAAGAGAAGTTTGATAAATAAAAATTGAAAACAAATATCGTTTTTCCTTTTTCTCAGTTTCAGTCTGTTTCTTTGCGGCATTTGAATAAGTTGCATTGAACAAGGAATAGGGTTGTTGAATGTGTGGGGTGGGCACACAATGGAAAACAAACCAACTTTCATTTAAAGTTTCGCTAAAAATAAGTTTTTAAACTTTCGGCTCTTGCAGAGATTTCAAACAGCAAAGCAAACAAACACTTTGCACCAAAAAATTCGTTACCTGTTCTCAATTTGCCACGATAATCAATCATCTATACATAATTTCCATGAACGAAAATCCGACTAAGTAAGTTTTATCTGCGAAACCTCAGTTGTTCAGAATATTTAACAAATTTATTTCACGTTGGCCAAAGCTGTTCCCTGAGCTTGCCTAAAAAGCCAAAAGGACCCAAATCCGGAAATATAAAAAAAAGAATCGATTTGGAAAAAAAACCAGTCTTACACTTTGCTGTAAAAATCTGTTGCTGGGAATCAATAAATTTTTTTGATTAGACAAGAAAGGTAATTGAGCTGTGAATATGAGACAAACTGTAATTGATTTCTTAAGAACAGTTTGCAAAAGAATAGTTAATCACAAAATGTCCAATAAAATTTTCAGGAAATAAACAGTTTCGATTCACAAGAATAAAATGTAGTTTTGCTTCCCAAGTGAAACCTCTATGAGCAAACAGTCCATTTTGGGGAGAAAAAGAAAAAAAACTATTTTAGTGTGGCCCTTTTTTAAAATCCATCACTACGTTTTTTGTGTAATTTTAGCCAATCTGGATGCAATTTGCAGACCAATGTTTGAAATAATGAAGAAAATTTTATGCAAAGTATTGCTCTACTGGAACCTGATCTAAATTATATTTTATGATTGGATAAACTGGATATTTTACCACTGTAAAGTATTTAATATTAACCAATCATAATCCATCTAACTAACAACCCACTTATTTGTAAGTGCTGAAATTACTTGTAATTTCAGCACCAGAGAGATTTGAATTTAACTTAGAAAATAGTTGTCTCTCCAAGAGAACTTCAGCAGCCGCAATAAACCAGAAAACCCTAGATCTATTGAGCCTAGCAGAGACTAGTTAAACACCCTGAGACTAGAATGTATAAGAGTAAGATTAGGATCGGTATTAGACTAAGAAGTTGCACGAATCTATCCGGCCGAAAATAAGATAGCGTGACGAGCAGACGGTGAACCCTATCCGAAATTACTCTATGAGTTAACCACATCGGTTATACCTCATCTGGTGCGACCATAAGTCTCGAATAAGACCTTAATAGCTTAGAACTAACCAAAAACAGATTAGAATTTAGACAAAACATTTTCAAAATGTTATACGGTAATAATTTAATCGAAATGTCTCTACGACTCAATAGATCAGAGCCGATATTCCGAACAATAATAGAACTACCCGGAATTGGAAGAAGACCTCGAACAAGAGACGACATACGACAAATTAGAAACTTACCATTTAGTTTTATGATTATACGGCAAAAGCCAACACAAACTTTTGTACTTAGAATCTTATCAGCAATGAATTCAGATTTTCATTTGCAAACATAAATCTTTGAAGTCAATCTTCATGATCATTTCAGGCGCTAAGCAAAATTATTAATGTACAATAACGATTGATAAAAAGAGCTCAGATCGTTTTCTTAAATTCTGCAGTCTTATATAAAACATATTTGAAAAATTTTTTTTGAAAATGAAATTGTTAGTAATCATAAATCATCTGTTATCCCAGCTTCATCACCTAAACATAACAGCAATCATAAGCTCACTAATATCATTAAAATACAAAATCTTTTTCTAAAATAAATTTAAACCATTTTAAACTTAAATTCACTTAATTTTAAAATCAGATCATCAAGGCTTATCCTTGGATCTTAATTAATTTTCTGTTGCACAAAATTTAAAACCTGATCATCAAGGCCTATCCTTGGATCAAAAAAAAAACATTTTTGTTCTCCCCCAACCACTTAGCAAGTGTCTAACGACCTCAAACGTCAATTCACTATCCAACCCTTCCAAAAGACCCAAGATTAATAGAAATTTTTCAATAAAACTAACCATTCGAAATAAGATAAACAGTGAAGAACTTCGGTTATTCATCCTTCACTTGAACCCTCCTCTTACCAGACCCAGGATAGATCTTAGACTTAGTAAGTTTAAAATAGTATCTAACGAACTACTTGCGCTCTAATTATACCTGAACCTTGTGGATCGATTTACTATTCTCCAACACTTGAACACAATCACTACCCCTAAGTAAGTTTAAGTAAGTTAACACCTTAGCTTAGACTAGCCACGAGAAAGTAAAAAATCATTCTTCGGAATCGATATACTTTTCTCTCCAACCCTAAATAAAAAGACCCAGGTTAAGCTAACCAAAAAATCATAAGGACTAACAGTCTAAGAAAATAGAAATACCTAACAACTTTTTGCATCCCTCATCCTAAACCTTATGTCATTCAAAAATCTAGGAAATAAGCAAACAATCGTTTTACACAACTGTGAAATAGATAACAAAAAAGACGATCTTGTAATCACACCTCATACACAAACAGTTGGATACATTAGAACAAAACGACAAACAATAAAAAGAAAAATTATAGACAAACAAAGACAAATCACACAAAAAAGATTTTCAAAAAACAGAAACGCATTTTCTCAATCAGAAGCCAGCAGTTTAAATGAACTCTACAAACTAAAAAAAATCAATTGATAAAAATTGTCCCATTCACGATCAATTATATTTTTCCGATTCAGAAACAACTTCAAATTCATCAAAAAGAGGAAAAAGAAGAATAAAAAAGCAATACAAACACAAACCAGTACACCTGTATATGTGGAATCAGCCAATTAGACACATTGATAGCTATTTATTAACAGTCATCAAACAAAAAAATGAGCCACACTCAAAGTGACGATAGTCCAGATGACGAAGAGGTTTACCCCTTCCTCATAGATGCACCCGATAAAAGAGGGCAACATGATTTTTGCAAGAACTTACTCGTAGATTTGTTTGAACCCGGAATCAGTCCATGCAAAGCAGAATTCCCAGATGTAAAAATCAAAAGACAAATTATTGAACCTTATTTGAAAGGCATATGTAACTTAACACAACAATATGGAATCTACACCATAGAATTCAGCACACCAAATACGAATCATCGTAAATATGTAATTCAAACAGATGATCTTGAATAAGAATTTTCAAAAGTATTCCTAGAATATATCAAAAGCATACAATATCATAATTCACAAAGAACAAACTCTATATTCACTAATGAAGTTTTTGCAATAATATATACTTATATCTCTATATTAGAAAAAACAGAATTTCAAAGTATTTCACCAACTGAAACATCCAAACATACCAATGTACGAAATGAAATTGCATTATTTTCAACTTTTCTACATATAATCAAAGAAAATTTCACTAAAGATGATGTTTTACAACACACTAAACATGACTTACAAAAAAATTTGGCATGGTTTGTAATAGATTATTTCACACATAAACTAGACTTAATTTCACAAGCAAGAAAAAGTTTCAGACCTTAAAATTCAAATGATGTCACTGCTATTACAGAACAATTAGACTACGTTTGGGACCCTGAATGGTCTCATCCTACATTTATAAATATTCCACAATCTATCTCAAGTCAAGCAATAAGTACAAGATCTTACCACAGAGATTATGTAAGAGTAATACCATTAACCATTGATACAACACCATTAAACGACAATATATTTTTACCTGATGCACGAAATAACAGTTTAAATTCGACCGTCATACACAATGAAAACCTTAATGAAACTAGAAATCTTACACAACAAGATATTCAAACACCATCACACTTCATAAATGAAGAAATTGTCCAAACAACAACAACTACACAACAAAGTATTTCACCAATACACCCAAATTTAACAACATCAAGAAATACAAATACTTCACACGCACAAGTAACCTTACAATTAACCGTTAAACCTTCGGTGGCTCCAAAATATTCGATACCGTCAAAAACACGAAAATCATTCACAAGAAACACCTTTGCAGAACATAATTATAATTATGCTCACAAACAAAAAACAAATCAACCTCCCCGAAAAAATACACAACATTTAAATCACGTATGTTCTCATTATTGGAATCTCCCGAAAACATCGACAAATTCAGTAAATTTTCCAGATAATCCACAACCTACACAGGATTATACTGAAAATTACCCATTCTTCCAACAAAATAAAATTAACCAACATACACCATTTAATACAAACTATTTATCATCCGATGAAGATGATTATCACCAACCAGATATTTTTGCACCATATACTAGAGAATATCGCACACAAAGATCACGACAACCTCAGCCATCTCGAAATATGAAAATTTACCCACAAAACCCAACAGATGTACAATATCCTCAACAAATGCATATACAAAATCCATTTAACACACAAACTTTTCAACCAATACAACCACAAAATCCAATGTCAATGCATTCTTATCAACCAACTCAAATGCAAAATGAAATACCGCTTCCATATTACCTTCAGCAACACGAAATAAGAAAAAATCAACTTTCAAGTTTTTCGCAAATGGCAAATGCCGCAGAATCACTACGGATGACAATGATTCCATACCTCATGGGTGGATCATCAATAACATCCAATAAACCACTGATGGTATTTACAGGAACAGACCCTGAATATTCTGTAGAAGATTATTTAAATGCAGTAACAGCAAATTTAATTTTAAATATAGGACCTGAACCAATTAAAACGCCACTACATCAAAATTGGATACATAGACGCATAGCATTGATACAAACAACCTTCGATGGCGCAGCTCAAAGATAGTTTTCAGTATTACCTATAGAAATAAAATCAAACTGGAAAAAATTTACACAACAATTTTCAAAAATGTTTGACTCCGAAAGAAATAAACAACACCAAAGAGTTTTATGTAATGAAATCCGCAGATTACCAAATGAAACTATCAAACAATTAGCAGTACGCATCGAATTACTAGTTCGAAAAGCATATTCACTTAACACACATGACTATAAAAACACAAAAAAGACAGAAATTTTAATGATGACCTTTAACACCTCAATTAAGAAAAATAGCAATAAAAAAGAGAGCATCTCATCCTTCCTCAATTCAAGAGCCAGATTTAGATTTTCAAAAACTAGTAGATAAACTAGAGCCAGCGGAAATCACAATGAAACTTGAAGAAACAGAAAATCTAAAACTACAATATGTTAATCGAATTGAAACAAACACTACACATATAAATAACATACAGGAATCAGATACAGACCTAATTGAAAAAATCACTGCAATACTGAATATCTATGAAAAACATCCAAATTTTAAAGGCAAACCATCCTTCAAAAAATGGTGTAATTATTGCCGACGATACTGACACAGTATTTCCGAATGTAGACAAAAACAACAAGATAATCAGAATAAATCTCAAAAGCAGAAAGAACCAAACAAATCGTTCTATCAATATATGAAAAAAGATCAAAATCTACCAAACACAAATGTATACAGTAACAACAGTTCAGGAAAATCACTTCCGAACAACACCAAATACACAAGGAATCAATCACCAGAACGAAGAAATACACAAAATTCATCACAAAATAATTATAAACGATCAAATAGTCGAAATAACTATTCGAGATCAAATGTCAATGCAACACAATTTGTTTCTAGATCCAGTTCCCAATCAAACCCAAGAAATAAACACTATTCCAATAATCAATCACGAAACTCATCATACAACTGAAATAGAAACTATTCACTTAATCGAAATAGAAGTTATTCGAACAATCGAAATCAGAATTACCCGAGCAAGAAGAATTACCCGAACAAGAATCGATTAAGAAATAACTCATATATTAAATCAAAATATCACAGATCAAATGACAATTATCAAAACAGATCACGGAATAATTCACAAAATCGAAATTCAAGTTATAATAATCAATATAGAAATTATTCCCAGTCACCACATAGGAAAAGTAGTACACCAAAACATCAAAGACATAATAATCAAGTACAGTCAAATGAAAAAACAACATCAGACCCCCAGGTATTGATGACACAGGAAGTAACGAACTACAACTAAATCAAATAAACTGTGGATCATCAGATACAGAAAGTGATACAGAAAATACTATCTCCGTAAATATGATAACAGTCGAAAAAGACTACAAACCTATCATATATGAACAATTTTTACATCACATATATATGAAAATCAATTAGAACTCCTTCACAATTATCATATTGAACCCTTCAATACTACACAAACTGAACAAGAAATAAACGAAATTAACACGGTAAATAAACCCGATGAAAAAGACAAAACAAAATTTTTAAACACAAATCAAATTTATCAAAATATACAAAAAGAACGACCCAGAGAAAAATTTGGACAATACCATTTCTCTTAGAAAGTCCAAGAAACAAAGAATTTCAACCACCAGATCTTGAAATTGATTTTTTAATTGATTCAGGAGCAGAATCAAACATAATTAATATTCCCACATGGAATGAAATCAAAATATTACATCCAAAATTAACGCCTCTTGCAACCTCTAGTAAACTAGCAACAGTATAAGGATCAACATTAGTAAAATATGGAAAAATCCAATTATTCCTTCTCCCCACAAGAACAATGGAACACAATAAAATTCTAAGCAAACCATTTAAACAAATATTTCATATTACTCATATTAAGCACAATATCACTGGCATATCATTTTTATCCAAATATATACCAACAATCAACCTCTTAAGTAGTAAAATACTAATCAAAGATAATTACACAAAAACAAAAAATACAGCTCTAAAATTTTTTCAAAGATTAAACAAACAACCACCATTCTTCTCAAAATTTTATCCAGTTTATAACCGACAACGGAAACACCTGAAACCATTATCAGGAAATATATATATATATAATTTTTCAATAAAATAAGTTCACCAGTATGATAAAAGTCAAAATAAACAACAACTTTTTATATCAGACTTTGAATTTAAACCCATTCACAAGTTTTTCAAAATCACGATTTTTCATCTATAAAATGTTTGAAAAAAACCCAAATTCCGACATCATTTCGTTACACGTGTATAACAATAAACCGTATCAAGTAACATTACCCTTAGGACTTTTAGGATATTGCGAAACAAACGCGACAATCTCACCCATACATGAAGTAGCTTACCGCGTAAATAATATACTCCAATTATTAGATATTTGCCAATCCACAATTCTTGAAGAAGAACTATCCATAAATAACATAATAAGTAATGAAAAGAGAAACACAGATTACTTCACAAAAACACCATATTTTGAACCAACGTTCAATATATCAAATTACACAAAAGAACAACAAAAATTTTTAACGATGTTTAATTTTGAACACTCACAAATTACACACATCGAATTTGACAAATTAGCAAAACAACTGTTAAAAAATTCAACAGTCTACGCAACATCAAAGTTGGAATAAATAATCCATCAAACTGCAAAGCAGTCGCAAAAAATAAAGAACATCAAGAAATAATGTTTTTCGATTGGAAAACACAACTCGCAAAAATACAACTCACACGAGATTTATCCGACAACACAATAATCTATCAAGGAATTAGATTACCTTGTAAAAACGATCAAGGTTATTGTGATCTTACAACACGGACACAAGCAACAATTGTTTGGTTTCCCGAAGATACATGCACAGCATTTCAAGTAGCGAAAATACACGCTCGAATGATAAAATTTCATGAAAAAAATTTTATTGAATCAATTCCATACGAACAAGTCCATCCATCACGAAAACAAAGTACTGACTTCCGAAAAATCCATAATATAGAAAATAAAATAACACGTTTCCAAATATATCAAGAAACAGAAATCGCATGCAAATACAGGAACCCACTTTACAAAACACAATATTCTGAAATACTAGTTGAATACGGAAAAGGTTTCGACATGACTACTGGAAAAAAACATTGACCCTTATGCCACAGTTCACCCTCTAAACGAAGGAACATCTTATATACCAGTTAATTTTCAAAAAAGCAATGGTCAACCTGGTGGAAAACTAAAGCCACATGACACTAGAAGTACACGTTTACAAGAACTATCACTAATGAATAACACTTATTTTGGTAATATCCACTATGATATCCACTTAGATATGAAGTTAGACTACACGATTAGTCGAATTTTTCAAGAAATGTCACTCTCCGAATTAGAAACACTTCACCAACTATGCGAATTAGAAAGGACACAAATCCTACAATCACTCGCACTAGCAGTATTAAAAATACCCTACGCAGGATATTTATTGTCAGGAAATAGATCAAATTTTCTAGACTACGAAGGAAACATTTTATGGTTTTATACTTGTACCAAAAAAGTATCACCATTGTATGTTTTTGAAGATAAACGCTGCTATAAAAGAATCCCTATATTTTATAAAAATAAGGTACATTTTGTTGACACACTTTCAAGACGAACTTATTTTTTGGGATACCGCAGTCCCACGTGGATCAAAAAATAGCCACATTGTAGTACAATTGAACCCTGATGAAGATAAATATTATCTTCTTACTCCATACCACACGTTAATGCAATCACTCAAAAAATGTTCACCCGAAAGCATCAGAGCTATTGCTCGTAATCCAAATATTGATTTACAATCAATTGGAATATATTCAAAATCAGATATCCAACACCACATTAGAACACAACAATTCCAAGAACTATTAACACAAACGGACACTATACAAAGACAATCAATTGATCAAAGTTTACGAAAACTTGCCAAAACCGCAGGATTTGCAGATATTTATACACAAGATTATAGCGGATCTTTTAAAGACATTAAAGACTATATATATCTAAACGGTGAAAAATACAGACCACAAGATATTTCACCTATAAAAACTTTTAACTTTGTTACCCTAAAAAATGAAATTCTCGATTTTCTAGGATGGCCCTATTACATCTTAGAAAAATGAACTTTCCTATACGCAATGTCTAACTTTATAGGACTTCTTTTTTCACATTTAAAAGGAATCTATAACACATGCGCTATACACACACAAGTAAATAGACAAGCAAGTTTAGCCCGCATACTATTTGCAGGATTTTTTGGAGTTTTTTCTTCATCAATAAACAAAATTCTCATAGACGCACAAATAAAAGAATATAATACAAAAATAGCGACAAGACAAAACACATACGACGAAGAACATAATAAAATAGAAGTAACACCTACCGCACCACAGTTGCCACCCCTACCACATAACCATCCCTTATCCTTAGTCCCACGTAATTTCCGATACCTAGCAATAACACATAACCCAAATTTTAGACAAAATATATCACAAAGTCCCATACAACCTTTAATGACACATCATTCACAAGATGATAATACTCGTGAACAAATATAGAACAACCCCATACCACCGCTTTTCAGTCTCAAAATAATCATTTTTTTTAGCCCACGATGAGCCGACAACTTGGAGCCCTACACCGCTCAAATTCACACCCAACCAACCTCCACACTATAATCCCAATAATCCCACTTTTTGCTTTCCCACCACCCGATTTCCCAACTATTAATATATCATCAAGCACGAATTCGGATACTAACTCAGATATTTCAGTTTTATACTCCATCTCACAACTTAATAACCCTAATATAGAAACCCCTGACGAATTTGCAGACTCCGAACTATCTCCATCCAATAATTTTCAAACCAACTCCTCAGTTTTTTCAAAATCCCCTTTTCAACCAATCCCACCAAATAATTCACTCCCATCCGTTTCCACTCCTTCTTATGCTTCGCAAGTAGCCCCAACCTACTCTCCACTTCATTCCGACCGATCATCTAATAGTTTTCCAGATACCCCCCAATATTCCCAGGAACTCGATAATTTTATCACCCTACAACAACAGTTAATACACATTAACACCCTCATCATACATCAAATTTCATCTACAATGGAATCCTCAAACCCACCTACTCCTACACCCTCTTCAGCTTACACTGCATCATTAGCACAATCATCCATATCCACCGAAACATCTAATAGCACTAACCGAGCTTATCGCACTTTTAAAAGGAAATTCCCGAACCATCCATTCCCGACCAAACCAGGAACAGCCTGCGAATATATTAATCATCCACAACACACCAACACAAAAGATTTTCTAGCAATCAACTTACACTCATTCCCACAATATACATTAAACACACCTAACGACACTAACGACAAACGTAGTTTTGTAGATGAACATGTTTTAATGCCCACACTTCACTGGACAGCATATTACCATTTCACTTATCCCCTTTGCCTGCCACTATCTAGTACTCATGACGACATAGAAAAGATTAAAAATATACTATATAGACTCACCGCAACACTGACACCTAGACAATTTACTTATGTAGGATATAAAAAATTACTAAAAACAATCACTGCACCTCGAGCTAACGAATTTACAATTGAATATTACGACCATAATATCATCCGACCTAATCAAGACCAATTTCTAGATGACGACCGCTTCGCTAACCTACAACTAACAGAGAAATTTTTCATCAAAACGTCATATGTATTCACACTTAATATTTTTTGTCAGAAAATATGATCACATCATTTCTGAAGCACTAACTGATATTCAAGCTTACGAAAATTTTAAAGAAAATTTCAGTTATTTTCACTAACCTTTCACTTCCTTGCACCACATGAAAGCGATTTGCACTGTTCACACGACATTATGTTACGCACTAAACAGACTCATACATATACATACTATCGCTTCATACAAAATCATTTTGATTTACATACTCCATCAAGACAACCACACCATCGTTTTCAGTTTCCTAACTCGAAGTACACTTCACCATTTTTCTTAATTTCACCTATTGCATCAAGGATACTAACCTCCACGGCATCCTCCGCAATTATGACCCAGTAACACAAATGTATATATTTTGTCCCATCACGAAGGCCTTTAATGCCGAAGAATCCAGACCCTTCCTTATCCCACATGAATTTATCCAACCTATAGAAATCCCAATATTAGAATTTATTCACAATACTAAATATAATCACAAAATACATAACATCATTCAAAACACACCTTATGAGTTTGCAGTAGGCACCGAAGAACTAAAAACCATTAAAGCACTTCAATTGCTTTGGCCACTGCTCCAAACTAAAAACATCATTCGCATACTAGCAAAATTACTAACAAATTCGGAAATAATACATGACATCTTTCCCCACGGCTTTTTCCCAGACGATTAACAAGTAAGTATAATTTACAAATATTCTTCACTAATAAATTTAAATTAGTACTAACCGTTCTTTATTCATATTACTTTTACATTTCTAGTCTTCATACCACGATCATCTGCAAAAAAACGGAAAAGAAAAACAAAAAATAAACTTGTTAAAATGCTTCTAAACTTCATTAATATTTTGCACAAAGTACTATAATAAAATTCATACCAAATGTAGTAAATTAATCTATAAATTATTTCCCCATGAAGCAGTAAAAATAATTACGATGAAAATTTGTAATTTAAAATTTCCCCCAAACGCAGTAAAATTCAAATTCTATGTAATAAATTGATAAAATGAAAATGCAGTATTAACCTTTTATTATTTTCATTCAC
Organism: Symsagittifera roscoffensis; assembly: GCF_963678635.1. NCBI lineage: Eukaryota > Metazoa > Xenacoelomorpha > Acoela > Convolutidae > Symsagittifera > Symsagittifera roscoffensis. The sequence continues at coordinate 2,415,472 of NC_087066.1, forward strand.
TCGCACAAGAATTCTATCCAAACTCGCACAGCTCGCCCACGAAGAATTGTTTAAATATTGATTTTAAGTTTCAAGTTTTAACACTCAACAACTCTAACACGCGATAACAAGTTTTGAACTTTCCTTTAACCCGGTTGGAAAGGAATTATATACTAAGCCAAACTAACCAACGCAGCTTACTAAACACTACAAATCATAAAATAACAGCATGACTAAGAAAAGAAAACCAACTGGATAATTTATTCTTTTGAAGACTATTATAAAGTCTAAGAAAGAAATAATAAAACACAAAAAAGTCGAAAGACAAACCCATACCACGAACAATTTGCTTTTTGGAAAAAGGACATAACCAACAAGACATAAGAAAAACCACAACAAACCCAACATAAAACGTTGTCACATAACAGGACCCCCTCATAAAAACCGCATGAAATCATACTCCCACTCCTGGCCTAACCCACCAGGAAGGACGTCCTGAGCATGCTCTATAGCCGGCCTAACCCACCGCGCTACATCCACGCTTTGTGACCACACCTCTATTTTTAATAAGAGCTACTCAAGGGTGAGTAACTCTTCAAAATAACCGAACTAAAACAAAAAGCTTTTGTGAAAACAACTAACTAAAATCATAATTAAAAAATATTAAACTAATAAATGTTTTATAAAATGTAAATTACATTATGCAATACATAGATCAGAATATAACACCAAGGACGAACATCTAAAGACAAAACGACCCCACTACACTCGAGAGAGAATGGCCAACCACAACCGACATGCCGCACACAATCACAACTCAAAGGATTTAGAGTACGACTTGACTTCGCAGCAAAGGACCTCATTGAACCAGACCAATGACCACCTCGATGTTCAAGTATACGTACAGATCCGAGTAACAAGGCATCCCCTCCAAACACGAACTTCACGCCATTCCCAGACGAAGTTGATCACAAACAACCCCCCACAAATGCAAGCAGAAATGACATAGCAGAGCATTTTGGATTCTGGAATCTAAAACGATTTCATTCATTGGGGATCACATTCGTTGTTGAACGATTAACTTTAGCGTCCTGGACCTTCCTTAAGGCATTGGTTCTAATCAAGGACCTCTCTTCTCCAGGAAACAGGGAAAAAAGAAAATGATGTTCGCCACATACCAACGTTCATCATCCATCCTTCAATTGCAGAAGAAAAGAGATAAAACTCAAAAATTCTGTAAACCCCGGATGGGTGGAACCTGATCTAAACTATGTTTCATTATTTATAATTTAGACATTTAACCATTGTAAAGTATTTAATATTAACCAATCACAATCCATCTAACTAACTACCCACTTATTTGTAAGTGCTGAAATTACTTGTAATTTCAGCACCAGAGAGAATTGAATTTAACTTAGAAAATAGTTGCCTCTCCCGAGTACTTCAGCTGCCGCAACAATACCATTATACTCTAGATCTATTGAGCCTAGCAGAGACTAGTTAAACACCCTGAGACTAGTAGTAATAAGAGTAAGATTAGGATCGGTATTAGACTAAGAAGTTGCACGAATCTATCCAGCCGAAAATAAGATAGCGTGACGAGCAGACGGTGTACCCTATCCGAAATTACTCTATGAGTTAACCACATCGGTTATAACTCACTACCTATTTTAAATGTCATATTTCTAGGTCTGTTTTCTTTTATAACAACCTGTTCCATTTCTGGATTTCTGGATGGGTATGAAAAAATTTAGCTTACAAAAAAAAACATTTAGCATCTGAAGTCAGGAGCATGACTAATCAAGATAGAAGAAATTTAAGTATGCATAGCGAATCATTCTCAGCAAAACAAATTTCATTGTCTCACCGGACAGCTTTCAGAAAATTGGCTTTCTCTTGTAAATTGTGGAAGAAGTTTTCCGCACCTGCGGAGAAAGTTACTACAGATGGTGAAAACTGAAAATTTTGAAAACCTGAAAAAAAAACAGGCTGTTCTAGAAACTATCTTTCTATTCTCACATAGACGTAAGCTTAAATAAATTGACATCGGTCACTCTAATAATTGTTGTCGACAAAATCCCAGTAAATTTTATCAAAAATGGACATCAAGAAGAAATATTACGCTAACGGATCAAAAAACTCTAATTCAGTTTCTCTTTTTTGAAATACCCACTTCAACAAAATATCCGAAAAAATTTACTTCAATGTGATTGAATTGTATCAAACAAGACTTATCAAAGGGCAAATAAAATCAGCTACCATCTATGTGAGTAGTATCAGTAATTGGTTTCAAGGACTCATCACTTTATTCCAAATCTTATTTTAATGTTTGCCTAAAATGCAGGAAGTTTTCCCAATGGCAAGCTTTTGTACTCATTTAATTTTTAAAAAGACATTCATGCCAATTGAATCATTTTCAGCCAAAACGTCATTCTAATTAGTGCAATACTTATGCTTAATTGCGCAAATTCTATGAAGAAAAAAGAGGCTGGGACAATTTATACTATCCCGCAAGGAAGTTCCGTGGAATATAGTTGATTAAAATGGATTTTAAGAGACGTTGTCCCAAAAGTTTGGAAAAAGTTAATTACAAAGGAATCATAATTGTTATAAAACAAACAGAGTAGAAATCAATTTAATCACTTATAACCGATTATAAAGATTTTACTAGAATATATTAGGTTACAAAAATTTTTTAATGAGTAAAAGCCTATATTTTCCAAAACCTTCACAGTAAATTTTCAAAACTTAAATGTTTTAATCGCTAAATTTTTATATTTGGCTACAGCAGGTTAATTATTGCCACAGGTTAATTATTGTATTAGTTTTTATGTTAATTTATTAAACATGTTAATTATTATGTTAGTTTGGTTGCGAGTGTGAAATACCAATTTTTTAAACATACAAACAATCAAGAGACTCTAAAACAGTTTCCATAACTTATTTTCTCAAAGTTCTAATCAAAAAAAATACAGCGGTTTTTTGCGATACTATTGAACGGCGTAATTAAAATGGCGTCTTAAATTGCATATCTTATAAATTTAAACAAAAATTTAAACCGTTTACTAATTCAAGGGTTTACATATCTACTTACCCTTGTGATAAAAAGCGATAAACAAGATAAGGAAAAAATAAACTTGGACTACATCGGCAATAAAGTCAATACGCCAATTGATAACGGTTTTTGAAGAAAAAAGACAAGATTATGTTTTTTAATCTAAAAAGCATCTCTCCAAAAATTGAACAAAAAAATTTGAGTACTTAACCGTATACCACTCAACGTTTTACGAGTATACGTACCCTGATGCACAAATCTCAATGCCTGTAGATTCCAATAATGCCGTATCAATTGAGTCAAACAAAAAAATGTGCTCAAAAGGTGTTGTTTTCACTTAAAAATGAAAAGGCCTTTGATAAAATCTTCTATCAGTTTTTTTCGAAAATTAGTTGCAGCAGCAAAGAGCAGAAACCTTTTTTGTTTGACTTACAATTTGAGCACATTTTTTTTGACTATTATCTAGTAACTGTGCTTTTCTACTCGGATACGACTTCTGACTTCTTAGGTTTTTTCTGAAGTCATTCCGTTTTGTCAGCGAGAAGCTAGAAAAAACATTAAAAAACTGAAAGTTTTCCCTCAATCCACGAGACACAAGAAAACTTGTTATGGTTCTTCAAATTTTTTCTAACAAATTGCTACTTGTGAAAAAATGAACTCAGTGAGAAAAGCAAAAATTTTTTTCATGGGAGAAACCAAGAGTATATTTGATACATCAGATCATTTTTTCTTGAAACTGCATCAACATGAAACATGCATATATACATACATACCTACATTTTCACATGCATACATACATACATACATACATACATACATACTTACCTAGATACATACATACATACATACATACATACATACATACATACATACATACATACATACATACATACATACATACATACATACATACATACATACATACTTACACACACACATACATACACTTATAAAAACTACATGCATCCAAACATACATACATACTTACATACATACATACATACATACATACATACATACATACATACATACATACATACATACATACATACATACATACATACATACATACATACATACATACATACATACATACATACATACATACATACATACATACATACATACATACATACATACATACATACATACATACATACATACATACATACATACATACATACATACATACATACATACATACATACATACATACATACATACATACATACATACATACATACATACATACATACATACATACATACATACATACATACATACATACATACATACATACATACATACATACATACATACATACATACATACATACATACATACATACATACATACATACATACATACATACATACATACATACATACATACATACATACATACATACATACATACATACATACATACATACATACATACATACATACATACATACATACATACATACATACATGCATACATACATACATACATACATACATACATACATACATACATACATACATACATACATACATACATACATACATACATACATACATACATACATACATACATACATACATACATACATACATACATACATACATACATACATACATACATACATACATACATACATACATACATACATACATACATACATACATACATACATACATACATACATACATACATACATACATACATACATACATACATACATACATACATACATACATACATACATACATACATACATACATACATACATACCGACACATATACATGAAAATATACGCATATACATACATACTTGTAGATCAAAAAGTGAAATTTTTTAAAACGGTTAAAACGGTTTTAAAAAAAGTTGAATAGACCAAATTACTTGCAAAGCGTTGTCAAATAATGCCGTTACGATAATGATCCTTCCTAGACGCGTATGACCCGTTTCAATTTGTAGAAAATACCATATGTAGAGAGTGCCATTAAAGAAAAATTTATATATTCATTCATCTTTTTGACTTTCAATAATCTTGAAACGCGAAGCGCAAAATTCAAATCTGAGATGGAACAAATTCTTAATTTATGGAATTAACAATTCCGGTCTACCGAGGTCAACACCGGTCTTAAATTTTTGATTGAAAAATCAACACAACTTAATTAGGTGTCTTCACGCCGTTCATTGAGAACAACAGGAAAAGAAAACTGCATAAATAATTCCCGAATCACGATACATTGCAAAGCGGTTCCAATTTATAGACTGTATCCTTTCACAGTTGCAGAGGTTGCCAGTCAATAAACAGCATTGTCTAAGAGCTGAATGGGTCCAACAGCAGAAAAACAAAAAAAAATCAATTTTTATCAGCTAATCGGCAATAGTAAGATTTGACAAAATTTACCAAAAAAACCTAATATATTATGCATAATTTGAGGAATTTGATCGAGATCTTTTTCAATTCAATAAAGTAAATTGCTGAAGTTACCCAATACATGTACATTTTTTCTTTTTCTTGGTTTTATTGACGTTTCTAATGACTGTTTTTATCAATTAGTCCGTATAAATTGTTCCCGCACTAAATCCACCAGGATAAACTCCCACCGGATACATTCCCCCGGGACTAAATCCCCCATAGGACAAAATCAACCTAGGACAAAATCGCCCATGTATTATTCAGCATGATGGAAATCAAATTGTACTCCTATAAGAATGAGCTTTGATTGCAAAATTAATAATCACGTGGCACCACCTCCCCTTGCTTATTTTAAACTACATCTGAAGAAGGGGACTACGATTCAATCATTAAAACGATTGTTTATTTGGAATTCAGCTAGCGGTTTAGACATTACGAGGCCAAACTGTGCATTCTCTGAAATGTAAGCGGAATCTGCATCAGGCCAAAATCAGAACTGTCGCGGAATCCGAACGTTGCTACTTTTCTTTGATCTTTTTTGCTGTTTTGGATTCCACAAACAAATACTAAAAACCTTGTACCTATAACATTCAAATTGCTCCAAAAATAGGCGAATTTGAGGAATTCGCAACCGTATTTGTGGAATCCAGAACAGTTTGTGGAATCCACAAACAAATAAACAGACATGTTTAAAGCTGAAGTGAGCTAATTCTGTTTAAAGTTGAATTTGAACTGTACGCGGAATCCGCAAAATGTAAGTGGAATCCCCAAATTGTAAGTGGAATCCGCAAACTGTAAGTGAAATCCGCATTTTGTTTGCGGATTCCGTTTGAATATATGTATGTGTAGTAGCGTTTATTAACTATATCTTTTAATTACTACGTTGATCAGCTACCACTTGGAAAGCCAAACATTCGATATCAAATCCTGTCGAACATACCCAACTTCGATCTCGATTCCTGACAAACAAACGCAATATCGATCTCATCTCAATTCTTATCAAACATACCCAGCCCAGCTTCAAACTCACTTCCTACAAAGGTTAACTTCGGTCTTAATTCCTGCCATCTAGTCAATTCCTGTAAACTTAATCATCAGTTCATTTCAAGCCATTCAGTTAAAATAAAAAAGTTCAATTTAGCCATTTTGAATATTTACAAAACGCAAAACCAGAACATAGTTTGATAAGGCAACATTTTCAGGACTATATTTTCGTGTTGTTGAAATTAAAAATCAATTCTGCTTTAAATCCATTTTGGTAATTTTTATCTAATACTAAATTGCTCAAATTACTTGAATAGACTATTTACTCCATGTGAACAAAATACTTTGAGTTAACGCTCCCAAATATTGAATCTCAAATACAAAATCCCAAATACTGAATCTCAATTAATGAATCCCAAATATTGACCTAATACTAAAGTGTGACATCCATTGATTTAGCTAAGCAATGTTTTAAGATTTGTTCGTGGATACCGCCGACAATGGTTAAGTCCTTGCTTTTAAGTTCCGTATGTGCATATGCAAGTTTCCCGGGTTGACCTCCATACACCGAAAATGGTTATCATACAATTCCATATATCAAGTGTGTGGAAAAACGCTTGTCATACAATTTTCATACAATTTCGAAAAATGGTTGAAAACTGGTATAAAACTATTTCTGTGGCTGTTTGATTCTTATAAAACAGTCTGGTGATTAAAAAAAATAGAGGTTCTCGTTTTTTGAAAAAAATGCTTATCATACAATTCCCATATATGGAAATTGTATGACTGGCATTTTTTTGATGGTTTTTGAAGTAACTTTGAAAAATTTTTTGTTTTTTTTTTCAACCGCAAATCGAATTTCGTACGCAAACAAACATTTTTCGAAAAAAAATTTTCCATGCAAAATTTAATATTTTGTGTGCATAACGTAGTCCTGGATACGATAAAATTGGCTTTTATTTTCTTTTCACTTATTTTTTTTTTCAAAAACGCTGAAAATTCTTATTTCTTTTGTATGGGGTGTTATTGTAAGCCTTGATCAATGTCTGATAACTTGAAATTTCAAAAATTTAGAATAATCATCATTAAAAAATTTGGCAAAAAATAAAAGTTCGTTACTTTTGTTATATGAATTGTGAAAAACATCCAAATTCAGGTCGTTTGCTATGCATTGCAAATGCAAGACCGTCCAACCTTTGGAGTTTTGAGTAACCAAGGTCTTTGTCACTTGTGTTCGGTTGCAAACACAACCGAAAAATTTACAGAAACTAAATTTAGAAAGAAAAAATCAAGATTTTTGGTTAATGGAAAAACATCTATCATACAATTTTCATTTATGGAAAATTGTTTATCATAGAGATTTCATACAATGTTCTGTACGTATGGCATTGTATGGAATTGTATGACAAGAAGTTTTTCGTAAATGGAAATTGTATGATTAGAAGTTTTGGTCAACCCGGGTTAGTAATAAACAAATTTCTGAATTCCTTTACAATTTGCGGATTCCACTTACAAATTTTGCGGATTCCGCTTACATTTTGCGGAATCCAGAACAACTAGCTATATTTGCTTGTTACGGAATCCGCAACAAATCAAATGTGCCGACAAAATTTATGTTACAAGTATATGTACGCGGAACCCACGTAAATCTTGTAAGTCGAATCCACTTACATTTTGGAACATGTTTAAATACTTGTCTGTGAAATCCAGGAACATACAGACACGAAATTGTGCGCCTATCCAGTGCACAGTTTGGCCTCGTAATGGAATGTCAGCTTGATTGAACTATTTTCTGAAAACAAAATGAATTCAAATGATCATCTTATCCAACATGGTAAAACTTAAACTTTTCATCCAATGATGCTGTCATTTTTGATTATTTACAGCAAATCCGCATCCAAACTTCTATGTCTTGATTTTCATTGCTTCTGTCGCTCGGTCCTTCAAGTGACATATGCGAGCCTAGTTTTTGGTCGATATCCAAGTTCATATCTCTGTTAAATATGTAGAAATGAACCTGGAAAGATTCGAGAGTTGCAGGATGACGATGCCCGTCCCAAAATGGATCGAACCCACCCTTTGTAAACCATTGGCAGTACTTGCCGCTGGGCCAGGCGCCATTTCTCAGTTTGAGGCTGATGTCCCGTTGGTTGTAATAAATCATCAAAACAGCTGAATTTTCTGTCTGCTCAAGTTTGCCATCTAGTAGCTCTTTATGACTTGTGAGAAAAGTCACAAGTGTTCTGTTAGCCGCATGGTTTGTTTTGTTCACGTCCAGTGCCATCTCTTCAAAAAAATTTTGCATCTGTAAGCTGAGTCGTTCCCTTGTCAGTTTAAACTCATAGCCTACTTTAGCCTTGGCCTTTTCCATCGCTAAGTCAATCGGAACTAGATGTGATGAGTCATCAACAGTACTGTTTATGGAGGCATCTTCTGTCTTATTCACGGGGGGCAGGGTTATCGGTACAGTGTATACGGACTCGTATTCCCTGGATTGTACTGACTGACTTGCGATGTTGGAACTGGCAGCCAGTTCGTTCGTGTTGATCCGAAACAGATCCATGTCTTTGGGCACGAACTTCTCCCCCTCCCATCGCACGTCCTTCAACTCGTACGACTGCTTGTTAGCAGATGTCTTTTGCATGTCCTGTTGGGAGCCTGAGCTGCCCTTGTTGAATGACCACCCGTTGCCCTCGCCTTTCAAAGGGATCTCAAGAGTGTCCTCATTGGTGAAAGACTGGCCAGTAGACTTCAAACTATCTGCCAGGTAGCTGTTGTTCTTCACTATTTCTGTACACTGAGAACACAAAATACAAGCATAACTGGTTGCTCTGCAAGTAGCACAGAATGTTCTTTTTAAAAATTAACTAAACTTGCACGTGGCGCGATGGAAATATCTGAGCGAAACACTTTGTTTAAGACACTTTCAATAATCGTGGAAAAATAGGCATAATGTAAAACCATTTTCTTCGATAAATGGCTAATAAAAACAAAAAAACGAAAGTTTTTCATTTTTCTTTGAAATTTTGAAGATTTTTATAACTAAGATCGCGCTAAGAAACAATGAAAATTCAATTCGGTAAATTTTTCAGGGCTTGCATAGAAACTTCATAGCTAATTTACTACTAATGTGCGACTATCATTGTATAATAAGTTTATCTTTCTTTAACAAATTAGACGAAAAATGAAAAATTTCAAAATTGGTTTTTCTCGACCGAAGTTTTTGAAAAATTTTAAAAATCGTTCGAATCAGGACTGAAAGGGCTATATTATGACATATCACTCGACTCAGTTTGATGTTTATTTGTGGTACTTGTTTTGCGTGGAAAACAAAAAAAAAGAAAAAAACGAAAGAAAAAACTGGAAAAAAAATAAGATACAGCCGAATGCGAACTTCCTCTCCATTTTCAATGGTCGTAACAAAAATCACCATACTGATTAAACTGTATAGCTTTCACGCCAAGAGACTTAAGAAAGACAGTAATAAATAACACATTCGCTTGCTGTATCTTGGCCGAAATTCTCGATAAATTTGGCCAAAATTCTCATCGTCGAAGAAGCGCCTAAAATTGAATTACCCAACTTATGATTATCAAGAATAAAAACCAAATTCGCTCAAATGCAACAAAAAAGCTTCATTTTTAACTGCCATTTTTTCAAGCTTTAAATGCTAGGGTATTTACAATATAGAGAGCCGGTTCCGATCACAACGGTGAGTTTTGCTGTTAAAATATAATAAAAAGCTAGAGAAACAGTTTAGGATAACTTAAATTCAGCTCACTTGATGGAAAAAACTGTTTGCTCCTGTAACAACATTCTCACATGGTTTACTGAGAAATATCACAGTCAGCTCTAATCAAAACAGAACTTTCGTGAAAACTATTAATTTTATGTCATTTAGCCTTGTGATATCCTACGAGGTATCTTGTTGGAAAATTAAATTGTAACTCCAAAGAAGTTAATTGTTTAATGAATGAATAGTTTTATCTTTTGAGAGCTGCTGAGATCCACGTAGATTCATGTTAATCTGATCTCTCAGTTGAGTACCGAAGGTTTTAGATACAGTGGCGTTGGACAATGACTTAATATAAATTGAATAGTTCACTGAACGTTACATATTGCAGAAGCAGTATCGCATATCACCTCGAGTGAAAAATATTTTCGATAATATAGAAATAATTTATATAAACAATAGCTGTTTTTAATCTCAGTTTTAAAAATTGATAACTTCAAACTTCACAGATTTTTTCAGTCTGACTCTTCAATTTTCATCCAATTCTACTCTCCAGCTAGGGTTCCGGTCTAATCATTCGTCTTACGTGGGGTAACCGAATTGTCATCCAAATAAATGTCTTTCTAAGAGCCCCAATCTCGTTTCTATTGGTCTATCGCTCCGTGTTTTGAAATGTGTTAGTCGTCTTCTGTATTCTTGCCGAGCCGCCTTTAGGAGTGCTCCTCCCGATAGATTTTCGGGGTTCTCTGTAGCGTCTCTGTGACCTCTGTTGTTCATGAAAATGGATTCCACCGCGGTTCCATCATGCTCTCCTCCCTGTCTTCACTTCTCCAAAGTTTCTGTGGTGAGTCTGACCACCTGTCGCCTGATCAATTTAGGTAGTTTCTCTCGCTCAATTCTTTTCTATTTCCAATTTTTTTTGCATTATTGCTGATCGACTGGGTTGAAAATTTGATAAAGTGTTTGATTTTGTTGGAGATCTGCTGTTCAGCTATTTATTCGGTCGCAAAATTGATTTATTCGTTCCGGTCGAGCTTTGTTCGTTTTTGACCGTTTTGTTTGCCATAGCAAGCACGAGGAGATTAGCTATTTACTCTTTTTCTTCTAGAATATTCTAGAACGACTTCGTTTGGGTTGAGCGGACGATTGGTTTCTAGCGTAATGTTTATGTAGTCTACAGCTTTGTGAAAGGAGTTAATTGTTGCTACTACGAACTTTTTGTCCACTTCGGATTCGGGCCATGTATCTTTATACGATTCACGCGACAAACAATCGACAACCCCCATGTCCTTCCATGGAATTTGAACTATTTTGAATTGTTCGGACAATAATCTATCGACCCAACGGGCCAACCGGTATTGATTGGTTTTGCTTGAGTAATTCCAATCCAGAGCTGATGTTAAGGCTTTATGATCCGTTGCAATAGTAAATTCTTATCCGAGAAATAATATTTGTATCTGAACTCTAATTCATTCATAGAGTACTTACTTTCTTGTGCATTCAGGTACCTGAATACAAACGAGATTGGAGCCCACGCCCCCTCGTCTGTTTGTTGCTCTAGAGTGGCCCCCAGTTCATTGGGTTGGCGTCACAATTAACCCTTGTATTTGTTTTGCAGCTTGGTAATTTACGTTTGAGATATTAGCTACTGCGTTTTCATAGCTTCAAACATGTCTGTGTGGTGTTGCCTCCACTCGAATTTTTTCACTGGCAATTTCTTGTTTTTACATTTTTTCTTTTAACTTTCTTCTTCTAGAAGTAGTTGGAATTTATCCGTAAAACTTGCCGCGTTTGGGATAAATATTGACAGGTGATTTATACTACGTAGAAATGATTTAGTTGTTTCAACGTTTTATGTGGGTTGAGATTTTGAATGGCTTCTGTTTTTGTGAATTTTGGTGTTATCCCCAAATTTTATATGTGATGCTTAACCATTCTACCTCACTTTTGAAAAAATTACGCTTGATGTTTTAAACGCGAAGTTCTCATCGTTCAAATTTTTTTAGTATTTTTCAACTAATCCAGCATGTCTACCAAGCCATTAAATCCTGTTAGGAACCTATAACTTCATGTAGCGTTTCCCCGGCATTATTAAAGTTACAATGTCGGGCTGTCTCTGCAGCCAGTTTTAATCGACTATGCGCATATTTTAAATCTAACACAGTGAAGTAGAGTGTGCCCTTTTTCTTTTCAGTAACATTTAGCCTTACTCCATCTATAAGTTCGTCGACACTTGCTGTTTGGTACTTATTTTTGAAGAATTGCCTGTTGATCAGTTTTGCATCTAGTGCCAGTTTCAGCGAACCGTCTTTTTGTCTGTTATTACAATTCGGACAATGAAACAATCGCTATTACTTTTTTTTCTGTCTTGTGATATGACCCTCTGTCAATAATTTCTTAGTTTCCTTTTCCACAGTATCTTGTATCTGGATCGGCAATTGCTACCCTTTTTGTGAATCGGGCAAAGGGGCTATTTGAATGTTGAACTCATAAGACGATTTTTTTCGAAATTCCCTGTCTTAAAATAAGCCTTTGAATTTCGTTAAAAGTTTGTTTTTGCAACCTTCTGACTGCTCGCACATGAGCACGTCAAACTTTGACAGTTCCCTTGGAGCTAGTTTCTGTGTGGTTGGTATCTCCAATTATCCTCTAACGTCCAGACCCATTATACATCTGGTTCTGCATTCTGTCACCAAGAACGTGGCCCCTTTCAGTTCCCAGCCTGCTGACCGTTGTTTTGTCTTCAAAACCCCAGAATGCAAATAGTTTGTTTGTTGTTGTCCACAAACTGTGCCACCAGATTTAACTTTTCTGTCGGTATAAAGCGTGGTTTTTTTGTTTTGTCTATAATTTCTTTCTTTGTCGCCCATTTTACGGAGGACATTGGGCTTCCCGGGCCCACAGTTACTTGAATTATCTGACTATTTATCCGTACCATGGACTTGAGTGATTTTATCTTGTTTTACGTTCGATCTCTGAGGAGATCTATCTTTTGAATGCTCACCTTCTTCCCCTTCGTTGGCCGATATCTCATGGATTCTCACATTTACGCATCGTGAGATTCTTTCACTCTCTGGTAAGTGTAGCTGTATTGACAAGATTTCAAATTCGCTACATGACCCAAAGTCTTCCCTTATGAGGTTGAGTTCCTCTTCCGACTTTGCAAAATCCTCCATTATTTCGTTTACTTCCTGTGATCTGAACATTTTCGCGAAATGGTTGGATTTGCCCCAGTTGTTGCTGGTACTTCCCATAGCCGGACAAGATTTCAAATGTCCCTGTTCAAATGCACGTCCACGTCTATTGCAGGGTTGGTTTGTCCACTAGAAGGTGTGGATCTATTGCTATTTTGTCTCTTAAAGTTTTCCCGTATAAAAGGTTGTTTCCTGGTACCTCCGTTTGAGGTTTGCACTGTCATTACTGGCTCTTGCTTGATTTTGACACCTGAATTATAATTAATGCTCGTCCCTGCAACTGTTGCAGCATTCATCATTTGAAACGCCATTGTGGTCATTTTAATATATCTGATTTCTATGGCTTTTTCGAGTACTTCCTCTGGCGCAAGTGTTTCGAAAGTTAGGGTGTCCTGTAAAGTCGTGTTTTTTCATCTGGGATATAAACAACTCGCGAACGAGATGCAAAACCTATGCATGTCAATCCAAGTATATATCTACAGGCAAATTCCGTAGCCAGACCAAAACTGAATGTACAAAAAAAATTCATATTCTACTTGGTCGAAAAGATTCTGACAATTTGTTGAAAAGAGCTCCACAAATAGCTCCTGAAAGAAATAGTAAACACTTACTGATATAATTATCGCAATATACGTCAGATCCTTTTGCGCTGTTCCACTATTTTCAAAAACTACAAAACATCTCCTGATGGAAAACATGCATATGACAGCAATTCTAATGACGTCTTGAAAAATTATTCTTGAATTGTTTGGATGCGTAGCGATAGTATAAATCAAACCTGACTTCTTGAGTTCATTTGCATTTTTCTAAACTTCAAGGTTATCTTAGTGGCACTCAGAATGAAATCCGTTTTAGTGAAGGAAACCTTGTTTTTCGTTATTGAGCAATCATAGCGTAGCCATTATGACTGTTTATCAATACTTGTTGTTTAGAGGCAATGACCCTCCAACATCGTTGAAATTTGCTGATGTTTTCGTAAATTTGGAGTTTTTAATGAACGATCTGAAAAAATTGAGAAGAAAAATATGCATTATGTGGAGCTTCCAACTTTGATTTGAATATAACCAAAGCAACACGAAACATTGAAAAGACTTTCGAAACATTAGCTGACGGGGATTTGATTGTTAAAAATAGTGAAACAACAAGAGACAGTTAACACAAAAATGTGCAAGGACCATATGACTTCAAAACTAAGGTTGATGTTAATTAACTGAAGCAAAATGAGTGAATATCAGTAAACACAATATTCTTTTGACTGAAATTGAAATTGAACAAAATTGTTTAAAAAAAACGTCGAAAGTTGCAGATGAGTGATATAGAGCTTCAGGAAACTCGAATGAAGCTTAAATTTTTGTTTGTTACAACGAAAGCTGTAGAAAACTTTGTTGTTCTATTCCTCCTGAATTGAACATTTGTTGGATTTTTTGGAAGTTGACTTTGATGTTTTCAACATTTTTCCGCCATTACGTTGTTGTTCCGACTTTCGATACGAAAGTAATGGAATATTTGTGCTCGGGGTGGGTTTTTTTTCTTCAAACAAATTTCGACTTTTTAACTAGCCATTTTTGACGGAATTTTTTTATATCATTCGAAAAGTATTGTTGTCCTGAGCTCAAATTTGAAAAGATATTTCACCTGTGTTCATTTTTCGTAAATTTATGGGGCTTTAAAGGTTGCCATTTTTGCCAATTTGGGACAATTGACGCGCGATATATTTCACGCTATTAACGCAAAAGCGGAGATTTAATCCGTCTTAGAAATTGTTCCAAATTGGTTTAACGAAGCTTATTTGCCATAATCGATTTGTTGCAACTAGCGAAATCTATCCTTTTGTACTTTTTATGGCGTTGGGGGGGGGGTGATTTTTATTTTTAAAAAAATCAAATTAAAAAAAAATTCTTTTTGTTTTATTACTTTTAATTTTTTAATGTTATTACTGCTCCATGAACCTTAATAGGCAGTTGGAACATTCAGGGCTTCGCCCTGATACGAGCAGTCTTGTTGTGTTATAGAAAAAAAATAGCTGGGTCAATGCCATTATAACAAAGCTCTTTAGATGGAGAGTTTTTTTGCACAAAAATGAAAGATACACCCAAATTCATAAATGTACTTAAATACACAACAGTTCATAAAAAGTAAAATTAAACGCCGAAGGTTTGTATAAGAAAATTTTTGATACTCGAATTTCAAAATGCAAAGAAACGAAAAACGTTTCAAATGGAAAACAAAAAGAGCCAGAAATTGACTTGACAATTGATGATTTTATTTTGTTATAATAGGTCCTAAGTTAGCTAAATTTTGTCTGAAAAAAAAACATTTGCCTCTGCTTAATCGAAGTTTGGATTGTTTTGTTTTATATCCAACTGATGTATCTAAGCTTGAGCAAACCATTGATAACTCAATAAAAATGGTCATGATGGTTTCAGCAATAATAAGATTGAACTGTGTGCACCAATCGTCAGTCCAATCTCGGTACAAGATTTTAATAAGTGCAAGTAAGAGGGTGTTTTTCCTGAAACATATAAAATTGCTAAAGTTGTTTCTTTGCATAAAAGTTGTTTCCAATTGGACACAAATAACTATCGACCAATAAATCTTCTTAGTTCATTCAGAAAATTTGTTGGAAAAATGGTTTCCAGTACATTGAGTTGCTTCATTGGACCACATATACTACAAGCAAAACGGCATTTCGCTTTTCGAAAAAAAAGACTTCTTGAATGCATGTTCGTATTCAAAAAACTGACTTCATATATAAAATTTTTGACAAGAAAGAAAGTGGAACAGCGACTTTTGTTGATTTAGAAAAAGCCCTAGGTAGAGTTGAACATGTTATACTTATTGATAAAATGGAAAAACAGTTTATCGGGAAAAGTTTAAACAAAAGTTGCACGATTATCTCTTTGAAAAAGTCCGCGGGTTGAACCAAACGGAAATAAATTGAGTATGCAAAAAACAAATTGCCGTGTGCCTAAGTATTCGAAACTTAGACCTCTTTTTTGTTGTGTATATTAAAGACTTTCCTACTTTTCTCAAAGATAGTGAGGCTGCCTTTTTTTACAGTCTATACGATAATATGAATTCCTTCAAAAAAATTTCTTCTGCTGAATTTTTATACGTTGATATAAATTGTGTGGATAATTGAAGTGCGGGTAACAAGCTTATTTACATCCTTCTAAGAAAGGCTCAGCAATTTGGTAAAAAACGTTGTGTTCCAAAAAATTTTGAGCTGGCTTGTGAAAATTTAGAATATGCAGCGAGTTTCAAGTACCTCGGACTCATGCTCGACAAGATGTTTCAACATAAATGACCAGATTGAAAATGTTTGTAACAAACTGAGAAAATTTCATTTAGCGATGTATCTCGCGAGAACTTGCTTCTCTAGATTCGATTCTAAACTCTACAATTCTATTTCTTCCTATGTAATTTCAGTCATATCATGCTGTTTTTTTTGCTTACGGATGTGGCGCAAAAAGCAAAATCAATTAATTTTAACCTGTTCAGAAAAAGACATTGCATACCATCTTTTTTAAGCTTAAGTTTGAACACATTCCCAGAAGTTTTTAGACGACAAGAACAAATTGCACTTAAATTTTCTGCTTTTGGACTGACTTATGTCTGCAAGAAAAACTGGAGTAAAAATGAAAAATTTTTTTAACCTGCTGTCAAAACTACCAAAAAAAACTCTGTTTCGATAAAAATTAATCAGAACGTATACATTTTTGGATGATACCAAAATGAGTCTCAAAATCTTTGTTTCTCTGACTGAGATTGAGTTCAAGTCCTTTTTTAAAAAATGTAAGCTTTTTGTTTGCGATAGTGGAAGGATGTTTTCTCTTTTTTACTATCAGTAAGCTTCTTTTTAAGAGCCGTTTTTTGTGTTATAGGGGTGACATGGAGTGACGCTACTAGGAGAGTTGAATAACCCGTATGGCATTTCTGATGTAGCTTTTATAATTTAACTGATATATGAAAAAAGCATCTTATATGTTTGTCTACCTCGAAACTCAAATTCAATTTTCAATCACATTCGAATTGATTTAAAAATTATATCTCACTCAACTTCCCTCAAATGTCTTTCAGCTGCCTGATTTCGCATTTAATTTTGATTTTCAAAGCACTTGAATTCGAGTTTTCTTCCAACAATTAATGTGGTTTAAACAAAATTAGCTTTTTTTCTACAGGTGTCAGCAACAAAATCTAGAAAAATTTAATTACCTCCTTTGCAATTTAATCGGGTCTGGCAGAGAGTGGATCCCAGAAGACGGATTCCCATCGAATCTCATTGAAGTCCTGTGTTGAGTCTCGTTGAGATTGAAGAGTGTTCCGGATTGCTTCATTCACATTCAATTCATCCCCTGTGGCTATGTAGGTGGAGTCAGTCACAGAATCAACCATCACGGAAGAAACTATTTCATTTGAAAGTTTAACCACATCCTTCGAGTTTATATACAAGTCGCCTTTGGAATTGTCCGCAAACTGTTTCAAGTTTGAGAAGAATGATCCCTTGGATATATGTTTGCCCTCAACTCTGATAGTTTTGGCCGACACTTTTTGGCCAACTGCCACATATTCCAGCTCGAACATATCGAAAATGTCAGGAAAATGTGTAAGCGAGTATTCCAGATCCCTGCACTTTTGATCAGTGCGACTAATAATGGAAAAGGTTCGCTGTCGCTTTAATCCCGCGTTGCTCCTCCGTTTGTCAATCAGTGCGAAATCAGTCGATTCTAAATCACTTTCTGTGTGTCTCCACTTGATTCTGATTTTCTCCATTGGAACTAACTCTATCTTTGATTCAGTCATGTTTTCCTTCTTGCTTTCATTGAGAAATCGAAAAACATGTGAAATGATGTCTTGGTTTATCATTTCAATGTCGAACGTCACTTCGCTTCTATTTCGAAGTGGGTCTCTGTTGCACTTGCCGGAACTGGTAACCATCTCAGCCAGCGGTCTAATGAAGAATCGCCTCGCGTACAGATGTTTCCAGACGGCAACGCGACTGCCTCCATAACGCACAATGGCTACACTCCCTGGCGCTAACTCAAGTTGAAAAAATCCCATTTCTGCGCAAACCCCAATTTAATTTTTTTCAAAGAAAACCAAAGTTAGTTCCAGAGAAAAAAACCAACAACATAAAAATTCATTAATCATGTTTGGACCTTTTGCAACCTCTGTTTTCCAAGTTTTTTTTGTTTAAGTTTTTTCAAAGAAACTGAGTTTCTCCGTCCAAGAATATGCATATAGAAGAAGAAATTAACGCAACCAAACTTTTTTCTTAAGTTTATACAGATTTTTAAAAAGATTTTGAGTATGAAGTCTTGCAAATTTGAAATCAAAACAAACAAGACTGCTCGTATCAGGGCGAAGCACTGAATGTTCCGTTCCGACTGTCTTTAAAGATTTATGGAGCGGTAATAACATTTGAGATTTGAGATTTTTTGTGAAACTCATCGCCCACATGCCATACAAAAAACAAAGTGAAAAACTTCGCTCCTAGTACCAAATCAATTATGGCAATTCAGCTTCTTTCAACTAATTGGGAACTCTAAGGCGGATTAAATGCCTGCTTGCGCGTTAATAGCGCGAAATATAACGCGCGTTAATTGTCCCAAATTAGCCAAAAATTGCAATCTTTTAACCCCATAACTTTACAAAAAAAAGATCACAGGTGAAATATCTTTTCGATTTTGAGCTCAGGACAACAATAGCTTTCGAATGATATAAAAAATTCCGTCAAATTGGCTAGTTAAAAAACAGGTTATTGGGAAAAGTTTAAACAAAAGTTGCACGATTATCTTTTTGAAAAAGTCCGCGGGTTGAATCAAACGGAAATAAATTGACAATGCAAAAAACAAATTGCCGTGTGCCTAAGAATTCGAAACTTAGACCTCTTTTTTGTTGTGTATATTAAAGACTTTCCTACTTTTCTCAAAGATAGTGAGGTTGCCTTTTTTACAGTCTATACAATAATATGAATTGCTTCAAAAAAATTTCTTCTGCTGAATTTTTATACGTTGATATAAATTGTGTGGATAATTGAAGTGCGGGTAACAAGCTCATTTACATCCTTCTAAGTAAGGCTCAGCAATTTGGTAAAAAACGGTGTGTTCCAAAAAAATTTTGAGCTGGCTTGTGAAAATTTAGAATATGCAGCGATTTTCAAGAACCTCGGACTCATGCTCGACAATATGTTTCAACATAAATGACCAGATTGAAAAGGTTTGTAACAAACTAAGAAAATTTCATTGAGCGATGTATCTCGCGAGAACCTGTTTCTCTAGATTCGATTCTAAACTCTACAATTCTATTTCTTCCTATGTAATTTCCGTCATATCATGCGGTTTTTTTGCTTACGGATGTGGCGCAAAAAGCAAAATCAATTAATTTTAACCTGTTCAGAAAAAGACATTGCATACCATCTTTTTTAAGCTTAAGTTTGAACACATTCCCAGAAGTTTTTAGACAACAAGAACAAATTGCACTTAAATTTTCTGCTTCTGGACTGACTTATGTCTGCAAGAAAAACTGGAGTAAAAATGAAAAATTTTTTTTACCTGCTGTCAAAACTACCAAAAAAAACTCTGTTTCGATACAAATTAATCAGAACGTATAAATTTTTGGTTGATACCAAAATGAGTCTCAAAATCTTTGTTTCTCTGACTGAGATTGAGTTCAAGTCCTTTTTCAAAAAATGTAAGCTTTTTGTTTGCGATAGTGTAAGGATGTTTTCTCTTTTTTACTATCAGTAAGCTTCTTTTTAAGAGCCGTTTTTTGTGTTATAGGGGTGACATGGAGTGACGCTACTAGGAGAGTTGAATAACCCGTATGGCATTTCTGATGTATAGTTTATAATTTAACTGATATATGAAAAAAGCATCTTATATGTTTGTCTACCTCGAAACTCAAATTCAATTTTCAATCACATTCGAATTGTTTTAAAAACTATATGTCACTCAACTTCCCTCAAATGTCTTTCAGCTGCCTGATTTCGCATTTAATTTTGATTTTCAAAGCACTTGAATCCGAGTTTTCCTCCAACAATTAATGTGGTTTAAACAAAATTAGCTTTTTTTCTACAGGTGTCAGCAAAATCTAGATCTAACAAAATCTAACAAATCTAACAAAATCTAGAAAAATTTAATTACCTCCTTTGCAATTTTATCGGGTCTGGCAGAGAGTGGATCCCAGAAGACGGATTCCCATCGAATCTCATTGAAGTCCTGTGTTGAGTCTCGTTGAGATTGAAGAGTGTTCCGGATTGCTTCATTCACATTCAATTCATCCCCTGTGGCTATGTAGGTGGAGTCAGTCACAGAATCAACCATCACGGAAGAAACTATTTCATTTGAAAGTTTAACCACATCCTTCGAGTTTATATACAAGTCGCCTTTGGAATTGTCCGCAAACTGTTTCAAGTTTGAGAAGAATGATCCCTTGGATATATGTTTGCCCTCAACTCTGATAGTTTTGGCCGACACTTTTTGGCCAACTGCCACATATTCCAGCTCGAACATGTCGAAAATGTCAGGAAAATGTGTAAGCGAGTATTCCAGATCCCTGCACTTTTGATCAGTGCGACTAATAATGGAAAAGGTCACCTGTCGCTTTAATCCCGCGTTGCTCCTCCATTTGTCAATCAGTTCGAAATCAGTCGATTCTAAATCACTTTCTGTGTGTCTCCACTTGATTCTGATTTTCTCCATTGGAACTAACTCTATCTTTGAATCAGTCATGTTTTCCTTCTTGCTTTCATTGAGAAATCGAAAAACATGTGAAATGATGTCTTGGTTTATCATTTCAACGTCGAACGTCACTTCGCTTCTATTTCGAAGTGGGTCTCTGTTGCACTTGACGGAACTGGTAATCAGTTCAGCCAGCGGTCTAATGAAGTATCGCCTCGCGTACAGATGTTTCCAGACGGCAACGCGACTGCCTCCATACGGCACAATGGCTACACTCGCTGGCGCCAACTCAAGTTGAAAAAATCCCATTTCTGCGCAAACCCCAATTGAATTTTTTTCAAAGCAAACCGAAGTTAGTTCCAGAGAAAAAAACCAACAACATAATAATTCTTTAATCATGTTTGGACCTTTTGCAACCTCTGTTTTCCAAGTTCTTTGTTTCAGTCTTTTCAAAGAGACTGAGTTTCTCCGTCCGAGAATATGCATATAGAAGAAGAAATTAACGCAACCAAACTTTTTTCTTAAGTTTATACAGATTTTTAAAAAGATTTTGAGTATGAAGTCTTGCAAATTTGAAATCAAAACAAACAAGACTGCTCGTATCAGGGCGAAGCACTGAATGTTCCGTTCCGACTGTCTTTAAAGATTTATGGAGCGGTAATAACATTTGAGATTTGAGATTTTTTGTGAAACTCATCGCCCACATGCCATACAAAAAACAAAGTGAAAAACTTCGCTCCTAGTACCAAATCAATTAGGGCAATTCAGCTTCTTTCAACTAATTGGGGGATTAAATGCCTGCTTGCGCGTTAATAGCGCGAAATATAACGCGCGTTAATTGTCCCAAATTAGCCAAAAATTGCAATCTTTTAACCCCATAACTTTACAAAAAAAAGATCACAGGTGAAATATCTTTTCGATTTTGAGCTCAGGACAACAATAGCTTTGGAATGATATAAAAAATTCCGTCAAATTGGCTAGTTAAAAAACAGGTTATTGGGAAAAGTTTAAACAAAAGTTGCACGATTATCTTTTTGAAAAAGTCCGCGGGTTGAATCAAACGGAAATAAATTGACAATGCAAAAAACAAATTGCCGTGTGCCTAAGAATTCGAAACTTAGACCTCTTTTTTTTTGTGTATATTAAAGACTTTCCTACTTTTCTCAAAGATAGTGAGGTTGCCTTTTTTACAGTCTATACAATAATATGAATTGCTTCAAAAAAATTTCTTCTGCTGAATTTTTATACGTTGATATAAATTGTGTGGATAATTGAAGTGCGGGTAACAAGCTTATTTACATCCTTCTAAGTAAGGCTCAGCAATTTGGTAAAAAACGGTGTGTTCCAAAAAAATTTTGAGCTGGCTTGTGAAAATTTAGAATATGCAGCGATTTTCAAGAACCTCGGACTCATGCTCGACAATATGTTTCAACATAAATGACCAGATTGAAAAGGTTTGTAACAAACTAAGAAAATTTCATTGAGTGATGTATCTCGCGAGAACCTGTTTCTCTAGATTCGATTCTAAACTCTACAATTCTATTTCTTCCTATGTAATTTCCGTCATATCATGCGGTTTTTTTGCTTACGGATGTGGCGCAAAAAGCAAAATCAATTAATTTTAACCTGTTCAGAAAAAGACATTGCATACCATCTTTTTTAAGCTTAAGTTTGAACACATTCCCAGAAGTTTTTAGACAACAAGAACAAATTGCACTTAAATTTTCTGCTTCTGGACTGACTTATGTCTGCAAGAAAAACTGGAGTAAAAATGAAAAATTTTTTTAACCTGCTGTCAAAACTACCAAAAAAAACTCTGTTTCGATAAAAATTAATCAGAACGTATAAATTTTTGGTTGATACCAAAATGAGTCTCAAAATCTTTGTTTCTCTGACTGAGATTGAGTTCAAGTCCTTTTTCAAAAAATGTAAGCTTTTTGTTTGCGATAGTGGAAGGATGTTTTCTCTTTTTTACTATCAGTAAGCTTCTTTTTAAGAGCCGTTTTTTGTGTTATAGGGGTGACATGGAGTGACACTACTAGGAGAGTTGAATAACCCGTATGGCATTTCTGATGTAGCGTTTATAATTTAACTGAAATATGAAAAAAGCATCTTATATGTTTGTCTACCTCGAAACTCAAATTCAATTTTCAATCACATTCGAATTGTTTTAAAAATTATATGTCACTCAACTTCCCTCAAATGTCTTTCAGCTGCCTGATTTCGCATTTAATTTTGATTTTCAAAGCACTTGAATCCGAGTTTTCCTCCAACAATTAATGTGGTTTAAACAAAATTAGCTTTTTTTCTACAGGTGTCAGCAAAATCTAGATCTAACAAAATCTAACAAATCTAACAAAATCTAGAAAAATTTAATTACCTCCTTTGCAATTTTATCGGGTCTGGCAGAGAGTGGATCCCAGAAGACGGATTCCCATCGAATCTCATTGAAGTCCTGTGTTGAGTCTCGTTGAGATTGAAGAGTGTTCCGGATTGCTTCATTCACATTCAATTCATCCCCTGTGGCTATGTAGGTGGAGTCAGTCACAGAATCAACCATCACGGAAGAAACTATTTCATTTGAAAGTTTAACCACATCCTTCGAGTTTATATACAAGTCGCCTTTGGAATTGTCCGCAAACTGTTTCAAGTTTGAGAAGAATGATCCCTTGGATATATGTTTGCCCTCAACTCTGATAGTTTTGGCCGACACTTTTTGGCCAACTGCCACATATTCCAGCTCGAACATGTCGAAAATGTCAGGAAAATGTGTAAGCGAGTATTCCAGATCCCTGCACTTTTGATCAGTGCGACTAATAATGGAAAAGGTCACCTGTCGCTTTAATCCCGCGTTGCTCCTCCATTTGTCAATCAGTTCGAAATCAGTCGATTCTAAATCACTTTCTGTGTGTCTCCACTTGATTCTGATTTTCTCCATTGGAACTAACTCTATCTTTGAATCAGTCATGTTTTCCTTCTTGCTTTCATTGAGAAATCGAAAAACATGTGAAATGATGTCTTGGTTTATCATTTCAACGTCGAACGTCACTTCGCTTCTATTTCGAAGTGGGTCTCTGTTGCACTTGACGGAACTGGTAATCAGTTCAGCCAGCGGTCTAATGAAGTATCGCCTCGCGTACAGATGTTTCCAGACGGCAACGCGACTGCCTCCATACGGCACAATGGCTACACTCGCTGGCGCCAACTCAAGTTGAAAAAATCCCATTTCTGCGCAAACCCCAATTGAATTTTTTTCAAAGCAAACCGAAGTTAGTTCCAGAGAAAAAAACCAACAACATAATAATTCTTTAATCATGTTTGGACCTTTTGCAACCTCTGTTTTCCAAGTTCTTTGTTTCAGTCTTTTCAAAGAGACTGAGTTTCTCCGTCCGAGAATATGCATATAGAAGAAGAAATTAACGCAACCAAACTTTTTTCTTAAGTTTATACAGATTTTTAAAAAGATTTTGAGTATGAAGTCTTTTCATTGCAAATTTGAAATCAAAACAAACAAGACTGCTCGTATCAGGGCGAAGCACTGAATGTTCCGTTCCGACTGTCTTTTAAGATTTATGGAGCAGTAATAACATTTGAGATTTGAGATTTTTTGTGAAACTCATCGCCCACATGCCATACAAAAAACAAAGTGAAAAACTTCGCTCCTAGTACCAAATCAATTATGGCAATTCAGCTTCTTTCAACTAATTTGGAACTCTAAGGCGGATTAAATGCCTGCTTGCGCGTTAATAGCGCGAAATATATCGCGCGTTAATTGTCCCAAATTAGCCAAAAATTGCAATCTTTTAACCCCATAACTTTACAAAAAAAAGATCACAGGTGAAATATCTTTTCGAATTTGAGCTCAGGACAACAATAGCTTTCGAATGATATAAAAAAATTCCGTCAAATTGGCTAGTTAAAAAGTCGAAATTTGTCTTAAGAAAAAAAACCCATCCCGAGCACAAATATTCCGTTACTTTCGTTACGAAAGTCGGAACGACAAATAAAGCAAATTAAATAAACCAATATGGTTGGCTCGTCTTGGCCTAGATCAAAAAATCAAGTAAACAAATTTCGCAAGTAAACAATTTGATTGCAAATAGCTGAATATGAGTTTGATCCTCGCTGCATGGACGTAATTTTTTAAACTTGATTCACCAGTGGCAAAGATAAAAGCAAATTGGGCAGTTTGCTCTCAAGAGTGCTGGCTCCCTTCCCCCCCCCCCCCCCCCCCCCTCAGGGATTCGAACCCCTGTCGACCCTCGGTCAATTATTTGCTCTCGGTCAATCTAAGATCATGACTCAAAATTTAGAAAAACTCTGCCCACAATTGCTTTTGAGAACAGGCATTTTACAAATTAAAATCATAAACTTGTATATACACTAGTGGATGAAATTAAAGGCAAATTCAGGTTTTTACTCTCTAAAAAGCCTAACTCTAAGAAACATTGTGAACAACATTTACTCAAAGTCTAAGAACAGTTTATTTTTAGCAAAGTTGTCACACTGAACAAATGGATTTTATTAATTAAGGGTTGTTTCACGTCACAGGAACATTTTTTTCTCCGTTTTTTCAACAAAAAGTTCCCTCCGATGCAAAACATAGCGCAGGCGGTGAAAACTAGCGTTTTCAGACCCGGAAAAAGTGGTAACTCCTTGAAACCAAAGTTTAACAAGACTGCTCGTTTCAGGGCGAATCCCTGAATGTTCCGACTGCCATTAAAGGTTTATGGAGCAGTAATAACATAAAAAATTTAAAGTTGAAACAAAGAATTTTTTTTTTCAAATTTCAGATTTTTTGTGAAAATCATCCCCCACACGCCATATAAAGTACAAAGTGAAAAATTTCGCTCCTAATAACAAATCAACTATGGCATATAAGCACCCTTAAACCAATTTGGAATGAATTCTAGGACAAACTAAATCTCGCTTACGCGTTAACAGCGCATAATATATAGCGCGGTAATTGTCCCAAATCTTTAAATCCCCATAACTTCACAAAAAATGACCACAGGTAAAAAAATCTTTTCAATTTTAGGCTCATGACAACAATACTTTTCGAATGATAAAAAAAATTTCGTCAAAATTCTAGTTAAAAAGTCGAAATTTGTCGGAAGAAAAAACCCACCCCGACCCCGAGCAGAAATTATTCCGTTAATTTCGTATCAAAAATCGTAACATTAATTTCATAGAAGGTAGCTCTGATTTTTTTCTTGGTCTATGTAAAATTTTCTGAGACAGTGAATGTTGTCAGAAATCATCCCTATAAACAGGCATTTCATAGAGTAAAAACCTGAATTTGTGCTGCATTTTCACAACTACTGTAGTTTTGATCACTACTGAACAAATGATCGCATTAAATTTTTTAGCACAATCAGTTTTGGAATTTCAGATCTCCAGCGTGGTATTGAAGAAGAAAACATGAAAAAATTGGTTTGAAGAGTATACACTGTAAAAAATTTACAAGAAAAAATTTTTCTTGAGTTTTGTAACGTCTCCTACCGCAATTTTAAATTGGATGAATTTTCACCGTAAAGTCATAGTTTAATGTCAATTATACTGGGCGACATTGAGAACGCAACAGAAAAAATTTGAAAAAAAAAATTTAAAGGTGAGTTTTTGAGAGTTTGTAATATCCATATGCTGTTTTGAGAGATAGCAAGAAAATTTGACAGTTTTGACTGCGAAACTAACTTTTAAAACACTTTTGTGCCAAAATAACGTGGTCTGATTTATTTCATGGAACTTCTTTTAGTACCCTTATTGGATCTACTTAACAATTGCTCTCGCTTTGGTACCTACTTAAGAATTGCCTCCCCTCTACTAATAAAAGCAGTAAATTCTTAACAATTTCCTCTCTTTCTTAAAGGGGGGGGGGGGGCAATTGTTAGGTAGATCCCCTTAATTTCTTCCCAGTTAAGAAAAAGGCTCATTTGTGTAAGGTCAATAAACTAAATAAAACTAATGGATAAACTAAAGGACAAAAGTGTCGCTGGTTAATTTCAGACATAATATTTTTCAAACTTACAAAATATTTCAAATTTGGAAAAACCCATATGTAAATTAGGTGCTTAAAGGTCATCAAGTCTGCTTCAAAAGCGTTAAATTGTAAGATTTCACAGTTTCTTCAAACATTTCAACTTTGAGGGAAAATTTATCGAAAAACCTTGATGAAGTGTTTTCAATGTCGCCTATTTATTCCACTACTGCATATTCGCGCTGAGTTTTGTTTCACTGTTCTTGTTTTAAAGTTTTCTGGTTGCATTTTTTCTTCCTCATGTATTCATGTAAAGCTGACTGCAGCAGAATTATATAGTATCAGTTTCACTGAACTGTACACTGAAGTTTTGAACAAAACGTTCAGTTGACATTTGACTCTCTAAATTGCCATTGATTTCCTCTTGAAGATAACGGAGTTCAAGTCAAGTCTTATTGTTGCCAGCTGTGTTTTAACTTTTGGTTTCTCCTCCAACACAAAGATGATGATGTTTTTGAGCTTATTTTCCTGATTTTTGAGAACGATTTTTTTGCAACACTGAGTTATGTACGGATTACTGTACTCATAGAGTAATTTGAGATGAGGTACACAGTCTGCTGGTCACGCTATCCTATTTTCGGCCGGATAGATTCGCGCAACTTCTTAGTCTAATACCGATCTTAATCTTACTCTTATATCTCCTAGTCTCAATAGATCTAGTGTATACTGGTTTATGCGAATAAGTTTCCAGAAGGAGAACAACTGTATTCTCTAAATTTAATTCAAATTGCTCTGGTGCTGAAACTACATGTAGTTTCAGCATTTACAATTAAGTGTAAATGTTAGGTATGGATTATGATTGGTAAGTTAAGAATATTTTATAGAATTAGAGAATTTTATTTCTAACCAATTATAAATTTTAGTTAAGAACTGGTTCCACCCATCCGGGGTTTAGAGAGTTTTTAGTTTTCAGTTGTTTGATGCAGTGAAGGACAGGTGATGTAGGTTCTTTTTGAAGTTGTGAGCATTGGCTTCTTGGGGGAAGAAGAAGTGTGACTGTTGGTGTTTGACGGCTGAAGATTGTCATGTTCGTATTTGTTGATGGGTCTCGTCTTGTGTGATTGTGTCAAGACTTCTGATCGATGCAAGGATGTATTGATTTGGCCAACTTTGGAGCGAGGCTGCGTGCAGGCTGAAGTTCGACTTTCCGTGTGAAGTGTCAAGTGACTAGGATCTGTACGTGTAGTCAACATCGTGATGGCCATTCGTCTCGTTCAGTGGTTTTCCTCTGCTGCATGTTGGGTCCATACTTTAAATATTTTGAGGTAGTGACTTTAGGCAGCAAATCAAATAGATTTGCCATTCCGAAGTTGGAATGTGATTGGAATGTCGTCTCCTTTGCTGCTCGTCTTTTGGGCTTTACGAAATCTATACATACTGCATTTATCATTTACATATATGATTTTTTTTGTTTTTTTTTAAGTTTTAGTTATGATTTGTTATTAATAGTTATCGCAAAAGAGTTTTTATATTGGTTTGGTTATTTTTAAAGAATCGCTCATCCTAGTGCAACTCTTGACAAAAATAGAGTGTGGGTCACAAAGCGTGACGCAGTGCGGTGGGTTGGTTAAGCCGGCTATAGAGCATGCTCAGGACGTCCCTCTGGTTGGTGAGTCCAGGAGTGGGGTATAAATTTAAGGTCTCTTTGTGCAGAGTCTATTTTTGTGTTCAACTTTTTTTTTAGTTTTCATTACTTGTTTTTCTCTTTTTGTTTTGCTTGTGTCCTTTTCTCAAAGATCGAATCTTTTGGTTTGATTTTGTTTCTAGACCTTTTTGTGTTTTATTCGATTGTGGTAAGACTTGTAGGTGGTCTTCAAAAAAAAACAATTTATCCAATTTTAATCTGGTTTCAGTCTTGTTTGGGTACCGCGGGCTGTTCTTTCTTAGTCATGCTATTAGTTTGTGGGTTTGTGACTTTAGTAGGCTGTGTTGGTTATTGTAGTTTACTATATAAATCCTTCCAACCGGTTTAAAGGAAAGTTTGAAACGTTTAAAAACTGGTTAGAGTTGTTATCAGTGAAAGTTAAAACTTAAATTTCATTATTTAAACAATTCTTCTTGGGCGAGCTGTGCGATTGTGGATAGAGTTTATGGGCGAGTTAGTACTGTATATGAACTAGTATAGTACTAGTACATGCATCCTGACGAGAAGTTTGCCATTCAGCGCTTTGAAGAAAATTTGAGGTTGGCCAAAAAGCAATTTGTTTTTCATTTCACGATGTCTCGATAGGAGCAACAAACAAACTTGGCAAAGTGGGCGCAGTCTCTTTTTCTGGAATCTGCGCGCTGACTGTCCTCGCCAACAAGGAAGAAATGAAAGAGACTAGCAGAGAAATTGAAGATCTCTTTCAAGAAGTATAGAAAAATGAAGTTGTTGGTCGCCCCCAAAAAAATACAGATACGTACGTTAAGTCTGTAAAAGTGCTATAAGCCGTCTACCCGAGTCTCGTCTCAAAAGTTCCTTGAAAAACCCTCGGGTGCATCACCACCAAAGATGCCAATAATTTTTTGAGAAAGAGCTTGAACGAATGTACGAAAGTACTGAGAGCAAGAGGTAATTTTAACGCTTCAGAGTACAAAAAGTGGGCTGAAATATACTATCAAGTTTCGGTGCTTATCCTTGTAGAACAAGGATTGACCCCCTTCAAACTAAAAATACTCCTAATGCCACAGCTTGTGGTGGGAAATTTTATACGAAGTCACTGGGAAAATTTGTGCGAAGTCGAAAAATCCAATCACTATGCAAACAACGATTTCCAAACTAGTACAATGCGAGGCGGAGGAAGATTGCATAACCAAGACCCACTGTTCTTGAAAAAGTTTTTCTTTCTTTCTGAAAGTTCATCAAATCTGGCAAGTGCACATGCAGTTTTCTAAACAATGCGAGAGACGTCTTGGGAGGAACCAATTCTATCCCGTCGTATTTAAAAATATGTCAAAAAAGTCTAGAGTTTCCGAAAGTTGCCGTCGGTGAAAAGCGTCCATCTAGTCTGCTGCTTTCTGGTTTGCGATTTTATGTGTTGGGTACTTAGTGTGTACAGCGGCAGCAGTTGCGGGAAAGAAAGCAAACCCGAATCTAGCAGCACAAGCTATGGTGGGAAAGGATCCATGATTTAGGAGGTACTGTCCTAACTAAAAACAATGCTCAAACTTTTTTTCGGGGACATTCCAAGACACCTAAAAAAACTTTATGAAAGATGACAAAATTTTAGTCAAAGGAACGATGACTGTAGATGAACGGTTGCAAAACCGAGTGGCTAAAAATGAGTCAACAACTGATTTGAATCTAGTGATACTGGGCAAAAACCAAACGAAAGAGCTGGCAAAGAAAAACTGTCACCTGCAGCCATCCAATGCCGTAAATTTGCGGGTAGTGATATCAAGTTTTTGAAGCTAGAACACTTAGTTGACTCTCTTTACTCTGATTCATTTGTTGATCCGACAACTTACCAGCTACGTCTGGGGAGTAATTTACGTCAATGACAAGCGACTACTTTTGATGGAGCAATTTCAAACTGTAGGTGAAAGTAAGGTTTCTGCAATCGGGGCTCTAAGGAAATAGAGAGCCGAAAAATCGCCGCATATTCCAAATACTGAACCTCAAGTACCCCCCTCGTGTAGCTGAGCAAACGCAGCTCACATAGTACGAAGGAACGGGAGAGCTGAGCTCCCTTGAAAGATTTAACTAGCTTGACGGAATATGCTGACCTCACAATAGCACAACCAAACTAGATATCATTTTTGATGAGTTCAGTGTTAACACGACGTTCAAGTAACCCACGCTAGTGGTTTGCCCTACATATCCCGTCGGGGGCCAATAACTTTGGACGAGGGACGAGACGAAACCACTATTATCCGAAACAAACGGAACAATGGTTTTCGAGGCTACCGCCAACAACAACAACCATAGGCAAACGTATACGAGCCATATTGCCATGGCTAGTTTTTGGCCATGGGAAACGGTTACGTACGCAAATACCATCTGGTCACGTCGGTTAGTCTTTAATTAACAAAAAAGGATCTTTTAGGGATACGACAAAATGTATTGCTGAGTACCAAATTATTGCGACAAAACGCATTCTGGTTTTTAAATGAGTATAGATTCATTACAGATACCAGAGGGGGATAAGAGTTAAGAGAGATCCACAATGATCCACGTGGAATTTTTTTGGGATCGTTTCGTGAACCTTAGAATCATACTTGTAAAAATTTCGGGCCACAATGAGTCTGGGTGGCTCCCAGATGATATCCTCAGTGCCGGTTAATTCTCACCTCTGGGAAAAGTGAGGGGGACCAGAGTAGCTGTTTTTATATGATCTCACGTAATGATTACTAATCAATTAATTTATTAGATTTAATTTGTTTGTTGTTATTGATTCCACAAACTGTTAGCGGATTCCGCAAATTGTAAGTGAGATATCAAGCACTAGCCAGCTTAACCTATTTCTAGCTAGAACAACGAATGCGGAATTTACGAACAAAAATATTGTCTGGGGAACCCATGAACAAATCTTAAATAATTACTCAACAAAATTCGTGGATTTACCCTTGTAGAAATCAGACAATTGATTGAAAACGGCCATTTTGGT
The DNA here is from genome assembly GCF_963678635.1 of Symsagittifera roscoffensis. Classification (NCBI taxonomy): domain Eukaryota; kingdom Metazoa; phylum Xenacoelomorpha; order Acoela; family Convolutidae; genus Symsagittifera; species Symsagittifera roscoffensis. Next base: position 2,447,139 of record NC_087066.1, read on the forward strand.
TTTTAAATTTAGTTTTTCTTTGTGACATAATCAATTATTGACATATTCCAACAAATCTTTGTAGCCGTGTCAAAAAAAGGTCACGCCCACAGTTTAACGCAACCAAATTGAACTGTCAAACCAAACAATTCGATTAGTTAAAACCATAATTAATTAACAAAATGCCGAGGCGATTGAAAAATTTTAACAATGTCGTTGAATTTTGTTCAACTCGGCTTAACGAAATTTTATGTATTAGCTGTTACTGTAATAATTGAGTCCATTTTCATTATGGATGGATAACAGTGACAACTAATCGTAGTTTTGATCTACAACTAAGGCATATTACGAATCAATTCGTGAACGCCCTAGAATGCAAACTCGAATTGATTCGTAGCAGCCATAGATTCAAATTTGAAGCTATTAAAATAAGATTTAACGTCAACTTTTCATAGGGATCAAACGTCATAAACATAGCCTAAGCCGAAGTTCAATGTCAACTTGCACAGTTGATCCCTATGGAAGTTGACTTTCAACCTCGCGGTATATTCTGGTTGAGGTTATGATTTTCACAATTGTAGTCATCGCAACAGTTTTCACCTTCCAGCTATACAAATTGATTTTATATAAACTAACACGGTCGAAAAAACATAAATTTCGGAAATTTTACCGTTTTAAACAGAATAAACTAAGACTGACCGTCGGTCGCTGTAAATTCAGTTGTTAATTTTTTTCTCCCGTCTGAAACGAGTAATTCAAGCGACGTGATTGGTCAAATTCGAATCGATAGCTCTTTAGCTTCATTTAATCTTAGAATTATTGCTGCTAATAATTATTGTATATCGCTAGATAATTCGCTTTTTAACTACAAAAGCATTTCATTTTCGAATAAACCCTACTACATTTCATAAGGCTGAACGATAGTTTGATACCAAAAAGATTCAATACCACGGAAACTTTATCTTCGAAATTTTCTGACCCTTTAATAGTCGTCCCAGATTGTTCTGCTAAACGATCGGTCCCGGTCCCAGAAGAACACAATATTGCTTTGAAATTTAAAGACGACCTACTTAACAATGACCATTTTAACTTATTGAAACGCTACAAAACTAACTCACCTTCCCGAGTTTTTTACCTTCTTCCCCATTATACCAGAAAATCATTGCTCCAAGAAGTTACTACAAATAATGACCAAGGATGACAAATTCTTATGGGATCTAATCACAACCTTGAAGACAGGACGGCCACTGGAAATTCATTGATCCTACATGCAAAAATATGAGAAGGACCTGCACAGCGAGATGATCTACTTTTCTTGGACAACAAAATCGTAACACCAGCTGCGGCCCGAGGCGCATTCAATTCGATGTTACGCGAGTCCCATCCAGGCCAGTTTGGCATGAAGTTTCTGGCTGAATTGATCTGTTGGCTACGTATTTATTGGGAGTTATATCAATACGGCAAATCTTGCAAACAATTTTCAAACGCCGGTAAGAACGTTAGGGTGTTGTTGGGATCGGAGCTAAAGAGCAAACTACCAAAACTGTCATTCGCTAAGGAAGAGATTAATTTAGATTTCGCCGGCCCTTTGGATACTTTCTGCGGAACTTCTGATATCTATTGATAATCGTTTGGATCAAGGAAATTCAACCATATCAGACCGCTGGGCAAAAAATTGAGAGCTGCACGATGGAGCAGAAGACGGATATGTAGACGCGGTCATGGAATCCTCCTCAGACTCGGACTCGGACATCGCACTGGTAGAGAGTATCCATGGAAGTCGAGCAACCCCAATCTCCTCTTCAGACTCGGACATCCCACAGGCCAAGATTACCCATGGAAGTCGAACAGCCCCAATCCCAACCTCTAATCGGAAACAGCCTACTCTAACGAAATTGGCCTCTGTTGGAGGTAACCTTTTTAGAAAAAATACCAACCGAAAAAACGGAGAATCGTATTTTAATCCATTTAAAAAGGCGATTGTTGATTATTCAGACCACACAGTCACTTTGCAAATTGGACATATTTTAGCCGGAAGAGGAAATCATCGCCTCCCCAGAAGTCAACCAGCGCCAACCCTCAGAAGAAGACGACGAGTGGAACATGACTGGCGAAAACCCGACGCTCATACAAACGAACACAAATTCGTCGACAGAAGTTATCGTTATTCCGGATTCCCTTCAGAAATTGTCTCAAGGCAGCAGTCTTCCTGGACTATCATCCTCGGATCCACTCTAGAACCAAAAGTGCTGGACAGCACACCAGAGGAAACGCATCCTGTTGCCACCCAGCCCAGATTTACATTCAGACCGCCTGCTTTCTTGTGCTGATCAACTTCTGATTTCCTCATTCCCCCCGTGAAATCGGGGTACGTTCAGACATCGCGGAATTTTCTCAACGGGAAATCACCCATTATAGTCGCAAAGCAAGATTCCGGGAGAAAAATATCGTCGACGATAGATCAGGACGTACAGAAAGCTCTAGTAGAAATTGACACAGAATACATTTATAACTCATTGAACTCATTACAACTCTTTTTTCTAATTTCTTTATTCCACGGTTTATGTAGTTTTTAGACTAAGTTTTAGCTAATTTAGCACAAATTAGATATCTGCTATGTCTGTTTCATATCGACCATCGGTCGAACATTCACTTTTTAATGCTGTTTTAAAATAGAGCTTCTTAATTCATTCTTAATCATGTTATTTTCTCTATTTCTTAGTTTGCTGATCAAATTCAAGCGTCGATCAATCGCCTTGTACCATTTTCAGGCGACAGTGATTCTCGGTGAACAGTTAAATAAATCGATTTGAAAACTGATACGGGCACTCCTCAATTGAAGCGTCGATTAATCGCCTTGAACCATTTTCGAGTGACATTGAGTTTTTATGATCTCACGTATTATTTACTAATAAATATGAATTAGAGCACAACAGCTTGTTTTTATTGATTGCACAAACTGTTAGTGGTTTCCGCGGAATGTAAGTGAGATGTCCAGCAATAACCCAGCTTGAACAATGGCTAGCTAGAAGAACGAATGCAGAAATTACGAAAAAATACTTAACCATTGTCTGTGGAATCCACGAAAAAACATTAAATCATTGTTAAACTAAATTCGTGGATACACTACCCTTTAAGATTTTAATCATTTGATTGAAAGTGGTCATTTTGATTTTTCAATCTAGTTTGAGCGCGACAATTTAGTTTGAGCGCGACAGTTTGCTTTTATTGATTCCAAAAACTGGTAGCGCAGTCCACAGATTGTAGGTGAAATGTCCAGCAAAAACCCAGCTTGAACAATGGCTAGCTAGAAGAACGAATGCGGAAATTACGAAAAAATACTTAACTTTTGCCTGTGGAATGAACAAATCTTAAATCATTACTTCGCTAAATTTGTGGATATACCCTTTTAGATTTCAAACATTTGATTGAAAACGGCCATTTTGATTCTTCAATCTAGATCGATCATTCGCTTCTTAATGTTAATTTGTTTCTAATCATGTTACTTTCTCAATTTCTTAGTTAGTGTACATAATTGTACATTTTCAAGGTTTATTATTTGAATAGTTAATAGTGAATTTGAACGTAAAGTAGAACGAAACGAGTTTAAAGTTTTGTAGAAAACCCAAAATCCATATAACTGCTGTCGCCAAACAACGCTTGAGCATTCTTAACTCCATAGTCAAAGCGCGGTTGCTTGAAAGGTACAATGTCTCTCCTGGATTTTAGGAAGACTATTCTTTCACCTATGCTGGAAAGTACAACTTCTACCATCGTTATATCGGTCTCGTTTTTCTACTGGATGGCGTGGTTTGCTAAACGACCCAGACAAACGATCCATTTATGTAACGGGCACTCCTCATTTGAAGCGTCGATCAATCGCCTAGGCGGACCCACAATTTGCAATACCTATTCACCTAGAATTCGTGATTGAAGGCAGTACTGGTCGGCATTGATGTTGGTGATTACTTTGCCGTGGTAATCCACCAACACGTCATCTTTCTTGAACTACTGCAAAGCAATCAAAAGAAGTAAAAAATAAAGTCAAAATAATTGTTTCAAAAATGATATTTTAGTAGTAAGATGCTTTTATCGAATCAATAAAATTACTAAGTACCTCTTCCAAAGACGGGAAATATCACAGCACATAAGCCGACCCAACTCTGGGTCGATGCACGACTCTGCAACTCTTTCTGAACATCATGTGGAAAACTTTCAAGAACGATGGCGGTATGTTTCAGGATTGTGATCCACCAACCAGGTCTTCACTTGCGTGCATTGCCTCTTTTTCAACTGTCTATGGCTATATTCAATAATCAACAATATGCGAAAGCTTACTAAGCACATGAGTTCATTAAGCCCGAAAGATCTAGTGGTGATCTTAAGTTTGCCTATAATGCAGTAGATAAGGTTGCAAGGTCTCAGTTTGCGTGTTATGCTTTTTTTGGTATATTTACGCCAGCTAGTTATACGCAAGTGTACTTAAGTGTAATATTACAAATCTACCTTTTCCAACCCAACTCGCAAATAAAGAAGCTCATTTGGTTGCACTATTGCCTGTGGAATGAACAAATCTTAAATCATTACTTCGCTAAATTTGTGGATATACCCTTTTAGATTTCAAACATTTGATTGAAAACGGCCATTTTGATTCTTCAATCTAGATCGATCATTCGCTTCTTAATGTTAATTTGTTCCTAATCATGTTACTTTCTCAATTTCTTAGTTAGTGTACATAATCGTATTTTAATCCATTTAAAGAGGCGATTGTTGATTATTCAGACCACACAGTCACTTTGCAAATTGGACATATTTTAGCCGGAAGAGGAAATCATCGCCTCCCCAGAAGTCAACCAGCGCCAACCCTCAGAAGAAGACGACGAGTGGAACATGACTGGCGAAAACCCGACGCTCATACAAACGAACACAAATTCGTCGACAGAAGTTATCGTTATTCCGGATTCCCTTCAGAAATTGTCTCAAGGCAGCAGTCTTCCTGGACTATCATCCTCGGATCCACTCTAGAACCAAAAGTGCTGGACAGCACACCAGAGGAAACGCATCCTGTTGCCACCCAGCCCAGATTTACATTCAGACCGCCTGCTTTCTTGTGCTGATCAACTTCTGATTTCCTCATTCCCCCCGTGAAATCGGGGTACGTTCAGACATCGCGGAATTCTCTCAACGGGAAATCACCCATTATAGTCGCAAAGCAAGATTCCGGGAGAAAAATATCGTCGACGATAGATCAGGACGTACAGAAAGCTCTAGTAGAAATTGACACAGAATACATTTATAACTCATTGAACTCATTACAACTCTTTTTTCTAATTTCTTTATTCCACGGTTTATGTAGTTTTTAGACTAAGTTTTAGCTAATTTAGCACAAATTAGATATCTGCTATGTCTGTTTCATATCGACCATCGGTCGAACATTCACTTTTTAATGCTGTTTTAAAATAGAGCTTCTTAATTCATTCTTAATCATGTTATTTTCTCTATTTCTTAGTTTGCTGATCAAATTCAAGCGTCGATCAATCGCCTTGTACCATTTTCAGGCGACAGTGATTCTCGGTGAACAGTTAAATAAATCGATTTGAAAACTGATACGGGCACTCCTCAATTGAAGCGTCGATTAATCGCCTTGAACCATTTTCGAGTGACATTGAGTTTTTATGATCTCACGTATTATTTACTAATAAATATGAATTAGAGCACAACAGCTTGTTTTTATTGATTGCACAAACTGTTAGTGGTTTCCGCGGAATGTAAGTGAGATGTCCAGCAATAACCCAGCTTGAACAATGGCTAGCTAGAAGAACGAATGCAGAAATTACGAAAAAATACTTAACCATTGTCTGTGGAATCCACGAAAAAACATTAAATCATTGTTAAACTAAATTCGTGGATACACTACCCTTTAAGATTTTAATCATTTGATTGAAAGCGGTCATTTTGATTTTTCAATCTAGTTTGAGCGCGACAATTTAGTTTGAGCGCGACAGTTTGCTTTTATTGATTCCAAAAACTGGTAGCGCAGTCCACAGATTGTAGGTGAAATGTCCAGCAAAAACCCAGCTTGAACAATGGCTAGCTAGAAGAACGAATGCGGAAATTACGAAAAAATACTTAACTTTTGCCTGTGGAATGAACAAATCTTAAATCATTACTTCGCTAAATTTGTGGATATACCCTTTTAGATTTCAAACATTTGATTGAAAACGGCCATTTTGATTCTTCAATCTAGATCGATCATTCGCTTCTTAATGTTAATTTGTTCCTAATCATGTTACTTTCTCAATTTCTTAGTTAGTGTACATAATTGTACATTTTCAAGGTTTATTATTTGAATAGTTAATAGTGATTTTGAACGTAAAGTAGAACGAAACGAGTTTAAAGTTTTGTAGAAAACCCAAAATCCATATAACTGCTGTCGCCAAACAACGCTTGAGCATTCTTAACTCCATAGTCAAAGCGCGGTTGCTTGAAAGGTACAATGTCTCTCCTGGATTTTAGGAAGACTATTCTTTCACCTATGCTGGAAAGTACAACTTCTACCATCGTTATATCGGTCTCGTTTTTCTACTGGATGGCGTGGTTTGCTAAACGACCCAGACAAACGATCCATTTATGTAACGGGCACTCCTCATTTGAAGCGTCGATCAATCGCCTAGGCGGACCCACAATTTGCAATACCTATTCACCTAGAATTCGTGATTGAAGGCAGTACTGGTCGGCATTGATGTTGGTGATTACTTTGCCGTGGTAATCCACCAACACGTCATCTTTCTTGAACTACTGCAAAGCAATCAAAAGAAGTAAAAAATAAAGTCAAAATAATTGTTTCAAAAATGATATTTTAGTAGTAAGATGCTTTTATCGAATCAATAAAATTACTAAGTACCTCTTCCAAAGACGGGAAATATCACAGCACATAAGCCGACCCAACTCTGGGTCGATGCACGACTCTGCAACTCTTTCTGAACATCATGTGGAAAACTTTCAAGAACGATGGCGGTATGTTTCAGGATTGTGATCCACCAACCAGGTCTTCACTTGCGTGCATTGCCTCTTTTTCAACTGTCTATGGCTATATTCAATAATCAACAATATGCGAAAGCTTACTAAGCACATGAGTTCATTAAGCCCGAAAGATCTAGTGGTGATCTTAAGTTTGCCTATAATGCAGTAGATAAGGTTGCAAGGTCTCAGTTTGCGTGTTATGCTTTTTTTGGTATATTTACGCCAGCTAGTTATACGCAAGTGTACTTAAGTGTAATATTACAAATCTACCTTTTCCAACCCAACTCGCAAATAAAGAAGCTCATTTGGTTGCACTATTGCCTGTGGAATGAACAAATCTTAAATCATTACTTCGCTAAATTTGTGGATATACCCTTTTAGATTTCAAACATTTGATTGAAAACGGCCATTTTGATTCTTCAATCTAGATCGATCATTCGCTTCTTAATGTTAATTTGTTCCTAATCATGTTACTTTCTCAATTTCTTAGTTAGTGTACATAATTGTACATTTTCAAGGTTTATTATTTGAATAGTTAATAGTGAATTTGAACGTAAATTAGAACGAAACGAGTTTAAAGTTTTGTAGAAAACCCAAAATCCATATAACTGCTGTCGCCAAACAACGCTTGAGCATTCTTAACTCCATAGTCAAAGCGCGGTTGCTTGAAATGTACAATGTCTCTCCTGGCTTTTAGGAAGACTATTCTTTCACCTATGCTGGAAAGTACAACTTCTACCATCGTTATATCGGTCTCGTTTTTCTACTGGATGGCGTGGTTTGCTAAACGACCCAGACAAACGATCCATTTATGTAACGGGCACTCCTCATTTGAAGCGTCGATCAATCGCCTAGGCGGACCCACAATTTGCAATACGTATTCACCTAGAATTCGTGATTGAAGGCAGTACTGGTCGGCATTGATGTTGGTGATTACTTTGCCGTGGTAATCCACCAACACGTCATCTTTCTTGAACTACTGCAAAGCAATCAAAAGAAGTAAAAAATAAAGTCAAAATAATTAATTCAAAAATGATATTTTAGTAGTAAGATGTTTTTATCGAGTCAATAAAATTACTAAGTACCTCTTCCAAAGACGGGAAATATCACAGCACATAAGCCGACCCAACTCTGGGTCGATGCACGACTCTGCAACTCTTTCTGAACATCATGTGGAAAACTTTCAAGAACGATGGCGGTATGTTTCAGGATTGTGATTTTCTCAAGCGGCTGAAATTTTCTCTTTGATCTATCATTGAGCAGCTTCGCCACATGGTCAACCACCTTCTTCAGGTAATGAGTTGTCCACCTGGCGAACGTAACGTTGAGAATCTTTTCGGGATTGCACTGCCAACAGAACCTCTTCGTAGGTGTATCCGTCCAATTTCTGGTGAATTTCTGAAGCTTGTTTCTTCAGCTTTTCCATATCAAACGTTGGGTTGGTAGACAAAGGCATAAGCCTCGCAACTTCACGTGCGAGAGAGCGCTTCGTTTGTTCCACATTTATGATGCTAACCTACAAAAAAAATTGAAAATGATTACATGTGATTCCACGTCGGGTCCTATATCCCTTTGGAAGAAATTGAAAAATGATCAACCTGGTGTTTGAACTGATCATTTAGTGGAGAAACAAGGAACACCGCGATCTTACATGAATTAAAGAAAAACAGTTGAGTCTTCACCAGGTTTCTTATGTCCCGAAAAGTCCGCTGAACAACATAGCTCATATTGATCCTCTTTGAGTGGGTTCTGGCCTCTGTATAGTACAATTTCTTACCCTGTACTAGCCATACTGGAATTTTGTGGGAGACGCAAAAAGTTGACACTTTAAAATTGAGCCATCAAATCGAGTCATCAGTGTTTTTTATCAAATCAGTAATTTAGATTTAAAAAGATGCTTACAGACTGCTGGTTCTATGCTCACCTTCACGGTATAGTCTTCATTATTTTCCACTATGTTGAAAATCGCCTGGAAGACAGCATGTACCATGATGTTGATTATCATTTTTTCGAGCATCCCTGTGGACGTGAACAGAAACGTGACAATGGCCCTGAACAAGATCAATTGTTCTTTGTGAACCAAAGTTCCGTTTCTTTTATCGGCGCAGTCATTCGACTTCTTGACATTCTGAAAAATGACTTCTTTGAGAGTGTCGTTTATTATCGGGTTTTCGGCTCGGAATGCATTACCAGGTTGCTAAAATTGAGTTTGATTTAGTTTCTATAATTGTATTACCAAAACTTTTTAGGCTTGTGTAATATGAAGTAATTTCTTCAACTTACAGTTTCGCCTACATGATCTGGCTCTCCATGATCCCTTTTGCGGCTTTCTGTGGGCTCGTCAATCATGTGGTCTTGTAATTCCGTGGGATCATCGGCTCGTGGTTCCGTGGGAGTGTAGTTTCGCCTCTCATGGTCATGCGGTTGTCTTTCAACTTCTCGATAGTGGGGAAAATCCGATGGCCATGGAGAATTCGGATACGGTGATGCCGACATGTAGGAATCCAGTAGGCTCGATATGGCTGATACTGCTGAGGCTAGCGCTGATGTACCATCGAGGGGCCTGAATGGACATGTCGCAGAGGAGTATATGGTTGCCCATATGTCGGCGGAAGGTCACAAGGGTGCTCGCAAAGGGATTACCGGTGTCGGAGGAGCAAATGATGTCGTCTCTGGTGCTGCGAGTGGTGACGGAGGCACAGGGATGTTAGAAGGCACTACAAATGGTGATGGAGAACTGGAAGGCGCGGAGCTTGTTGCGTTGGACATTTCACTTGAGTCCGTAAGTTTTTACTAGATTGTGATGAAAAATGAGAGATGCAGCTAATATTGAGCACAAGATGAGGATGAACTGACTCCAATTTAGCGGCAACGCTCTCATCTTTTATCAGCACCAATATAATCGGAACACCAGATCAAGATAAGAGTCCACCAAGGAATAGTTTCAACAATTTCCACTCTTTTTAGCACACCAGCATCTGTAGCATCTATGCAATAATGACTGCTTAAAGATAAGACGACTAACTGATAAGAAGGCGTCATACTGATGGGTGAAACCAGATAGTGCAGTTCTTATCAGTGAAGCCGTCATTATAAGTGACGCATTAGCCCTGCATCAGAGAAACTGTCGTTACTCAATTCTTGAACCAAGGCTCATTTCATTTCAATCATTCAATCGCTTCTCATTTCATCCATATATTAGAGTCTTTCATGCATTTCATCATGCTAAGTAGAACTTTTCGGTAAAGGAAAGAGTACAAAACCTCGATGCCGTCACTTCCATCTGGGAAAGTGCTCTTATTCTATCATTAATACTCGAATAGTGCGTAAAAATTAAATGATCTGATTGGCCGGGAGTGCCATCTTTAGTGTCCCAGAAGACAGAAAAGAAAACGCAACAGCATAGAATTGAAGAAAAAATACTTGTGTCATCAGCAGAAGGCGGAATTCGAGAAAATACAAACTATAATTCAATACCAGACGGCTGCAGAGGGACTCGATTGTCTTTTTTGAACATGCTGGGAGTGTCAAAAAGGGAACTGTCATCATCAACGACCCCTTCGTGTCCCAGTGCACAGTTAGATCGTTTGGTTCACAAATCTCGGGATACTGCTGGGAATTGACAATCACGCAGTGGCAACTTATATGATAGGTACTCAGAGTTGAGAAACAATTCGTCATCGAGAATCACTGCCAGACGATTTCATAAAACTCATGATCAAGGATGCTGAGAAATCTAGACCCGAACAAAAACCCTCAGAGCCCAAGGCCAAAAAAAAACAATTAAGGAGGAAAAACCACATGAAGATATTTTGAGTCGCCTTGATTAGTTTGAATTGCCAGAAAATGACATTCCCCTGAAGTTTGCTTCATTCATCAAAGGTGTAATACAGGTGAAATTATCATGTAAGTAATCAAATGCGTAACTAATCTACTAATTAATCACACCCAACTATCCTTATATTCTGTATGATCATCGATGTCATCTGATATCCTGGAATAAAATAATGCAATTCCGGATGCAACTAATTCTCATTTTTATCGGTATTTAATTTACCGTTTTGTATTTATACACCGTTTTCTGAAGTGTTATTTTAGCTAGGATGGACTATTTTGCGCGCCGGAGAAAAAGTTTCGTGTTGGTTATTTGAAATTCGATTATTCAAAGAAACGAGCATTTGCTGGATTGAGTTCAATCGAAAATGCGGACGTCAACCTCAGAATGCCTTTTGTATTGGCGGAGCTTGCTGAAGAAGATTTTTTGTTATGTCGCTCTTTGTTTCAATTTTGTTGTTTTTCCAAAAACAAATATGATTTAATCTTTTATTCTCTTGTGTTTTGTTTTCATACAATTTTAGCTGCGATCTGAGTGATATTACTCACCCAATCAGCCAAATGTTTGTGACATTTTTGGCAATAAAGAGATGTGTTGGCTTGATGAGGAAAAAAACAGGGCAAACTTTCTTTTTGGTTCCAGCTACACTAGTAACCAGAAAGGCCATTGGTTTATCATCCACACAGTGTGCTGCTAAATTTTTGGGCAGTATAACCTCAGGATTTTTTGGATGCCATCAATCTCGGAATTCTGTGATAAGGGGAAATGAGATTTGTTGCCAGCAAAATACAAACGTGATCTAGACAGTCCGATCAAAACTCTCAAGTTCAACGAACACAGAGATATCCACATGAGCACAATCCTATGCCATATAAATGCCTGCCGTGGTAGATATGCCGTCGAGGATAACTACCGAGAAGTATTTAGACATGTTATGGCTGAGTCCGCCCAGAATTTTTTATGACTTGGGATGAACAAATTGAACTGTTTATACTGTTTGCTGTTATTTGATCTCTTTAAATTAACCGTAATTTGCCGTATTCTTTTTACTGAATGCAGTATGTGTTATGATCTGAAAAGAATGCCGACCCGTCAAAGTTGCTCATAAAAAGTAAACTATCCATTTGGTATAATTTGCTGATAGAAATTAAATTATCTATTACGAGAAACTAATTTGAGTAAATCCGTTTTAGATAAAAAAAAATAACAAAACTTGAACAACTACAGCTGAAATAAAAGTTAATTGCAAAAACAAAAATATATTCCCAAAAAATTTTGCTTTTCAAACTATATATGAAAACACTCGAAAAAAGCTAAGTATTTTTATTTTAAATGAAGTATTTGATTGAAATGAACTGATTAATTTAAATGCGAGTTTACTTCATAAGTTTGTTCAATTTGTTCACTTTGCAGGACTTGAGATTGATGACAGGAATTGGGATCAAAGTTGGGTTACAGGGATTGTGATCGAAGTTTGGTTACAGGAATCTGGATCGAAATTGGGTTACATGAATTGGGATCGAAGTTGGGTTACAGGAATTGAGATCGAAGTTGCCGACAGGAATTGGGATTGAAGTTGGGTTAAGAATTGTGATCGAAGTTGGGTTACAGGAATTGAGATCGAAGTTGGTAACAGGAATTGAGACTGGTAGCTGATCAACGTAGCTGAGATTGAACTTGTTGGTGAACACCTTGTAAATAAAAGATATAAACTAAAACGTTGACATAAATAAACATATCTGTAAGTGGAATCTCCAAACAAAATGCGGGTTCCTTTTACATTTTGCGGATACCACTTACAGTTTGCGGAATCCACTTACAACTTGCGGATTCCACTTACAATTTGCGGATTCCACTTACAATTTGCGGATTCCACTTACAGTTGCGGATTCCGCAACAGCTCATTTTAACGATACAAATGTTTTGTCACTTGTTTGTGGATTCTACAAACTGTTCTGGATTCCGCAAATACCGTGGCGGATTCCACGAATTTGCCTATTTTTGGAGCAATTTTGGGCGGTTCAATGATCTAGGTAATTGTTAGTGTAATCAAAAACACCATAGAAGATCAAAGAAAAGTAGCAATGTTGCGGATTCTGAGACAAATCTGATTTTGGCCTATTGCGGATTCCGCTTACAATGCAGAAAATGCGTAATTTGGCCTCATAATGAACTTTTGATTTGATTTTTTGATAAAAACTACTTCAGATTGCAAAGTTTTTAATTGTTTACAAAAATTTTTCAATTTCTACCAATAAGTTTCAAAGTTTGCTTTCTCCGAAACGTATGGTACGATAGTCAAAATGAATGTCCATCCAAAATAGACCTTTTATCAAGTTGCAAATACATCAACAAATGATTGAGAACCTGCTTTAAAATCGAGTTGTTTTTTTAAAAAAAACTGACTTTAAAGAAGACAAAAAAAAATAAAAAACTGCTAGGTCCAATAAACTTTAAAAAGAAACGAAAAATATGATGCAATTTCGCTGGTTCACTTTTAACTTCGGAAATTTAATTGATACCGGACGCAAAATTACAAAAAAGCTTTTTTCGTTTTAACTGGTTACATACAAAAAGTCCTTGCAAGTTTGATTCTAAATATTCCATTTTTTTTTCTCTTATGCTTTTGTAAAGTCTGTAGAAAAAAAAACGCGGGAGAGAAAAACAAAAAAAACTATCGTTTCAAATGAGATGTTAATGATAAACTGTAAAGCTTTTAGACACGCACAATAGCTCATAACAATAAATTGCATAAGATTTTGGAGAATGGAGATAATCATTTTGTCGGTGGAAATTTTGGAGTAAAATTCAGTCTTAACAGTATATTGCAGTGAGTTTAGGTGGATTTTTTTTCTCCGATCGCTTTTCCAATAAACATTACTGGGCGAGGCTTCTTAGGTTCCTGGTGTAAACCCAATTGCGCCCGTTTTTTGCGCCAAGAAAATTTCAGGGAAATTGTAATCCTTGTATGGACTAAGAAAAAACGATAAGCAAAATTCTTTTTCCAATTAAGATATAACTGAAGTGATTTTAACTACTGCAACGCGTTCATAAATATTAACGGTCAACTGAATGAAAGGAAGGCACTTTTTTGGACTTTTTAACTAAAAGTTTGCAATTTAAGCAAAAGATAAAGAAACAGAACTGCAAAAAACTCTTTCCTTTAAATGAGTGGTTATACATCGATGAAAAAGTCTTATAACTTTTGCACGAGCATAATGGTGACCCATTGTTTTGTTTGACTGCAGAAAAGTACGTTCTTTTAATCAAAACGAGTGATCTGAATTTCTCAATGCCCTTGCTTGTAGTTGACTTTTTTTCTCGGAGGATTCCTTATTTTTGAGTTTTGCCTAGCTTACAAATGGAAGTTTCTCAAAAAAAATCCAGAGAAACACAATTTTTTCCAATTAAGTTGTCCTTATTTTTTTTGCTTGAAAATCATTTCAGTTTTCATATCATTTCATATCCAGTCTTCAGTTTTGTTGAGAGCTGACTTTCCGAAGTCCAAACTTCTGACTTTGAAAACCAGAAGATTAATGACCAAAACCTAACCTACGAATTGTAGAAACTGCTCCGCAGATAATTAGGCCTAAATGAGAAATGAAAACGTTCAGGAAAAAAGACTAGCGCTCACAAATTTGCAGCTAGGTCTTTCTTGTAGTTGATGCCAAATTAAACATTACCACAGATAGAAACCATTAGTCTAGTAGGTTAACTTTTTGCTACGTTGAAACTTAAATTTTCAATTGAAGCAAGTATAACGCTTCAATTTTTATTTAATAGCAGATTTATCCTGATCAACTTTGTTTTTCATAGAAGCTCGCTCCGTATTTCAGACTTTGTTTTTATATATTGGTTAAAAACTCAAACAATGCTGTAGCACCAGGTTAATTTTTGAGCTCAAATGAGCTCAGCTGACAAATTGTGTCTTTCAAAAAGAAAACTTCAGAAACTCATTTCTTAAGCTGGACGAACTTCTGAACTTCAGATACAACCGCCGAAAACCTATTGAAGTGCTAGAATCTTAAATTTGGTGGTCCGACCTTAAAAACGATTCAGTGATCATAGATTTATCCTACAAGGAGTTTGAGCAGAAAATATGCATAATATCCAGTGTGTTAGATTTTTGTGATATGCGTTGCGATATCGATTGAAAACAAGTTGTAATTCAATACTGTATTTTGAATATTGAATTTAGGTTTTCTGTTTCTTTTGTTTTGTTGTTGTACTGAGAGATAGATCATTGTTAAGAACTCTGATCTCTCGCTTAATCTCAGTGTCATCACTTACGTATGACCTTGAGCATACCATAAAATAATGATTGAGCACCAAAGGTTAGCTGTACATACGTATATAAATACTGCTACTGCAGTAGCGGTATGACACACCCCCCTCGGTGGAAGAAATAAATTATACAACATCAGTAGGATAATTTATTTAAAAAGAGTTTAATTTACTCAGTTCAAAAGGAAGTCTCTTTGGAGAAGTGACGAGTTTAGATTACGTAATTTTTCAGTTTTCCTCCAGCTCTATTTCCCAACTCGGGTTCCAATCGACTCCCTCGTCTAAAGTAGCGTATCCGAATTTTCGCATAAACAGATGTCTTTCGAGTTGTCGCACTTTTGATTCAAATGGTCTGTCATCCCGATCTTTGAAGTCTCTCAGTTGATTTCTGTATTCTTTAAGTGCCTCCTTTAAAAGACCTCCTCCTGTAAGGTTTTCTGATATTTCTTTGATTGAATGCTTTATCGGATCTCCGAATCGTTTGGGTTCTTTGTTTTTCGTTTGTCTAGAACTTCGTCTAATACCTGACTCTTCCGTACTTGATTCGTCCGAAAATCCTTGTGGTGGTTCGAAATTTGTGTCCAATTCCGAGCTTTGTTGAGGATTTTCTCGAAGTTCATCCGCAACTCGCTGCACTCCTCTTTTTAGCAATTGGTCCGCGTACTTCTCCCATTCGGACGGTGCCAAATTGCGATTGTGAAATGTGTCAACTATATCTTCTAGAGGAGTGTGAGAATCAATGCATTTCAGTTTCGGACGCTGTTTTGCTTTCGGAGTAGAACTTGACTGAATTTTGGTATCTACTGTGTCTGATTCCGGCTTAGATGTTGCTTGCTCTTGTTCCGGGTTGGCTGCAGTCGCAGCTTGATTTGCCCCTTGTTGTTTCTTGCTGCGGCCTTTCTTTTCCTTTCCGCTCTTCTCCGGCTTGTTTATGTTGTTTTCCTCTGTATTTGGTTTTGGGCCCGCCAAATTGGGTTTTGCTCTTTTGACTGCAAGATTGAAGCCTCCCCCGGCTTCTGTGTCCCTTGAAGTGACTATTGTTTGGCTCTTCTGAAAGCGCTCTATTGGATTCATTGCATCTGCGATTTCCATTTCTCCTTGAAGTTCGTCCTCTGATCCCATCTCCTCTAGTAGTTCTGGAGAACTGATTCGCTTAAACTTTTTTGTAGGTTCCGACGATGGACTTTTACTCGTGCTTCGCCGATTTTCTTGCGTCAGTACCGTTTTTGATTGGGCTATATCCGATTTCCTATAAATCGAACCGGCCGATGTCTTAATTGTTGAGTCCGTTTCTGAAGCGATTTTCCTCTTTAGTGGTCTGGTTAAGGCTTGTCCGCTTTTCCTTTTGAAGTATTGTCTTTGGTGGTGATTTACATTGATTTTCTACTTTGTCCTCCACAAATCCTTTCTCCCAAGAGTATATCATTTCCTTTTGAAGATCGGGATTGAGTTGCCCTGTCTCGTCCACTAATTTCCTGATGTCGTTTTTAGCCGCGTCCCTTCTTTCGTAGTTCCAGCGGGCGTTCGCCTCCAACAATTCCTTTAGAGCTTTGGCCCTTTCTTTGTCTCTGTCCGATGTTAGCTGCTGCTTGTGCAGTGGGCTTGTATCCCTGCTCAGTTGTCCCTTGCGGACTATTTTTAGATTCTCTCTCGACTGATCAATTCTCCGTTTCATTTGAGAGGCCGTCAGTGCTGAGCGTTCCAAGTGCTGTTTGTCATATCTGGTACAGCTACGACACTCCTCTGCCAAATTCACAATGTCCTTATTCATGTGTGGCCACCACAGATATTGCGCTGCTCCCAACATAGCTTCCTGTCCTGGGTGACCTCGATATATTCGTTTCAGGACAGCTTGTTTTAGTTGAATTGGTACTGCTAGCCGATTATTCGCCAAGATGCAGTCGTCCTGAACTGCCATCTGTGACCACAACGGATTTGTATAAGGTTCCATCAATTCGAATCCTTGTTTGTCCCCTCTCTCTACCACTCGCCTGAGGCGGTCCATCCACGTGTCTTCTGTGGTCAATTCTGCTAGTAAGTTTTTGTCGAACAGTTTTGCGAGGTTGTCCAGGGTCTCTACTTGTTGCTGCTTTTGCAGTCTCTTGCCCAGTCCCTTTGGCGGTTGAATTGAGCACACTTCCTCCTCACTCTCCGCCTCCTCTGTGGTTGTCAGGTCCACTTCTATTACATTCACCTCACTGAGTTTCCGTTCCGCCGATGCGATCGGTTTAGGCGATGTTGAGCTCGATTCGTGTTCCAAGCTGTCGCTGACTTCTTGAGCCACCAGTTCTCTATTTTCCTGAACATTGTTATCTCCGGCTATTAACTGCCAGAATGAGAGCAGTCTTTGATCCGCTATTCTTTGTTGGTCCGGTTCCAACGACCATTTTACTCGTTGTGCATGACGTGTTTCGCTGTCGGAGCTGTCCCTTTTTTTCGGCCCCCTCGTATTATTTTTCTCGTACGTTGAACTGTCTCTGTGATCTCCTCCTCTCCCGAGAGTTCGTTAGTGTTTGAAAGTGATCGGTTCCACTTTGGGTCCATTAGGCTTTCTTCGCGCTCCTCCTTCCGCCAATCTTGTGGTGAGCTCGACCACCAGTTGTATGATCTGTTTTCATTTCCTGACATCTCGATCCTTGAGTCTGTTTTTTCTCTTTTTCTCAGTACTGGTCGTTTTTTGATTTTGCAATTATTTAAGACTGACTGTTTGCTGGGTTGATTTGACAAAAAAGTGATTTGTTTTTGGTGAACTGTTGGGTTTAGCTGTTTTTGCAGTCGTGGAAACTGTTTTCTCTCGTTCCGGTTGAGCTTTGTTCGGTTTTGACCTTTTTGGTTTCTATAGCAACCAATACTTGATGACTGTTTCCTAGCATTCCTTCTAGAACATTCTAGAACGTTTTCGTTCCGGTTGAGCGACCTTGATTCTTTAAGCCTACTGTTCCAGCAGTCGAACGCTTCATGAAAGGAGTTTATTGTCGCTACTACAAACTTTTCGTCTAATTCTGATTCGGGCCAGGGATCATTGAAAGGATCACGCGATAAATAATCAACTATGCCCATATCCCTCCCCGGAATGTTAACTATGTTGAACTGATATGGCAGTAACCGGTCAACCCACCGGGTTAAACGTGATTGGTAGGTCTTGTTCGATTGGTTAACATCCAATGCTGTTGTAAGCGCTTTGTGGTCAGTTGCGATGGTAAATGGTTTCCCCAGAAGGTAGTGTTTATATCTATCTACTGCCCAAACAACTGCCAATAACTCCAACTCATTTGTTGAATATTTTTTTTTCTTGGGCGTTTAAGTATCGGGATGCGAACGAAATTGGGACCCACAGCCCTTCATCATTTTGTTGTTCTAAAGTAGCCCCTAGCCCATCATGGCTAGCATCGCATTTAACTCGTGTTTCACGATTTGCATCGTAATAGTGTACTTTCCTAATATTTGCCACACCCTATTTTATAGCATTAAATACTAATGTGTGATCATCTCCCCACTCGAATTTTTTCACCGGGAGTTTCATGTTTTTTAACTTTTTCTTTTGATTTTCTTCTTTAAGAAGTGGTCTTAATCTCTCAGTCAGACTTGCTACGTTAGGTATAAATTAAGCTAAGTGGTTTATGCTTCTCAAGAATGACCTTAGTTGCTTTAGAGATTTCGGCGGGTTCAAGTTTAATACCGCTTCCGTTTTAGTGATTTTTGGTCTAACCCCTTCTTCTGAGAGATGATGACCCAACCAATTCACTTCTTGTTTGAAAAATTCACATTTTGATAGTTTCAATGCCAAATTTTCCGCATCCAATTTCTTTAATACTGCTTCTACTAAGTTTGCATGTTCGATTCCACTTCCCTTTGACACAATAAGTATGTCATCCAGAAAACAGAACGTGTTTTTAGCGTGGTTGATGGTTCTATCCATAGCCTTTTGAAATTCAGCTGGCATATCTGCTAGACCATAGAACCCTGTCAAGAATCTGTAAGTTCCAGTTGCTTTTCCGCCAACAATGTTAAAATTGCATTGCCTAGCTGTATCAGCAGCCAATTTTAATTGAATGTACGCATATTTCAAATCTAACACCGAAAAATATAGCGTACCCTTTTTGTTTTCGGTAACAATCTGGCTTACCCCATCAATAAGATCATCTACATTTGGCATTTGGTATTTGTTTTTGAACAATTGTCTATTGATTGGTTTTGCATCCATTGCCAATTTTATTGAGTCGTCCTTCTTTACTGTTATCACAATCGGGGCGATAAAGCAATCACTTGTACATTTATCAAGTTTTGTTATATGACCTTCTCGTCCACTAATTTCCTGATGTCGTTTTTAGCCGCGTCCCTTCTTTCGTAGTTCCAGCGGGCGTTCGCCTCCAACAATTCCTTTAGAGCTTTGGCCCTTTCTTTGTCTCTGTCCGATGTTAGCTGCTGCTTGTGCAGTGGGCTTGTATCCCTGCTCAGTTGTCCCTTGCGGACTATTTTTAGATTCTCTCTCGACTGATCAATTCTCCGTTTCATTTGAGAGGCCGTCAGTGCTGAGCGTTCCAAGTGCTGTTTGTCATATCTGGTACAGCTACGACACTCCTCTGCCAAATTCACAATGTCCTTATTCATGTGTGGCCATCACAGATATTGCGCTGCTCCCAACATAGCTTCCTGTCCTGGGTGACCTCGATATATTCGTTTCAGGACAGCTTGTTTTAGTTGAATTGGTACTGCTAGCCGATTATTCGCCAAGATGCAGTCGTCCTGAACTGCCATCTGTGGCCACAACGGATTTGTATAAGGTTCCATCAATTCGAATCCTTGTTTGTCCCCTCTCTCTACCACTCGCCTGAGGCGGTCCATCCACGTGTCTTCTGTGGTCAATTCTGCTAGTAAGTTTTTGTCGAACAGTTTTGCGAGGTTGTCCAGGGTCTCTACTTGTTGCTGCTTTTGCAGTCTCTTGCCCAGTCCCTTTGGCGGTTGAATTGAGCACACTTCCTCCTCACTCTCCGCCTCCTCTGTGGTTGTCAGGTCCACTTCTATTACATTCACCTCACTGAGTTTCCGTTCCGCCGATGCGATCGGTTTAGGCGATGTTGAGCTCGATTCGTGTTCCAAGCTGTCGCTGACTTCTTGAGCCACCAGTTCTCTATTTTCCTGAACATTGTTATCTCCGGCTATTAACTGCCAGAATGAGAGCAGTCTTTGATCCGCTATTCTTTGTTGGTCCGGTTCCAACGACCATTTTACTCGTTGTGCATGACGTGTTTCGCTGTCGGAGCTGTCCCTTTTTTTCGGCCCCCTCGTATTATTTTTCTCGTACGTTGAACTGTCTCTGTGATCTCCTCCTCTCCCGAGAGTTCATTAGTGTTTGAAAGTGATCGGTTCCACTTTGGGTCCATTAGGCTTTCTTCGCGCTCCTCCTTCCGCCAATCTTGTGGTGAGCTCCACCACCAGTTGTATGATCTGTTTTCATTTCCTGACATCTCGATCCTTGAGTCTGTTTTTTCTCTTTTTCTCAGTACTGGTCGTTTTTTGATTTTGCAATTATTTAAGACTGACTGTTTGCTGGGTTGATTTGACAAAAAAGTGATTTGTTTTTGGTGAACTGTTGTGTTTAGCTGTTTTTGCAGTCGTGGAAACTGTTTTCTCTCGTTCCGGTTGAGCTTTGTTCGGTTTTGACCGTTTTGGTTGCTATAGCAACCAATACTTGATGACTGTTTCCTAGCATTCCTTCTAGAACATTCTAGAACGTTTTCGTTCCGGTTGAGCGACCTTGATTCTTTAAGCCTACTGTTCCAGCAGTCGAACGCTTCATGAAAGGAGTTTATTGTCGCTACTACAAACTTTTCGTCTAATTCTGATTCGGGCCAGGGATCATTGAAAGGATCACGCGATAAATAATCAACTATGCCCATATCCCTCCCCGGAATGTTAACTATGTTGAACTGATATGGCAGTAACCGGTCAACCCACCGGGTTAAACGTGATTGGTAGGTCTTGTTCGATTGGTTAACATCCAATGCTGTTGTAAGCGCTTTGTGGTCAGTTGCGATGGTAAATGGTTTCCCCAGAAGGTAGTGTTTATATCTATCTACTGCCCAAACAACTGCCAATAACTCCAACTCATTTGTTGAATATTTTTTTTTCTTGGGCGTTTAAGTATCGGGATGCGAACGAAATTGGGACCCACAGCCCTTCATCATTTTGTTGTTCTAAAGTAGCCCCTAGCCCATCATGGCTAGCATCGCATTTAACTCGTGTTTCACGATTTGCATCGTAATAGTGTACTTTCCTAATATTTGCCACACCCTCTTTTATAGCATTAAATACTAATGTGTGATCATCTCCCCACTCGAATTTTTTCACCGGGAGTTTCATGTTTTTTAACTTTTTCTTTTGATTTTCTTCTTTAAGAAGTGGTCTTAATCTCTCAGTCAGACTTGCTACGTTAGGTATAAATTAAGCTAAGTGGTTTATGCTTCTCAAGAATGACCTTAGTTGCTTTAGAGATTTCGGCGGGTTCAAGTTTAATACCGCTTCCGTTTTAGTGATTTTTGGTCTAACCCCTTCTTCTGAGAGATGATGACCCAACCAATTCACTTCTTGTTTGAAAAATTCACATTTTGATAGTTTCAATGCCAAATTTTCCGCATCCAATTTCTTTAATACTGCTTCTACTAAGTTTGCATGTTCGATTCCACTTCCCTTTGACACAATAAGTATGTCATCCAGAAAACAGAACGTGTTTTTAGCGTGGTTGATGGTTCTATCCATAGCCTTTTGAAATTCAGCTGGCATATCTGCTAGACCATAGAACCCTGTCAAGAATCTGTAAGTTCCAGTTGCTTTTCCGCCAACAATGTTAAAATTGAATTGCCTAGCTGTATCAGCAGCCAATTTTAATTGAATGTACGCATATTTCAAATCTAACACCGAAAAATATAGCGTACCCTTTTTGTTTTCGGTAACAATCTGGCTTACCCCATCAATAAGATCATCTACATTTGGCATTTGGTATTTGTTTTTGAACAATTGTCTATTGATTGGTTTTGCATCCATTGCCAATTTTATTGAGTCGTCCTTCTTTACTGTTATCACAATCGGGGCGATAAAGCAATCACTTGTACATTTATCAAGTTTTGTTATATGACCTTCTGTCAATAACTTCTCGATTTCTTTTTCGACTTTATCTTGTATGTGAATTGGGATTCTTCTCCCCTTTTCTTGAATCGGACATAGTGGGTATTTGAATTTTGAACTGACAATGTGATTTTTCGAAATGCCTTGTCTTTCAAATAAGTTTTTAAATTTAGTGAAAAATTTTTCTTTCCAACCTTCTGACTGCTCGCACATGAGCACGTCAAACCTGGTGAGTTCCTTTGGCGCTGGTCTTTGTGTAGTCACTATTCCCACTTGTCCTTGCAGGTCTAATCCCATGATGCATCTGGTTTTTCGTTCTGATACCAGAAAGGTTGCGCCCTTTACTTCCCAGCCCGCTGACCTCAGATTGGTTTTTAGGGCTCCCAGAATACTGATCGGTTGTTTATTGTAGTCCACAAATTTGGTTTGTAAGTTCAATTTATCGGACGGTATGAATCTCACTTTGTTTGATTTTTCCATAATTTCCTTTGTCGTGGCCCAGTTGAGAAATGAAACAGGACTTCCAGTGTCCACTGTTAATTGAGTTATCTGATTATCTATTCGTACCATGGCCTTTAGTGATTTTACGCGATTCAATGTTGGATCGCGAATCGAATCTATTTTCTGAACTCGTACCACTTTTCCGTCTGGTTTGTTTCTCATTTCGTTGATTCGGTCTTTCACATATTTTGAAACTCGCTCATTTTCCGGTTGGTAGGTTTGTATCGACATAACTTCAAATTCACTACATGACCCAACACCTTCACTGATCTGATCGCATTCCTCTACCGATCCTTCCGATTCTTCCGCAACTTCACTTACTTGTTGGGATCTGCACATTTTAGCGAATTGGGTTTGCCACAGTGTTTACAGGTTTTCCCCATCGCTGGACACTTTTTTAGGTGTCCCTGTTCAAACGTCCTTCCACATCTATTACATGGTTTTGTTTTCGTGTTTTGATTCTTGTTATTATTCTGTCTTTTATGCGTTTCTCTTCTATCTGGAGTTTTGGTTGTCCCCCCCAAATTTCGAACTGCCACTACAGGTTCCTGTTTTACCCTCACACCCGAGGTGTAATTGCTACTTGATCCCCCTGTAGCCGCAGCATTAGTCTTCTGAAACGCCATTGTGGTTAACTTGCTATGTTCGAATTTTATAGCCCTTTTTAAAACTTCCACCGGATCTAGAGTTTCGAATGTCAACGTGTCCTGCAATGTCATGTTTTTCATTTTCGAGATGAACAGGTCTCGCACTATTTCATTTTCCAATGCTCCCAGTTCTGATCGGGCTGCTTGAGCAGTTAACGCTGCGTGGAATAATTCTAGAGATTCTCCAGATTCTTGCATTCTCGTAAATAACTTGTATCTTTCGTATGTTACACATTTTACCTTTTGAAACGAGACTTCTGCCAAATCTGTTATTTCCCTGAACGGCATTTTCGATATTTCAACGTGCGGGTTCTTTTGTAGGAATCTCTTCTTTCCCTCTGTACCCAAAGATAAAAATAATCTTGACACCAGTTTCTTTTGTACTTCGTTGTAGAAGACATTGTGTCCGACTCGTGGGCCTCTTGTCTTTCTGTCTTCGTTCTCCAATACTACTTTATCCCTTGCTAGCTTATCTCTAAGAATCCTAGCGTTCCTCGCATCTTCGTTCTCCCCATCCCTGGGCGTTTCCGGGCGTGGTGGTGGTTCCTCTAATATGTCTTTTGGTTCTTCCAAAATAATCTCTGGGTTCACATTTTCTTTGACCGTAACCGCCATGAGAAATTGTTCGAACCAAATTTTAAATTGCCACGGAGGGTCTAGATTCGCTGATGCCCAAAATACCGGAATTCCCATATCCGTTCTGTTGTCTTGAGCTGCGAATCCTGCTGGCTGCGCCATGTGATATGCGTTGCGATATCGATTGAAAACAAGTTGTAATTCAATACTGTATTTTGAATATTGAATTTAGGTTTTCTGTTTCTTTTGTTTTGTTGTTGTACTGAGAGATAGATCATTGTTAAGAACTCTGATCTCTCGCTTAATCTCAGTGTCATCACTTACGTATGACCTTGAGCATACCTTAAAATAATGATTGAGCACCAAAGGTTAGCTGTACATACGTATATAAATACTGCTACTGCAGTAGCGGTATGACAATTTTGAAGTTTCGACAGTTTTTGGCAGTTTTTTGGGGTTTTCTCAATTCCTAATTATCTTTTTTCCTCATTGAATCAGCAATGCCGTGCTTTATAATTGTTTAGACTTTTGTCCAGCTCTGCAAAAAATATATATAGTAATTGAACAGAAAAAGATTTCCACAGACTTCAAAAATTAATTAAAAGTTTGAAAAAATAGTTTTCTGCTGTTTTTTTTTCGGCCATTTCGATGCTTTGCACCCTAATTGAAAACATTAATCGGTAAGCGTTTTTTTGGCTTTATATGATCAAAACAGGGCAAAGTCGGATCTGTAAAGGTTTTTTAACTACTTATCTACTTTTTTTGACATGGCAGAGCTAGTAGTTGTAGTAGTTTTGGTGGTATGAATGATTAAAAGTTTTTGCGAGTGTAATTGAAATCCTGGTAACTACCCCTGTTTTATTCAAGTTCATTTTCTGAAAGAACGCACAGGATGATCTCATTTCAAAAAAGTTCAATTAGCTGGCGGAAAAAAAAATCGTGATTGAATTCTAGTTTCAGCATTGGATTGAAACACTTAAACTGGGTTTAACGCCAAGAAACTCCAGCTGAACGAAATTTTGACCAAGTTTTATCTGATAAGTTTATTAAAAAAATTGTGAATTATAAAAATTCTTGAAAATCAAATAGCTTCATTTTTTTCGTTTTCCTGCAAAATCATAATTCTTTTCATAATTCCGTTGTTTCGCAAAATATAAGAACTGTATCGCCAAAAATTGATGAGTTTTTCGTGGAACGTTTGGATTTTAGAATAGATCTGTTTTTCATATTCACAAAAGATTCGGCAGAAAAGTTCAATATTCAAAACTGATATATCCCACTACTTTTGCCCTGCACTTACACTTAACAAAAACTTTCAAGAAACTGTATCCACCAAACGATACCACCGGCCGTTGGATAGAAAAATGAACGAGATACGATCGAAAAACTCACTTTCTTTATAAAACACGAACTACATAAAAACTGGAATGATTTCCAAAGGAAAAAGTATGATATTGTGACAAATGTAAGAAATATCAACAAACAACTAGCACAGCCGACTAATCGGTTTTTTAACAGAAACTATATTAACCGATATAAAACTAGTTCACTATCAAATTAGACTGAACCTGAAAATACAAAAAATAACAGCAAGTTCTTAAGCACTATAAATGAAATTAATCGAAAAGCCAAGTCAGCCAGTCCAATAATTCAAGTTTGGGCTTAAAAAGTCAACAAATATTTTGCAACTATCGGAAAGCAATACCAATTCAATGTCAATCACCCTTACAGAGCAAACAAATTCAAAGTTTTTCTGAAAGTTATCATTTGAACGGTTGTAAATGCCTTACCAGTCTCAAAAAATAAGTATAACTCAGGCTGCTATGACATCAATCACTTTTTCGAAAATTACGAAAAGAAGTACTTGATGATTCACTTGAATTGTTTTTTTTTGATTGCTTAGAAAGTGTTTTTCCAAATGATTAAATTTTTCGAAAATTGTCCACAATCATAAAATCTTGGTCAAAAATGCCCGGAAAGTTCACACCAATTTCACTTTTGCGACGAATTGGGAAAAACTTTGAACAACCAAGATACAATTGCGTGAAACAATTCGTTCGAAAGATTGGTTTGCTGCGGCATAAGCAGTTCGATTTTCGGGAAAAATGAAGCAGAGTAGAAGCAATTGTATCGCTCATGCAAGAAGACAATTTTGAATGAAAAGTCCTAAAACAACTACACCGAGCACAATTTCTGATTTGAAACAAGCATTTGATACAGCTAGTCATTTCCTTGTACTTCGAATACTTCATGTTATGGACTTCCGAGGACCTGCGAACAAGATTTTAGTCTATTACATACCAGGTCGTACGCAGTATATAAACTGAAAATCACAAATCTTCAATAAATAAAGTTACAAGTGGAGTACCGCAAAGCTCATTTCTAGGTGTGTTACTTTGCATACATTATGTAAATGATTTGTCAGTTCAAGAAAGCTATAGAACATTAGTAAAGGTAACTTACTTCTTCATTTGGTTGATACAGGCTGATGGTTGATACTTGGTTGATTAAATTAGTGAAAAATATCTACATTTAACAAAGTGAGAATAAGCAAGAATGAGAACAACATTTGCTTGTTCCAAAACAATTTTACCTTAAATGACGACAAAATTAAAACCATCAATCTTGGGAAAAACCTGGTATATATCAAAAACTGTATTTCAATGATTAGCGAGAAATCACGCACCAAAAATTAATCTTGAATAAAACCCAAAATAACAATAGGTCTCTGAAAAAGAGAACTATTCAAAGGTTAAACTTAGTTCTAATAGTTTTTCGAACTTGTCATAAGATGAAATTGAGTTCATCAAAACAGCTATAAAAAATTCAAATCAATGATTTTAACTACAATTTTCTAGTAAACTATATCTTGGATAAAATAGAGGCTCCATATTTCGTTAGGTTTTGAAAATCCACGGCGATGAAAGCATATAATTAATTTGTTACTTTGTCCAAGAATGTTTTTTTTTCGATTTCTGTAACTCGATCAGAAAAGTTTGAATTTTCCAGCAGCCACGTATCTGGCTATGCGAGCAAAACTCTATAATCACTTTTGTTCCAATTGAGACGTTTCAAAGCAGACCTTTAGTTCTAATAGCGTCCTTCCAATCTTTTGTCAGTCAACAATTTTGCTTATTTGTGTTTCATATTAAGTACCATCAGATTCAGTAGCGGATTTAGGGGGGGGGCAGGGGGTAGGACCCTCTCCCCCTCAGGGATTCGGCACCCTGCAGCCCCAAAGCCTCCCTTGCATTTTTTGAGATATCCATGTTTAGCTGACAGACCTGGAAATTTTTCTAAAGGCGCATTTGTTGCCAACTATACTAGCTTTGAAGGCGGTGCGGTGCGCACGCTGGAAAAAAGCGTTTTTTTTTATCGAAGTTTTCAAAAAAATGCCTAAAAGCGCTGAAATTTTGGTCAAATTATCAAATTAGGGTCTTCATAGTGGTTAGGGAGAGCTCAAAAGATCAATTTGGTCGACCTAAAAAATATGTAGAAAAATTGCTCCTGATCAGATTAGATTGCAAACAATTTATAATTTTCAAGTTGATCGTTTTTCTCCAAAGTTCGAAAATTTTAAATTTATCTTTTTTTGCGATTTCTCGAATCAATTGGCTCTTTTACAAATGTCTGTTGAAGCGTTGTATTTTTTCCGAAAACAGGAGCTTACCTTCACCATGTTGTGATTTAGTATTTTAGTATGTTATAACTTTGACCTCTATTGTCTTTTCAAGTACCAGTTAATGTTCACTCTACGAAGTCCATTGGACATCGAGTCACTAGTTGCTCTTTTTAGACGACAGTCAGTTTTAATTCACACACTACTTTTTATTTTGTTTTAATCTTAGTTAGATACATTAGTTACCAGTGGTAAACATACACTTTTATTATGGCGCAGTCAACAACTGATTCGAACCTGCGGGGAATACCCACCTTTTGGCCGAACCACACGGTAGAACCTCCAACCAAAGGAACAACTGGATAGACCAATTCCATTTGGCTATAATTGCGAAGGAAAACTTAGACATAGACAATCTCAAATAACCAGTGAAAGGGGAGACGACGTAACCGATCCTAGAAGGCGCCCAGGAGTCAGAAACTGACCAACAGAGGAAAGCCAGGGAGGCCAGGAACAAAAAAGTAAGGCGAGTCTACGAACACGCTGAAGAGAAAAGACTAGCAGAAGAAAACGGAAATTCGGAGGAATGAGGAGATATGAGGCCGACAAAAAAGTAAAGTCAATCCTACGGCCTTAGGAGCGGAAGGCAAAAGAGTTTTCGCCCAGAAACATCCAAGGGTAAAAGTCCTAGGAATCTCATTCAAGGATTTTTACGAACTGCTAGAGTCGGTTTTCATCAAACCAAATAATATAACATTTGAACGATATAAATTATTGAACAGGAAACAAAAGGATAGAGAATCCTACGAACAATTTTGGGGCGCGTTATCAGATTTAGCAAGATCATGTGAAATTGGAATCAAGGCAGAACAGGAGTGGATCAGAGACGTATTTATTTTAAACATGAAAAATTGCGACTTACAACGTAGACTAATTTCGGAAACTTTCAATCCATTGGATGCACTCAACCAAGCAATCATCGACGAAAAAAGCTACTGTAACCACCTCAAACTAACAAATATGACAAGATCATTCAACACGACAGAAAGTAGCGGGAGAGTGTATAAGAATTTCAACAATGTAAAAAAAAAGGAACCAAGCTTGAACATAGAAGGATCGAATACTTGTATCAAATGCGGGAATGCGTTTACCAAGGGTCATCTGAATGTGTGTCCGGCAAAAGAAATTGTGTGTAATATTCGTAAATATAAAGGGCTATTTGGAAGACTTTGTAAATCGAAAGGAAGAAAACCCGCTGTAAATATTGTAGATGAAACTGTAAATAGTCAGAATTGTTCATAATTCCCCAGAAGACCTTCAAGCAAGAAGCGAAGAGAATTTTTGCGGAGTGATTAACGCGTGGACCGAAGAAGGGATAAGCGACAACGACGACTATTCTGTCCTTGACATCAGAACAATCTACAATACCAAGGGCTTGGAAACCAAGAAATTAGTCAACAACGGATTGGTAGACGACGCTATAGTCAATTTGAACATTCCAGTGGATTCGGCAAGCCCAGTGTGCTTCCTGAAGCAAAATGTCCTACACGATTTGAAGTTCAGAAATCCACAATTGAAGATACACCCAGTAGAGAAGAAAATTAGGGAACTATACTGAGGATTCACCAACGACACAATCAACATCATCGGGAAAGTGGTAGTGAGATTACAATCCAATGGATGGATCGCGGAAGAAACTCCATTTTTTATCACTTCTGGACATGAGAGGAACATCCAGGGAAACGATAACCTACCGAGAATTGGAATCGAGATAGCTCAACGACAGCCTCTACTACCCGTCAACAACATAACAAGCCCAGTGTTGTATAAGTTAAATAACCATTCAGACACAATCCTTAATCTGTATCATAAGTACAAAGGATTATTTAACAGAATGGGAAAATACCATTGGACAGAAAAGTTACACATTTCCACTCCCCATTCAAACCTATCCAAACCAAAGGTAGAAGAGTTCTCCTACATTTACTCGATAACGTAAAAATGGAACTAAATAGAATGGAAAAAGAGGGGCATATCGCGAAGTTAAACAAATGAGATGAAGATTGTTTTATAATCCAATAGTGATTACAAGAAAAAAAGACGGTAGCATCAAGTTGGCATTAGATTCGAAACTATTAAATAATCAGATATTCAAGAACAAATATCAAAGGCCAAATATACATGAACTGATCGACAACATAGCGCTCCAACTGTCAAGCAAAGAGTCAGGAGAAATTTGCTTTAGTAGTCTAGACCTAAAGAATGCGTACAGCCAACTACAATTATGCATAGACAGAGCAAACATTGTAACTTTAGCTTTGTGGGGGGCGAAACCACTGGGACCTATAGGTTTTTAACTGGATTTTACGGATTGGGTGATATGCCAAACGAATTTCAGAGGGTGATGGATTCTTTAATGAAAGACATTCCTTTTACCAATTGTTATATCGACGACATTTTAATAGCTTCGAA
Source organism: Symsagittifera roscoffensis (assembly GCF_963678635.1). Taxonomy (NCBI): domain Eukaryota; kingdom Metazoa; phylum Xenacoelomorpha; order Acoela; family Convolutidae; genus Symsagittifera; species Symsagittifera roscoffensis. The sequence continues at coordinate 2,477,200 of NC_087066.1, forward strand.
AGGTTCATTGAATGAACACAAATCGACATTAACAAACATTTTAAACATTTTGGAAAACAAAAATATGGCGGTAAAATGGGAGAAATGTGCATTTTTCTAAAGAGAAATAGAGTGGCTAGGTTTCGAGATATCAAATTTGGGCGTAAAACCATTGATGGGAAAATCAGATTCGATAAAAACCTAACAAACCCCAAAAACTTATCAGAACTCAGGTCTTTCTTTCGGTCGATCAATCAGTATATGAAATTTGTCCCGAACATGTCTTCCTTAAGTTATCCCTTACGACCACTTCTCGTAAAGAAATCAGTTTACCAATGGAACGACGAACATACTAAGGCGTTTGAAGAACTAAAACAACAGATAGTGAACATAAGAGAGAATAATCGATTTGACATAAAAAGGATGTCAAGACTAAAGACAGACACTCCTCATAGCGGTCTGGGGGCCACCCTAGAACATTAAGATGGGGAGATTTGTGTAAAAATAGCATTCGCTTCCCGATTTTTAAATAATCACGAAAGTAACGAACAAACATGCGACAAACGAACTTGAATTATTGAGAGTAGTCTGGGCGACAGAGAATTTTGAAAATTACTTGTATGGTGCTGAATTCGAAATCGTAACGGACCATACGGCATTGTTATCAGCACTAAATGTAAATCAGAGTAACAAAACTATGCACAGCAGACTACCCCGTTGGGTAAACCGATTTTTACCATTTAATTTCAAGATCAAACACATACCGGGAAAAGAAATGGGATTTACAGATTTAATGTCGAGATTAACTTCAGAAAAAGCACTCCCAACCTCACACTATGATAGCGAATTTGTAGTGGCTACAGTACAAAAGATTGTAGAAAACCTCTCTGTAAATAGAGATTGTAAAAAGAAAAATTGTAAAAAGAACGAATTGTAAAAACCAGTGGATGGAAATACGATCAGTCACTTGGATTGTAATAATCCAATGGGCGGAAAGAAAAAATTATCGCTGAGCATCCAACGGTCGTTCTTGTCGAATATTTTGAATTACGTAAACGACGCTGTTAGAATTTGTAATTCCAATCACTCACGTTCAGAGTCCTGTACAAGTGGTTGCGTTCCACTAATTTTATCAAAATTTGATTTCAATTATTTTTTTTTATCAGATAAAACTTTTTATTTTTTCTTGCCCAGGCAATACTATCAAGTAACCAGTCGTTAAATTCAGATCAGAAAAAAACATTAGAAAATTTCATTACATCAGTGAACTTGTTAAAAATTTCCATCAGGGCAGAAAAGGAAGAATTTTATTAAACTTTAATAACGATACAATGTCAGACTTACACAAAAAGTTCTTGGCCAAGTACAAGGGAGATCTCAAATTACCAGACACCCCGTTATCTCTCGCAGATCATTGTTCAAACAAGCTAATCAAACTGATGACGGATGAAGACGAAATCCTCAAGGAATTAAAGAAGGCGGTAGAGGAAAGCAGATCATTGGATAAATTCGGAGCCTACCTAAAGAACTTTCAGAGGGACATTCACATGAAAAAAGGACTGTTTTTTAACGATAACTTATTGATAGTACCGGCTGCTTTAAGATCACCATTCCTGTCACTTCTTCACGAAACACACCCAGGACAGTTCGGGATGAAACCCTTGGCAGAAAACATCTGTTGGCCACACCTATACAGAGGGATCTACCATCACGGAAAAATTTGCATTCAGTACATCATGGCCGGTAAGAACCTAAAAGCGTTACTAGGGACAAACAAAACGGAGAAATTACCGATTCTGACCGAACCAAGCAAAGAAGTAGATTTAGACTTTGCGGGCTCATTGGACAAAAGTTGGGGTAACTCAAAGTACCTTATGTTATGCATCGATCACTTCTCAAAGTTCCCGTCAGCAAAAGTAGTGAACACACCTCGGTTTCTTCAATTTTAAACTTCATGACAAATTATTGCCATCTTCACGGATTTCCAAAGTCTATTAGAGCTGACCATGGGTCATGTTTTATTTCTTTCAATTTTGAAACTTCTGCGAGAAGAACAATATTAAATTAATCCTATGTACGGTTGGGGATCATAGATCCAACGGAGTAGTAGAAAGACTCATTTACACTGTTAAAGCTAGGCTACGGGCAATGTCGTTCAACGATCCAAAACCATCTTCAAATACGGCTATTGATAAAATCATTTGGAATATTCGTTCGACGAAACAATCATCCATTGGATGCTCTCCTTTCTCAAAACATTTCAATAGATCTGCCAACACCTTCTGGAAATCTTTGGTCCCTCACGCGATTAGTTTAGATAAGGGGAAGTCAATCCTATCAATGGATAGAGTACAAGACTGGGGAGCTGACGACGCGTTTAAAGATGGCTATCTGGAAAACAGAGCAATGGACGAAAGGGGGTACGAGAGCGACCCTGCGGACAAAGCAGACAGAAACCTCCAGCGAGCCCCACTGTCAAACCCTTTCTGCCAAAGGGGTAACTGGTTTAGGAGGACAGTTAACAGGAAGGAAGGCGAACCTTACTTTAAACCACTTGGGGGTAAGCCTCTGTCAGACACGAAGCATGAGGTTACATTAGACAACGGACATGTGATCAGAAGATCGGACTTGGTTTTTAACAAAATCCAACCATCAGCACCTAGGACATCCGACCGAATTCGCTAATTAATAACAAAGGTTTAGCAGGCAAGCGAAAAAGAAACTCTCCCTCAAAGAGACCAGATTCAATTGTAGGAGTCCCTTCAACGAGTTACACGCCAACGGTAGGAAAGACAAATAAAAGGAGGAGAACCAACACCCCGAGCACGAAAGGTTCAAAGATCTCCTTTAATAGTTCAGATTCATCGTTCGAATTAGACCTTTGGGATAAAGTTATCGACGACTACTTGGGTACGGAAGCGGAAACTGTATATAATACACCGACTGTTAATTACCATAGTGATTTAGATTAGCCAAGAAGTACCGTACAAAGCCAAACGAACACTCAGACAGCGATCACTATCCCAACGAGCACAAGCGATGACCCAATTAGATTGGACAGCTCTTCGGAGAAGACAGTGGAGACATCAAAAACTCCGATATCTATCAAACCCCGCTCAAGAAGGAACCCAGGTCCCCCTAAAATTTACGGAGACAAGCGTTTTATCGATCAAGTGACGCTTGCAACGGAGACCAACAGTGCATCATTTGGCAAGTCCCAAACTGCCACAGTATGGTGCAGGTCCCGGAAGGAGAGAGCCTTTTTGCGGTGGGATCAACAACCAGAGGACTACGAGGACTCCGGTTGCAAACTTTCTGGATCGGGAGCGACGACCCGGCCTCTGCTACCAGCAGACCAACGTCAAACTCCTCTCACCGGGCGCCCATGCGTGGGACCCTCGGCCGGGTTTTTGTTATCGGATCAGCCTAAGCCGGCGAGTCTGATCCGCACCCTCGTACTAAGAGCCGGCGTCGAGCCAAACCCTGGACCACCCAGACGCCCTCAGACACTGAAATCCCCCTGCACGGTGTGCACTGAAACCTGGGGAGGCGGCACCACCGTATGGTGCCACTGCTGCGGAAGCTGGATCCACCAGCGGTGCAGCGGCCTTCGGACTGTGGCCGAATGGCACAGAGACTACGTCTGCCCGAGGTGTCCACCAGTCACGCTTTTCAGTGCACCCACACCCTCTCAAGTAACCACCCAGACTGTCGACCCTCCAACCCCCACTACACCACCCCAACCCACCAAAAGAGATCCCATCCCACCTCCAAATCCACGACCCCGACAACCGAAGGCAGAGCCACTGACGTTCCTGCAACTAAATTGCAACGGGATACGGAACAAAACAACAGAACTGTGCCGTTTTCTCCGTACCCGTAAGATCAAAGTGGCCGCTTTGCAGGAGACAAAGCTCACCGCCAAAGGGAAAGACCCAGTCTTTGAAGACTACACTATAGTCCGAAAAGACCGAGGAAGCGGAGCCGGCGGAGGACTTATGTTTCTCGTGCACCACACAATCCCTTTCACCCCTGTGGACGAGAACACACCTCCTGGCGAGCGCCTTGAACACCAATCGATTCAAATCCCACTCCTAAACGAGGTGCTCACAATAAGAAACGTGTACATCCCCCCAGCAGTAGCTGCCCCCCGAACTTCACCCCCTCGTTGACCCCTTTCCTCGAGACTAGATGCTCCCTGATACTGGGCGACATCAACGCACACGACCCCATTTGGTGCTCGTCCATTCAGGACTCGCGCGGAGAGACCCTAGCCGACGAAATTGAGGCATCGAGCTTTGGAGCGCTGAACACACCCACAGCGACCCGTATGCCAACTTCGGGCCAGGCAACCTCCTGACGTATCCCTTGCCTCAGAAGATCTCCTGTCGAAACTGAGCTGGGAGACGGAAACCACGCTGAGCTCCGACCACCTGCCAGTCATCATCCGACTATCAACCAGTCCCCTGACAATTCCAGCCCCGAACAAGACCTTCACAAACTTCCTCCGCGCGGACTGGGACGGCTTCAAGTCGGAAACAGATGCTGCGTTCGCGTCTCTCGAGGAGCAGCCCGATCCCTACAAAGGAGAAAGGTTGTTCCGCGAGATCGTAAACAAGGCAGCCAAGCACCACATCCCGTCTGGCCGTCTCCCAACGAGCACTCCAGGCCTACCGCCAGAAGCGGCCAAGCTCACCAGCCAACGCGATGCCCTGAGGACAAACAACCCCAGATCCCCAGACTTGCCACTCCTCAACAACAAAATCGAGATGATCCTCAGGAAGTCCCAAACTGCCCGATGGCACGAATACCTCCAGACATTTGATCACAAAACAAAACCAGAGAAACTCTGGAGGACCATTCGTACCATTGACGGCAAAAAACGCGACCCGCCAAACCCGTCCATCAGGTTTGACGGACGCACATACACCCGACCTAAGGACCAAGCCAGACTTTTCAACAAGCATTTGACGGCCCCAATCAAACATGAAAGCTCAAAAGAGAACCGAGTCATCAAACGCAAATTGAAGTCACTTTCCCTCGAAACCCCCATACAGACGACCCCATCCCAAGTCAGCAAGGCGATCCGCAAGTGCGAGAGTTCGAAGGCGTGCGGCTCCGATGGGCTAAACGCACTGCATTTGAAAAACCTCGGACAGCACGGTGTCGCCTGGCTGACCAAAGTTTTCAATGGCTCCCTCGCAAAGTCCCAAATCCCCGCCATTTGGAAAAAATCAATTGTCATACCACTACTCAAGCCCGGAAAACCCCCACAGGACTGGTACTCCTACCGCCCCGTCTCGTTACTCTGCCCCGCTGTCAAAATTTTGGAAGCCTGCATCCTCCCAATACTTCAATCCCACCTGACCCCAGAACCACACCAACACGGCTTCCCCCCCCCCCCCCTCCACTCAACCACAACTGCCCTGCTCGAAATCTCCAGCGCGGTCGCCGACGGTTTCAACCAAAAGAAACCGGCAGACCGCACGGTACTGGTGACATTAGACCTTTCCAAGGCCTTTGATATGGTATGTCACCGCACCCTGCTGGAGAAATTGAGCAGAACTTCACTACCCCCTTCGCTGACCCGCTGGCTCTCAGGGTACCTGACCGGCCGCCAAGCACGCACCCTTTTCCGCGGTGAGACATCTCCCGCCAGAATTGTCCGAACAGGTGTTCCGCAAGGCTCAGTCATATCACCGACTCTGATTAACTCCTACGTTGGCTCCCTCCCCTCCCCTCCCGAGGGTGTCAACGTGGTGAGCTACGCAGACGACGTGACGCCCTGGGCCAGCGGGCCGAAGATCAATATCATCACCGCTAAGTTGCAGCCATACCTCGACTCCCTAACGTCCTACTTTCAATCCCTCAAACTCGCACTCTCCCCCGGAAAATGCGCTGTAACAATACTCACGCCTGACACCAAGGAATGCAACATACAACCACACTTGACGGTGGCAGATATCCCGTTCAAGTTGGAAAAACACCCCAAAGTACTTGGTGTCAGGTTTGACCCGATGTTCAAGTTCGGGTAACATTGCAGGGTCGCTGCCTCCAACGCCTCCAGGGCGGTCAACGCCATGAAGGCCTTGGCAGGCACGGACTGGGGTCAGGACACGGAAACGCTACTCGTGACCTTCAAAGCCTTGGTCAGGCCTCGTCTCGAATACGCGGCCCCAGTTTGGTCTACAGTCGCATCCGAGACCAGTGTCAAGCGTCTGCAGACCATCAAAAACGCGGCTCTGCGGGTCGCCACCGGGAACCATCTATTGGCCCCCCAAAGCCACCTACACGAAGAGACGCAGGTGCTCCCGGTGAAAGCCCACACGGCAATGCTTGCAACACAACATCTTTTGGCTTGCCACCTCCCCGAACACCCTGGTCAGAGACTCCTCGAGAAACCTCCTCCCCCCCGCAAAATGAAACCCACACTAGTCTCTGGCCATGCCCCCGTCTGGAACACCTCCTTGAAGGCGTTGGCCTGCCGCTACCACCGAAGGAGTACCGACGGCTCCTGAAAACTGTGCACACAAAGACGGTGGCGACGACAACCCAGTCGTATCCACCGTCTGGAGTCCTCGGCACAAGACCCCCTCCTGTCAACGTCCGAGAGGAGAAGACCCTACCCAGACGTACTCGGAGGACCCTCAGCCAACTTCGGTCCGGCTACAGTCAACACCTGTTGTCGTACCGGGCCAGGCTCGAACCAGAACAAGGGTCCTCCTGTCCCCTCTGCCATACAGCCCCCCACACGACTGCCCACCTGTTCCAGTGCCCCACAAACCCCACTAACCTCCCCCTCACTGCCCTTTGGACAAACCCGGTGGAAGCCGCCCGTTTCATTGACCTGGCCGGGGTACACCCCACAATGTAGGGCCCCGGCGAGAGCCAACTACAACAACAACAACAACCAACAGTGCAGTAGACTCCGACGACGAACTTCTAATTACGTTCTCCAGCGCAAAGAGTCCACGAACTAAAATGACTTACTGTACGGTGTCCCCTTCGGATTATCTGACATCAATTGAAGATATACCACGGCACACAACACCGGTGGCGGAAACCACACAAGGCTCCTCCTCAACACCCTCCTCTCGAACAACAAAGGTCGCATGTTTACCATCTCCATTGGTAGAAGTTGGTATTAATACTCAGGATGATGACGGCAGCAACATATCTTCGGGAATTGACGCCGATGTAAGGAGGGAGGTCGATAGCTTTTATGATAGATATAACGCCACGAACGTAAACTCCGAAAACTTTTAAACTCTGGTAACATTATATCTTTCTTATTTGCTCGAGCTTTTATCCACTAGATGACCCATTTTTTGTTTAGTTAGTGATTTAGTTAGTTCGCCTTAATTGTGTAAATGCTACATAACCCCAGTTGTACATATCATTTTGTACATTCAGTGTTGATATCTGTGTAAACCTGTAAGTAGCCTGTATATATTACCACATAATCACCTCCATTGTAATTTGTACTCTCTGTAAATTTCCATTGGTGCTAAACGCGGTTACTTTTTGTTTCAATTTTGGCCCTGGACGAAGCGAGGGTAGATGGAGTATATGTGTGATATTGGCTACATCGACGAGCAGGCAGATATTAATTTTTGTGCAGTGGGGAATGTGGTGATTTAGTATTTTAGTATGTTATAACCTTGACCTCTTTTGTCTAATCAAGTACCAGTTAATGTTCACTCTACGAAGTCCATTGGACTTCGAGTCACTAGTTGCTCTTTTTAGACGACAGTCAGTTTTAATTCATACATTACTTTTTATTCTGTTTTAATCTTAGTTAGATACAATAGTTACCAGTGGTAAACATACACTTTTATTACACCATTACCAGCATTGCATTTGAGACTAATTCTGCGTGGTTCTGTTTGCGATTGCAAAACACTTAATCTAAACTTTAACTGCGCTCTGAAGCAATAAAACCAAAATATGATATTCATTAAATTGATCTATAAAATTCCAAATCCTGAAATTTTGGCCCTGAGAATAATTTCAGGTTCTTTTTTCAATCTATTCAAAACTATAATTAACCCAATAAATTAGCTTTGAAGACGCTTGAACACTGAGTTGTGGCCAATTCTGTGCAGTTGTAATATAATCCGGCTCTCTCGCTGTATTTCGTCATTGTTCTATCCTTTGCGACAACAGGTTCTCACTTCTATGATTACCTGGCCGCCATTTGTGAATATTTGCAAGTGGTTCTCCTTGATAGTTTTTTCCACTATTGCTCTTCCACTTGCTTTGGTTTGCAACCGTACTTTATACTCTTCGTAAAAATCTGGACAAGAAGCTGCGGATATGGGAGCCCAAATGCATAAGTTTGTGCGGCTTGGCCACGGTGGATTCTCAGCGTAGCTATTTATTTGTGAGGAAACTTCATTTAAATGTTGATTCATGTTTTTGCTTAATTTTAGAATTTTCATTTTATCCTTTTCTCTCGTGTAATTTAGTTGTTTGTAGAGTTCTTCTCGGAATTCGCTGAACATGTTTGTCTGATTCTGGAGAGATTCATTTTTGTTTTGCTTCATAATTGGGATCAAATCTTTCAATGCTTCCGTTTTGTCCTTTATGGACTGGATTATCTGGAGTTTGGCCTCCTCCCTTGTCAAGTGTGGAGTGATGGAGGTGTTGGGTGTCGGGACTAGCACTGGCACTGAGTACACTGCCTGGTACTCGCTTATCTGGATGGATCTGTGCAGCAGGTCAGTCGTCACTTTCATGTCGTTTAGGTTGATCCGACTCAGATCCATCGGCTTCACCACCCACTTTTCCCCATTGAACTCCGAATGGAACTCCTCCTGGTCCATTGTGTCTGAAGTAAGGCATCTCCTTAACTACCCACCCCCTCCCTCTCCCTCTCCCTCTGCAAATGGTGGGTCTTGTTGGTAGGTACAAAAATCTTTCTACTCAACTTTTGAATTATACATATACAGGGGTTACCCTGATGCCGTTTCTCGTTTTACTCCGTTTTGCAAAAAGATTAACTCATGGATGTAATTATTGTGGTTTGGCAAAGTGTTTTTTGTAGAATGCTTGGGGTTGCAGAGTTAGTCCGCATGCGAAAATTAATAACGAAATTTGTACATTTATGTGGACAGGTGCGGATAAGAGCCATGTGTGGAGAAATAGGCGGGCAATTTACATGCAACGGAGGCTTTTACGGACCCCCCCCCCCCCACAGACACAAAGCCCGTGCTTACACACACCTTTCTATTTACATGAATAGAAGTTGGACCGCTCTTTGAGCTTATCCCGGATAAAAATCGATTATATTGCATTCAGTCTCTTTAAAGTTACAAAAAGGCTGTTTTATTTTATCCACCATTAGGAATCTTTAAAAGAAAAATACATTTGTTCATTTTCGAACGAGATCAAAACCAGTATTTAAAATATCAAATTAAATTCTTGTTAATTATCTCTGCAATACAGTTAGAACTACAGTGCTGATTTAAATTAACCGGACAAAACGCGTTAAACTTAAAAATTTGAAACCGGTTTTTTCTCAAATTGGGTTGAGTTTAGGTGAAAACTTATGAAGACAAAATTTGCCTAAAATTTTAGCAGAATTAATATGGTTTAATTTATTTTGCGAAATTCGGGCCCGAAATTTTATCCCAAAATTAGGTCATTTGCATATCAAAGTGAGTCCTTTACATAGCGCCACAAACTTTAAGAAAGGTATTTTCTCCAAAAAAATTGGAAATTGTTTGAAAATTGTTTTTAAATAAAAAGTTGGTACTTTATATTGTAAAAACGACCTTTTTTGTCTATCAAACAAAAATAAAATATTTTATACACTTTTTTGGAGGTTATGCCTTTCTTAAAGTTTGTTGGGCTACGTAAGGGGCTCACTTTGATATAATTGAGTCTGTGATCGACTGGGTATTTTTGACGTAATTTCTGATTATTTAAGAAAAGCCAAAATGACCTAATTTTGGGATAAAATTTCGGGCACGAATTTCGCAAAATAAATTACATTATAATAATTCTGCTAAAATTTTAAGCAAATTTTGTCTTCATAAGTTTTCACCTAAACTCAACCCAATTGAAAAAAAAACGGTTTTAAATTTCAAGTTTAACGCGTTTTGTCCGGTTAATTTAAATCAGCACTGTAACCAATCATGATCATGAAGCTATTTATAGTTTCAGCCAGAGAAAAAAAAATTGATCTTTTTTAATTCTAAACCTCGCAACATTACCAGTATATACAAGATCTATTGAGACTAGGAAATATAAGAGTAAGATTAGGATTGGTATTAGACTAAGAAGCTGCACAAACCTATCCGGCCGAAAATAAGATAGCGTGACGAACAGACGTGTACTTTATCCGAAATTACTCTATGAGAAAGCGACCCCGGACTCAAACTCAAATTGTCAGATTGGTATGGACTAACTACGTCAAGACACACATGTTTGGTCTCGTACTTAACCTTCTAAAACCGCATAAAGTTGATGCTCGTGCGAAGTGGGGGAAAATGACAAAGAATCCAAAAAACCAAATATTTTTTCATTTTAAATCAAAAATTTTCAAACGCGATTCAGTAATTTCGAAACATGATTTTTGTTTTCGAAAATATACGTTATTAAGGAAAATAAAACAGAAAAACAAGATATGATTTAAGCAAAATTTATCAAATTAACGTTTCAATGTTTTCCAGAGTTCTTCTGGAGATATAAATCAAAGATAATAACTATGTGGATAGATTGCTCAATTATTTTGTTGGAAACCAAACTTGAAATAATGAAAGAAAAAATAAAGTTGAATTGTTTTTAAAGAAAAGAAATTGATCAAAAAACTAAAATTGATTTTAAACATCAAAAGTTGAATATATGATTTAAATTAACTTATGATTGTCCATCCTTTTTGTCATTCAAGTCTATTTTTATTAAATGTTACCATGATACCTCAGTGAACTCTAGGTGTATTTTGTTCAGACCACTTTGTAAAAGAAAAAGTTACGATTGGTTTTGAAGATCTAGCCCTGATACAAAGTGGCTGTGCTACGCGCTATCTTAAATGCATTTTAAGCTAACGTAAACTGCGCATCGGTTCATATTTGAAGTACATCTATGGCGCTAAAAAGCATAAAACATCATCTTGTAAACTTTTTAAAAATATCCAAAACTGATTCGAATCTAAAATAGGAATAGGCAAGCTATTTGGTCAACCAGTTTGGCATTCCATCACACCAAAAACGATTTCCTAAATCTCCGCACAAGTTTTTGATGAAAAAATGGTTTCCATACAACCCGAAAGATAAAAAAGGAACATCCTTCTGGTGGCATTTTGAGTTTTAAAACTTTTTGATAGATTTTTCTCTCTCAAAAATTACTAGTCATACAATTCTTATTAAATGCTTATTGAATGGATAGCATTTTCAATGCATATTCAGTTGCAAAACTTTTGAGCATAAATGAAACTTCAAAACTACCAAAAAAAAACATTTAATTACTTAAATTTCTCAAAAATTAAAAAAAAACAGATCTATCAATTTTGAGTTCTTTTCTTGCATTCTGACCAAAATTGTGTTAAAATCTATTTTTTTAACACCTATTGAAACCTATTTATTTCTCAACCGATATCAGTCTTTTTTGGATATTTCCATACAAAAAAACGTAGCTGTATTTTTCAGCGCAAACTGTCAGAAAATGATTCCACTGCTTCAGAGCTACTTTTTATTTCACGACATCATGACAATAAAGATATTTTTCTAAGATATATTATTTCTGTTCTACTCTACGGGCTGTTGATATGCACGCGATTTTGTAGTTTATCGAAAAGACGATGATCCATACAATTTGCATATATGAACATAGCCAAATGACTGTTGGAAAAGAATAATGAACGCGGGAAAATTTAAAAAAAAGCGACTTGTTTAATTAGATGGCCTTCAAGCTCTCTGAATTTGTAGAACAATTTATGAAAAATATTTTTTAAATTAACCCAATTTGGAAAACTGGATCAATAGGTTTAAAAAATGTCGGTGGGAAACTTGACAATTAATATCCATTTTCGAAAAAAAAAGTCGATCACGTTTTTCGTGACTTTTACAATTTTGCTGTTCGATTGTGGAGTTTTTTTTCTTTTTAAAAAAAGAATTGTACTGAAATTAAAAAGAAATCACAAGCCAAAGCGCGACAAATCAAAATGGATCGTGAACAATTTTGAAGACTTTTTTCTGAAAAAAAAGCAGCAAGACCTATATAAGAGTACTCACTACGTTTTTAAAAAGCTGGACACAAAAACTTCACACAAATTTCTAAACAGATGTAATGTTTGCGATATGATATGAGAATTGTATGACTGTGTTTCAAGCGTTTAATTCGGTTTTCATATTCAAACCCCCGTTTCATTTTGCATGTTATTTTTAAGCATGCTATTATGGCTGAATGCGTGCTTTCTCGTAAAAAATACGAAAAACAAATCTGTTCACAATAGTTTGTTTACTGCGCAAAGTTTATTCTATTTCAAAAATTAATTTAGTTTTTTAAATTGAAAATCAAATTTATTTGAGAATGGAAAGAAATTTCCTAAACTGCAAAATTCCTAAGGAAGATACAACGTGATGAAAATTTCTCCCAGTAATTTTTCAAAGGTGGGGGCAAAGGAGAAGTAAAATTTAATGATCTTTTTATGTTAAAGTGAGGGGAGTATTTAGTTGAGGAGATGCCTGAATTGTCCTCAAAATGAGCATTGTCGGCTGTTTCTGTGCTCTTGCATTTTTTCAGACCATAACTTATCCATTGAAATCCCTTGCAACTTTCGTGGCTATGTTGGTGTTCACTTTTAGCCATATCCTTCTGGACTTGCTGCGACAATGTTTTATTGTCATTCAGCATTTTCGTCACTTTATCCGGCCGAGCGAGGAGGGGATTCCAGAACACTGATTCCCACTTCTTATCTGTGAAATTTGCCGATGACTCTTGAACTGTGCGGACAAACATCTCAATGAGGTCCCCCAGCACTACTTCGTCACTGGATGACACATATCCCCCATCTGTGAAAGAGGATGCCACCACATTGGTCAGTGTTTCATCTCGAAGTCTTAGTTAGATAACAAACTACACAGGACAAACTACACAGCACCTTTTTTAAAATCAATTTTAGAAACCGAACTCTCCAAAAATGCAGCTTTGACAAAACCGAAAACTTACCCCACGCAAACATCTATGACAAGACCCAATTTTCAATTTTTTTTGCTCAGATCTATTGAATAATTTTCCAAACTAAATAAATTTTTGGCTGATGAAGCCAAAGGTAAGACAATTCATCTTAATAAAAAAACCATGACTGTTGGAACGAGGTACAAGAAATCCAGGAAACCGAAAAAGGATGAGTTGGTAATTTTTGAACAAAGTGTTTTTAACGTTCGTTTTTTTATCGTTTTTCTTCTCAATTTTTTTTCCTGATCTTTGCACTTTTGATGCTCGATAGTGGAGTTTGCCTTCAATTTATTAAAGAAATTGAACTGAGCGTAAAACGAAATCAATTCAAACCGCTGAAAACCAAAATTGAGCGTGAACAAGCTTTAAGTCTTCCTAAACAAAATCCTTTCTATGTGGAAACCTTACTTGCAAATATTTTGTTCATAGAAAAGTTGGATTTTTGATCAACATTTTAAAAGAAATAATGGTACTGTTTTTGGTTTAAAAAAGGCTAATGAGTTAAGACCGAGTTGGTTAACTCATAGAGTAATTTCGGATAGGGTACACCGTCTGCTCGTCACGCTATCTTATTTTCGGCCGGATAGATTCGTGCAACTTCTTAGTCTAATACCGATCCTAATCTTACTCTTATACTATCTAGTCTCAGGTTGTTTAACTAGTCTCTGCTAGGCTCAATAGATCTAGGGTATACTGGTTTATTGCGGCTGCTGAAGTGCTCGGGAGAGTCCAACTAATTTCTAAGTTAAATTCAAATCTCTCTGGTGCTGAAATTACAAGTAACTTCAGCACTTACAAATAAGTGGGTTGTTAGTTAGATGGATCATGATTGGTTAATATTAAATACTTTACATTGGTAAAATATCTAATTTATCCAATCATAAAATGTAGTTTAGATCAGGTTCCACCCATCCGGGTTTTACAGAGTTTTTTAGAATAGTTCTTCTGCAATTCGAAGGATGGATGATGGACGTTGGTGTTTGGCGAACATCTTATTTCTTCTGTTTCCTTTTTGTTAAAGAAGTTCCAGGAAGCTGGAGTTAGAGACATAAGACGTTGTGTCTTCTAGTGACAACGACTAAGTCTTTGCAACAAACTCAAATCTGATTTCAGAATGGTTTGCTATGTCAGGTTTTTCTGTTCTGCGTGGAGATTGTGCGTGGAGGGGATGCCTGGTTACTCGGATCTGTACGTATACTTGAACATCGAGGTGGTCATTGGTCTAGTTCAATGAAGTCCTTTTCTGCGAAGTCAAGTCGTACTCTAAATCCTTTGAGTTGTGATTGTGAGTGGCATATCGATTGTGGTTGGTCATTCTCTCTCGAGTGTAGTGGGGTCGTTTTGTCTTTGGATGTTCGTCCTTAGTGTTGTATTCTGATCTATGTATTGCATAATGTAATTTACATTTTATAAAACATTTATTAGTTTAATATTTTTTAATTATGATTTTAGTTAGTTGTTTTCACAAAAGCTTTTTGTTTTAGTTCGGTTATTTTGAAGAGTTACTCACACTTGAGTAGCTCTTATTAAAAATAGAGGTGTGGTCACAAAGCGTGGATGTAGCACGGTGGGTTAGGCCGGCTATAGAGCATGCTCAGGACGTCCTTCCTGGTGGGTTAGGCCAGGAGTGGGAGTATGATTTCATGCGGTTTTTGTGAGGGGTCCTGTTATGTGACAACGTTTTATGTTGGGTTTGTTGTGGTTTTTCTTATGTCTTGTTGGTTATGTCCTTTTTCCAAAAAGCAAATTGTTCGTGGTATGGGTTTGTCTTTCGACTTTTTTGTGTTTTATTATTTCTTTCTTAGACTTTATAATAGTCTTCAAAAGAATAAATTATCCAGTTTTAAACTGGGTTAATCCGGTCTGGGTACCGTTGGTTTCCTTTTCTTAGTCATGCTGTTATTCTATGATTTGTGGTATTTAGTAAGCTGCGTTGGTTAGTTTTGTTTAGTATATGATTCCTTTCCAACCGGGTTAAAGGAAAGTTTGAAACATGTTATTATATGTTAGAGTTGTTGAGTGTGAAAACTTGAAACTGAAATTCATTATTTTAAACAATTCTTCGTGGGCGAGCTGTGCGAGTGTGGATAGAATTTCTGTGCGAATGAATGAAAATATCAAAAGGTTAGTACTGCAATTGCATTTTATTAATTTACTGCATAGAATTTGGAAATTTACTGCTAGTTATGGGGGAATTTTAAGTTACAAATTTTCATCATAATTAGATTTACTGCTTGTGGGGAAAATTTTAGAAATGAATTTATTGCATTGGTATTAAATTTATAAATTTATAAATGTAGGAGATTAATAGAATTTTTGAAATCTGTTTGATGAAATTTGCGATTTTTATTTTTCTTTTGTGGTTTTTGTAGGTGATTGTCGGATGAAGGCTAAAAATCTAAAGAAAACATGGATAAAGTATGGTGAGTTTTTTAATATTTTAATTAGTTAGTAATATTCATTTAATTCATACTTACCTGTTAGTCGTCGGGGAAAAAACCGTGGGGGAAGATGTCGTGGATGAGATCGGAAGTTGTTAGTAGTTTAGCTAAGATGCGGATGATATTTTTAGTCTGAAGCAGTGGCCAAAGCAATTGAAGTGCCTTAATAGTGGTTAGTTCTTCAGTGCCAACTGCAAACTCATAAGGTGTGTTTTGGATTAGATTATATAATTTGTGATTGAATTTAGTGTTGTGGATGAATTCTAAAATTGTTAATATTATTAATATTATTTAACTTAACTGTGATTTCAAACTTTAATTGTAAACTGTTTTGTTGGAGTATTTGAATATTGTGATCACGGATATCGTTGTGAATATCTTGGCGATGTTGTAATCTATTAAGTGCCCAGTTATGAAGGCGGTTACTTTCTTGATGTTGTCCAAATAATGGTGGAGGTGCTGTAAATGTATTCCAATCTAGTCTTAAAGGAATATTTATTGATGATTGTTCTCGATATCTGGCGTCGAGATTATTTGGAAAATTTAAGTTAAAAGGTGGTGGTGAAATCTGGCTTATTGATGGTGTTGATGGTAGTGATAATGTTTCTGGTAGTGATGAGGATGTTGTTGTATCCGTAGAAATATCTATGGGGTCATTGACTAAATTTGGTTCACCTTGTGTAAATGAATGTGTAGTCCAATATGGGAATCGTGATGTTTGGTTTGTGGGGTTGAAAGGATTTTCACGTATTTGCTCAGATGTTGGTGTTGAACCTAAGTAATCTGATGGTAGGCTTGAGGTGCTACGTTGTGAAAGAAGCGTAGGGGTTTCTGGTAATATACCAATGGGGTTTTCTGGAGTGTTTTGTGATGGGGATTGAGGTATATCAAAATGAACTCGTGGAGTTTGAAAATTTCTGTTTCGTCGAGGATGTATAATTTGTCTATTTATTTCGACTGTATTTTGGTTTTGACTAGGATTTCTTATTCTACTTAGTTCTTGTGGTAGTGTTGGGTATAGGTTATATGTTGGTTCGCTTAGAGGTGCTTGTCGTTGAACTGGTTCTAGTGGTTCTGATAAACGAGCATGTCGTTCTTCAAAAGTGTATGGATTGTCTTGAAAAGAAATTCGTGTAGATGTTTGAGGATTTTGAGTAGTTGAAGGTGGTGTTGGGTTATCTTGGGATGATGTCGGTGAAGACTGATTCTGTGACTGTTGGGTAGCAATTTTTGATGGATTTTTGAATTGTTACTTTAGTGGGAAGGTTTATGTTTATTATAATATTCTTCCAAAAAAATAATTAGAAAAATTGTTGCTAGGGCAAGTGTGATGATTGCTTTCTTTATACATTTGCATATTGTCAAAATGAGGGATGATAAAAATGTTATGAAAATTACAAACAATAAAAAAATATCAGTTCTACTGAAAATTGTTCGTATCATTTAGACAAGTTGTATAAATCGTACCTGTGGATATAATCAAGGGTTTTGGAAAGTTGGAGGAATAGTTCGAGTATAGTGTAGAAAATTAAAAATATGTTACAAAAAATGATTAGGATTATTAGAAAATATTCAAGTATATCAAAAAGAAATATTATAAAGGCTTCAAGTATTGAAAAAAAATGTTTAAAATTTATAAGTATTTGAGCAACTGTTTGAGAGAAGAGCATTTAAGAAATGATCTCTTGGTCGAATATTTTTTGCTGTTTGAGGCGATTTTCTAGTGTGGTCGGATTATTTATTAGTTTTTTGACAAGTGGGTTGAGTTTTGTAAAAAATTGTTGGGGGCAATTTTCATGGTGATCGGGAGGTCGTCTTTTTCTTTATTTTTGTTTGTCAAATGATCCGGGGTATGGTGAGATTTTTATACTTTAGGCTAATTAAAATGTTCATTTTGTTACTTTAGGCTAAGTTAACAAATTTGCTTTGGGGGTATTCGTGGTCTGAGTTGGGGAAATATTGTTGATCTTTGGGTTATTAGATAAGGGAGGGGTACGGTATTATGGTGATATTTATTTTAGTTGTCAAGTTGGAGTGGTTTGCTTATTTTTGACCTGGAGGTCGTAAAGTTATAGTTATAGATGTGCCTGGAGTTCTATATGATTCGTCTAATTGGTCTTAGTTTGAGTTAGAGAAAGTGACGGATTGGATGAATCCTATTGGTCTATTTTGAACTAGAATTATTGCGTACTTTTCAGCATGTTATTTTGAAAAATGTAAATGAAAAATGTTTCGGAGGTTTCAAGATTGTGAAGTATAATGTTAAAATTACTTTTGAAATTCCACTTTCTTTAAAATTTTAGATTGGGGGATGAATATTTTGTAGTTTTTACGTGGTTGATTTCGGAGTCTTGTTGTTTTTCTATTTTCTGATTTGTCGATTTGTTCTTGGGGTATTATTTGTTCGGTCATTTTTCTATTTTTTCTTTGTTTTGGAGATTCTTTATGGTTTTGTGTATTGTTTTTGGTGGCGGTTGGTTTTGTGTTTTGATTTTCGGTGGGGTTATCATTTTGTTCTGTGTTTTTCAGATGTGGTTCATTTTGAATGATTTTTAATCCTGTGAAAGAATATAATTGAGTTAATTCGCGGAGTGCGTATTCTTTTGGGTAATAAGGTAATAGGTTGTTTCGATGTTGAACGATTTCTTTTTTGTTTGAGTCGGTAATTTTATATGTGACATCAGTGGGTTTTGCAATTATTTGGTATGGTCCTTTTCGAAGGGGTTGTAATTTTTTAGAAATTCCTTTTTGAGTATTAAAATTAGGTATTAAAACAAATGTTCCAATTTTTAATTCGGAGGCTGGTGTAAAACGTGAATTGATTTGTTCGTTAATGTTTTGTCTTTGTAATAACTTTTTTGTTATTTTTTGATAAATTCATTGTGTTTTTTATCTCTATTTAGAATCCATTCGGTGTGTGTACCGGAGGCTAGTTTAAGAATTTGTGGGTGATGAAAATGATCTTCATCGTGTGTATGTAAAGGTAGGTTATAACAAATTGAATCTTTATTTGGTTGACAATAACCTTGTGCGTTTTTATGAGAATTTGCTGTAAACATTATTGGTTTGCGTGGCTTTTGGTTGAAAACCATTTCGTATGGTGACATTCCTAAAGTTGTCGTTATTTGTGAATTATATGCTAAGGGAAATAATTTTACATCTGCTGACCATTCGGTATATTTTGTATCATTTCCGTTGATGATACATCTAAGATATTCTTGTAATGAACGGTTCATACCTTCGACTAAGCCGTTTGTCCAAGGTGCATGAGATGTACGTGGTTTGTGTTTAATGTTATATAAATGACATAGTGTGATAATTTCATTATTTATGAATTCTGTACCGTTGTCTGTAACTAAAATTTCTGGTAGTCCGAATTTTGCTATCCAGTGTTCATAGAGTGTTGTGTAAGCGTAATAAGCGTTACAATGTGGTACTGGGTTAATTGCTACATAATGTGTAAATGCGTCAACAATTACCATAATGTAGGAGTTTCCTTCTGATGAGGGTGAAATTGGTCCTTTGGTATCAAATGAGATACGATGGTTAAAGTACAAGCTTTGTCCTTTAAAATCTTGTTTTTGTGCTATTTGTTTTTGATTTGGGTAAGGTTTATTTAGTTGACATACTATACAGTCATTGCATAGTACTTTTATCCAAATTGGTGCATTTGGGAAATAAAAGTTTTGTATAAAATTTGAATATGTTTTTTCTGATCCAGAGTGTCCTTTAATATTTTGTGTACGTGAAATATTAAAAGCTATAAGAATCATACTTAAAGGGAGACATGGAACTGTAGATTCATTCAGGTTATACTCTAAAAGGTCTGTTTTTTCGTTAATTGTTGTGTTGTTAAATTTGCGAAAGTATCGGAGGAGTGTTTTGTTTCCTAGAATGGTTGAATCTGCTTTGATAGGTTTAGTTTTATATTTGTGCCATGATTTCAGTTGTCGAATTACTGGGTCAAGGTTTTGATATTGTTTCAGTGTTGAAATTGTAATTATTTCTGTTGGGGGGAGAAAAATGTTTTCGATTTCTAATTTAGATAAAGGTATTGTATCAAGTGGGTCGTGAAGGTCAAAAACTTGATTTATTGTGTATTTTGAATCATTTGTTTGTGGTCCTGATAAATTTATTTTATCAGTTAAATCTTCTTTTTCAATTAGTGGAAAATGGTCTTTCTTAGGCAGGTGTTGTTTTGTTCGTTTTTGTTGGGTGTTATTTTTTATCCATTGAGAATATGGGATTGGTTTGAAAGTTGATGTTCCAAGTAAATCAACTTCATAATGATTATTTTGACAATCTAAATAAAGTGGGAAATGTTGTAAACTATTTATTTGTGATTGTTCAATATCAGTTTTTACTGCATATTTGCATTCCAATCGGGGTGATGTTTCTTTTTCTGCAAGGTAGAATTTTATGTTTTTGGGTATTTCAACTGTTGTTTTTCGTCTAAGTAATTCAGGTGGTGTATTTCGACTTAAGGTGTCTGGTAATGCAAGATTTTTTCCTGCAGTCCAAACTATATGTAAGTTTGGAAATTTCATTAGAATTAGTTGAAATCTGTAAACTCGGTGGTTTGGATTAGATTTTTGTGTAAAGAGAAAGATGATTGGTTTATGGTCTGTGAATAGAACTGTTGGATGTTTTGATCCAAGTATCAGAAATTCATATTCTGTCAGTGTATATATTATGGCTGTACATTCTCTCATTAGAGTTGAGAGTCGTAGCTCTGCTTGAGTGAATAATCGAGAATTTGCTGATATGAGGTTCATTTTATTTGTACCATTATGTGATTGTAATAGTGCTGCACCGATGCCAAAGTTCGAAGCATCGCACATTGCATAAAATGGTTGATTTGAATCTGGAATTGTGTTTGAAATTTGTTCAGTTAAAAGTTTCTTTATTTCTTCAAATCGTGTTTGATGTTCTGTGTTCCATTCAAAATTATTTTGTTGTCTAAGGATGTTATAAAATGGTCGTAGATATAATTGCATTTTATAAACATATTTACTTAAAAAGTTTAACATTCCAAGAAATTCTTGGATTTTCTTTTTATTTGTTGGTGGTTGAAGTTTTTGAATAGCGTCAATGCGTGATTTCAATGGAGTCATTGTTTTTCTTTCTATATTATGTCCTAAGAATTTAACTCTTGTCAAAAAGAAGTGTGATTTATCGGGGGCGGCCTTCAGATTTTCGTTCTGAAGTAGTTGGTGATATTTTTCTAAAACATTGAACATCTCGTCTTTTGTTTGTGATTGCATAAAAACATCGTCTAGATAGGTGATTGCGTTTTTCTTGAGTATTAGTGGTCTAAAAATTTTGCTCATAAAAGCTGAAAATGCTGCTGGTCCTATGGATATTCCATAGAATAAGCGGTTGAATTCATATTGTTGGTTTCCGATAACAAATTGTGTTAAACGTCGTGATTGTTCATCTAGTGGCATTTGATTGTATGCACTATTCATATCGGCGGTTGTAAAGTATTTGCCGTTTATTTTTGTTAAAATAACTTGTATTGGTTCAATGGGCCAATTACATTTTGATTCATCTATAAGTGAATTGAGGTATCTAGCATCGAGAACGATTTTTAATGATTCTCCTTTAGCTAGAATGATAACGGGGTTGATAAATGTGTTGCCTTTTGGTTGTTCTTCTTTGTTTACTGGTGATATAATGTTGTATTGTTCTAAAATGTCAAGTAATCTGTTCACTTTATCATGTAAGTGAATTGGTACTTTACTTGCTCTCTGTTTTTTGAAAACTGCGTCTGGTTTTAACGGGAGATGTAGTGATGAACTGATTTTTCCAACATCGAATTTTGATGTTGCATAGACTGATGAATATTCAATTAGCTGTTTGGCTAACTTTTCGAATTCGTCTTGTGTTATTTGTGAATGTTGGAAATTAAACATTGTTAAAAATTTCTGTTGGTCCTCTGTGTAGTTACTTATGTTGAATGTAGGTTTGAAATATGGAGTTTTTGTGAAATAATCCGTATTTCTGTTTTCGTTACTTATTATATTATTTATAGATAATTCTTCATTAAGAATTGTAGATTGGCAAATATCTAGTAATTGGAGTATATTATTTACGCGATAGGCTTTTTCGTGTATTGGTGATATTGTAGCGTTGGTTTCACAATATCCTAAAAGTCCTAAAGGTAATGTTACTTGGTAAGGTGTGTTGTTATAGACATGTAAGGAAATGATATCGGAATTCGAATTTTTCAAATATTTTATGGATGAGATTGTGATTTTGAAAAATTTGTGAATAGGTTTGAATTCAAATTCTGACATATAAAATTTTTGTTTGTTTTGTTCTTTATCATATTGGTGAACTTGTTTGATTGAAAAATTATAGATATTTCCTGATAGTGGTTTTAGGTGTTTTCTTTGTTGGTTAAATATCGGGTAGAATTTTGAAAAGAATGGTGGTTGTTTATTTAATCTTTGAAAAAATGTTAAGGATGTTTCTTTTGTTTTTGTATATTTATTTTTGATTAATATTTTACTATTTAGTATGTTAATTGTTGGTATATACTTCGAAATAAATGGTATTCCAATGATATTATATTTAATTTGTGATATGGAATAATTGTTTAAATGGCTTATTTAAAATTTTGCTTTGTTCCATTGTTCTGGTGGGGAGGAGAAATAATTGGATTTTTCCGTAGTTTATCAATGTTGATCCTTGTGCTGTTGCTAGTTTGCTGGAGGTTTCAAGAGGTGTTAGTTTTGGGTGTAAGGTTTTTATTTCATTCCATGTGGGGATGTTTATTATGTTTGATTCTGCTCCTGAATCAATTAAAAAATCTATTTCAAGGTCTGGTGGTTGAAATTCTTTATTTCTTGGGCTTTCTAAGAGAAATGGTATTGTCCAAATTTTTTCTTTGGGTTGTTCTTTTTGTATATTTTGATAAATGTGGTTTGTATTCAAGCATTTTGTTTTGGTATTTTTATTGGTTTGATTTGTAGTGTTAATCTCATTTGTTTCTTGCGTCGTTGGTGTGGAATTTATAGGTGTAGTGTAATAATTTTGAAGAAATTCTGATTGATTTTCATATATGTGTGATGAAAGGGGTTGTTCATATATGACAGATTCATAGTCATTTTCGACTTTTATCATATTGATAGAAAGAGTGTTTTCTGAATCACTTTCTGAATCTGATGATGTACAGTTTATTTGATTGAGTTGTAACGTATCAGTTACTGTGTCATCAATACCTGGAGGGTCTGATGTTGTTTCTGGATTAGACTGTACTTGATTGATTTGTCTTTGATGTTTAGGTGTACTACTTCTGTGGCGATTATTAGAATTATTATAGTTATTATTATTCCGGTGTGGTGATTGGGAATAATTTCTATAACGATTATTATAACTTGAGTGTCGATTTTGTGAATTATTTCGCGATCTGTTTTGGTAATTATTGTTTGGTCTGTTATAGTTCGATCTATTATATGAGTTATTCCTTGATTGATTGTTCGGGTAATTCTGGTTTCGGTTGTTTGAATAACTTCTATTTCGATTATAGGAGTAGTTTCTATTCCTATTGTATGATGAATTTCGTGATTGGTTGTTTGGATAGTAGTTATTTCTTGATTGGGAATTAGATCTAGAAACAAATCGTTGTGTATTTGAATTTGATCTGGAGTAGTTATTTCGACTATTTGGTCTATTGTAGTGATTTTGTGATGAATTATACGTGTTTCTTCGTTCTGGTGATCTTCCTCTATAACTTGAGTTATATGGTGATTGATTTCTTGTATAATTTGTATTGTTCGGGAGTGGTTTTCCTGAACTGTTGTTGCTGTGGACTGTTTTGTTCGAAAGATTTTGATCTTTTTTCATGTATTGATAAAATGATTTATTCGGTTCTTTATATTTTTGAGGTTTATTTTGATTGTCTTGCTGTTTTTGTCTACATTCGGAAATACTATGTCCGTATCGTCGGCAATAATTACACCATTTTTTGAAAGATGGTTTGCCTTTAAAGTTTGGGTTCTTCTCATAAATATTGAGTATTTCAGTGATTTTTTCAACGAGGTCTGTCTCTGATTCCTGTATATTATTAATATTAGTGGGAGTCGTTTCAATTCTATTAACGTATTGTAATTTCAGATTTTCCGTTTCTTCTAATTTCATCGTGATTTCTGCTTGTTATAATTTGTCTACTAGTTTTCGAAAATCTAAATCGGGTTCTCGAATTGAAGAAGGGTGGGATGCTCTCTTTTTTATTGCTATTTTCCTTAATTGTGGTGTTAAGGTCATCATTAAGATTTCTGTCATCTTTGTGTTTTTATAGTCATGTGTATTTAATGAATATGCTTTTCGAACTAGTGTTTCGATTCGTACTGCTATTTGCTTGATGGTTTCGTTTGGTAATCTGCGAATTTCATTACATAAAACTCTTTGTTGTTGTTTGTTTCTTTCGGAGTCAAACATTTTTGAAAATTCTTGTGTAAACCTTTTCCAGTTTGATTTTATTTCTAGAGGTAGTACTGAAAACCATTTTTGGGCTGCGCCACCTAAGGTTGTTTGTATTAACGCTGTGCGTCGATGTATCCAATTTTGATGTAGTGGCGTATTAATTGGTTCAGGTCCAATTTTTAAAATCAGGTTTGCTGTTACTGCATTTAAATAATCTTCTACAGAGTATTCAGGGTCTGTTCCTGTGAAAACCATTAAAGGTTTGTTTGATGTTATTGATGATCCACCCATAAGGTATGGATTCATTGTCATTTGTAATGATTCTGCTGCATTTGGCATTTGAGAAAAATTTGAAAGTTGGTTTCTTGTTATTTCATGTTGTTGGAGATAATATGGGAGTGGTATTTCATTTTGCATTTGTGATGGTTGATACGAGTGTGCAGTCATTGGATTTTGTTGTTGAATTGGTTGAAAAGATTGTGTATTAATTAGATTTTGTTGTTGAATTGGTTGTTGATGTTGTGCATCTATTGGTTGTGGAGAAAAATTTCTATGATTTGTACGTGTTCTCTGTATTCCTTGTCTACGATATTCTTGAGTATTTGGTGCAAATATATCTGGTTGTAAGAAATCATCATCTGAGGATAAATAATCCATTTGATAAGATGTCTGTTTTTTATTTTTATTTTGTTGAAAAAATGGGTAATTTTCACTGTGATCCTGTGGAGGATTTGTTTGGAAATTTATTGAATTAGGTTGGGTCATTGGGTTATCCCAATTTCGAGATCTTGTATATTGGTTAAAATTTCTTTGTGGTTGGTTATATCTTTTTGATGGATGTGTATAATTATAATTATGGTCTGCAAAGTTGTTTCTAGTGAATGTTTTGTGTGTTTTTGATGGTATTGTCATGGGTCTGTATGTTTGGTAATCCATATGTGAGTATTTAGGGGCAACCGAAGGTTTAACGGTTGATTGTAAGGTTACCTGTGTTTGTGAAGGATTTGTATTTCTTGGTGTTGTTAAATTTGGGCGTATTGGTAAAATACTTTGTTGTGTAGTTGTTGTGTGTACAATTTCTTCATTTATGAAGTGTGATGGTGTCTGGATATCTTGTTGAGTAAGATTCCTAGTTCCATTGAGGTTTTCATTGTGTATGACTGTAGAGTTTAAACTATTATTTTGTGTATCGGGCAAAAATGTATTATAGTTTAATGGTGTTGCATCAATGGTTAATGGTATTACTTTTACATAATCTCTTATGTAAGATATCGTACTTATTGCTTGACTTGAGATTGATTGTGGGAACCTTATAAATGCGGGATGAGACCATTCGGGGTCCCAAACATAATCTGATTGTTCTGTGATAGCGGTATCATCGTTCGAGTTTTGGGGTCTAAAATTTTTTCTTGCTTGTGCAATTAAATCAATATTGTGTGTGAAATAATCTATTATGAACCATGCCAAAATTTTTTGTAGATCGTGTTTTGTATGTTGTGAAACGTCGTCTTTCGTGAAATTTTCTTTAATGATGTTTAAATAACTAGAGAGTAGTGTGATTTCATGTCGTACTTTCAAATGTTTAGATGTTTCTGTCGGTGAGACATTTGTTATTGGGATTTCGTTTTCTAATATCGAAATATAACTATATATTATTGCGAAAACTTCATTGGTGAATATGGAGTTTGCTCTTTGTGAGTTATGATATTGGATGCTTTTTATATATTCTGAAAAAATTTTGAAAATTCTAAATCAAGATCGTCTGTTTGAATTGTATATTTTCTATTATTATGGTTTGGTGAGGTGAATTCTATGGAGTAGATTCCATACTGTTGCGTTATGTTGCATATATCTTTTAAGTAATGGTCTATGATTTGTCTTTTGATTTTTACATCTGGGAACTCTGTTTTACATGGACTGATTCCGGGTTCAAATAAATTTAATAGTAAATTTTTGCAAAATATATGCTGTCCTCTATCAGTGGTTGCATCTACTATAAAGGGAAAGATTTCATCATCATCTGGACTTTCTTCACCTGGGGTGTGCGTTGAGCTCATTTTTTCGTTCGATGACTGTTAATATGTAATTATCAATGTGTCTAATTGGTTGATTCCAATTGTATAAATGTACTGGTTTGTGTTTATATTGCTTTTTTATTCGTCTTTTTCCTCTTTTTGATGAATTTGAAGTTGTTTCTGAGTCAGAGAAATATAATTGATCGTGAAGTGGGCAATTTTTATCTATTGATTCTTTTAGTTTGTAAAGTTCGTCTAAACTGTTGGTTTCTGATTCTGGAAATGCGTTTCGATTTTTTGAAAATCTTTTTCGTGTTATTTGTCTTTGTTTCGTTATTATTTTTCTTTTTAGTGTTTGTCGTTTTGTTCGAATGTATCCAACTGTTTGTGTATGAGGTGTGATTACAAGGTCGTATTTTTTGTTATCTATTTCACAATTGTGTAAAACGATTGTTTGTTTATTTCCTAGGTTTTTAAATGACATAAGGTTTAGGATGACGGATGCAAAAGGTTGTTAAATGATTTCTATTTTCTTAAACTGTTAGTTCTTACGATTTTTTGGTTAGCTTAACCTGGGTCTATTTGTTCAGGGTTGGAGAGAAAGGTATATCGATTCCGAAGAATGCTTTTTTACTTTCTCGTGGCTAGTATAAGTTAAGGTGTTAACTTACTTAATCTTACTTAGGGGTAGTGATTGTGTTCAAGGGTTGGAGAATAGTAAATCGATCCACAAGGTTCAGGTATAATTAGAACGCGAGTAGTTCGTTAGATACTATTTTAAACTTACTAAGTCTAAGATTTATCCTGGGTCTGGTAAGAGGGGGGGTCAAGTGAAGGATGAATAACCGAAGTTCTTCACTGTTTATCCTAATTTGAATGATTAGTTTTGTTCAAAAATTTCTATTAGTCCTGGGTTTTTAGAAAGGGTTGGATAGTGAATCGACGTTTGAGGTCGTTAGACACTAATTAAGTGGGTGGGGGAGAACAAAGTTGTTCTGTTTGATCCAAGGATAAGCCTTGATGATCAAATTTGAGATTTAATTAAGTAGAAAATGATTTAAGATCCAAGGATAAGCCTTGATGATCTGGTTTTAAAATTAAGTGAATTTAAGTTTTAATAAAATTTTAAATGTGTGTAAAGGAAAGATTTAGTGTTTTGATGATATTAGTGGGTTTATGATTGCTGTTATGTTTTAGATGATGGAGCTGGAACAACAGGATGATTTATGATTACTAACCATTTATTGTCATGCTACTAATTTTTATTTTTATTTTTCAATAAATATTTTTCAAACATGTTTTGTATATTACTGCAGAATTTTGGAAAACGATCTGAGATCTTTTTATCAATCGTTATTGTATATTAATAATTTTGTTTAGCGCCTGAAATGATTTTGAAGATTAACTTCAAGGTTTTATGTTTGCAAATGAAAATCTAAATTCATTGCTAGTAGTATTCTAAATACAAAAGTTTGTTCTGGCTTTTGCCGAACTATCATATAACTATATGGCAAGTTTCTACTTTGTCGTATGTCGTCTCTGGTTCGAGGTCTTCTTCCAATTCCGGGTAGTTCTGTTATGGTTCGGAATATTGGCTCTGATCTATTGAGTCGTAGAGACATTTCGATTAAATTATTGTCGTATAACATTTTGTAAATGTTTTTGTCTAATTTCTAATCTATTTTGGTTAATTCTAAGCTATTAAGGTCTTGTTCGAGACTTATGGTCGCACCAGATGAGTTAAGACCGAGTTGGTTAACTCATAGAGTAATTTCGGATAGGGTACACCGTCTGCTCGTCACGCTATCTTATTTTCGGCCGGATAGATTCGTGCAACTTCTTAGTCTAATACCGATCCTAATCTTACTCTTATACTATCTAGTCTCAGGTTGTTTAACTAGTCTCTGCTAGGCTCAATAGATCTAGGGTATACTGGTTTATTGCGGCTGCTGAAGTGCTCGGGAGAGTCCAACTAATTTCTAAGTTAAATTCAAATCTCTCTGGTGCTGAAATTACAAGTAACTTCAGCACTTACAAATAAGTGGGTTGTTAGTTAGATGGATCATGATTGGTTAATATTAAATACTTTACATTGGTAAAATATCTAATTTATCCAATCATAAAATGTAGTTTAGATCAGGTTCCACTAAATCCCTTTCATGGGAAAAAATGAGAATCTTGAAATAATAATTTTGCAGAAAATTGCAAAAAAAACATCCAAATGTTAAGAAGTAAAGATTTACTTTTATAAATCAAATAATTGTGGTTCTCATTTGCAAACTTTCAAGATCAATTCATCAAGCAATTTATTTGAAACTTGATAAAAAGGCCGGATAAAAAAGTGCAGGATCCTACCCTCATGCAGGATTCCTTAGATCAACACTTATGGTAATGCAGCTTGCTAGCATAATCCCTTTTGACATCTCTGGTGTTCAAATAACGAGTCCCATCTGGTAGAGTTCTGTTCATGTTTTCCAACTCTGTGAACAGTTTTCCATTCACAAAGTGCTCTCCTTTCACGGTCAGTTCCTTCCTGGAAGTTTTCTTGCCCGAAACCGCGAACTCTATTTCCAATTTATTGAACATTGTCGCGTTATTTTTCATACTATTTTGAATTTCTCTGCAGTTTTTCTCGTTTCGACACACTGCTAGGAAGCTAACAACGTTGGTCAGTTTTGTGTTTGTGACCCATCTGTCAGCTAGTTTGAATCCTTCGATGCTGTTTGCGTGCGGACTGCGCCACACTATTCTAATCTTTTCCAGAGGCATCAGACTAATGTCGCTTTCTCTGACGTTTGGGAACTTTATTGTCCATAAATACTCTTTGACTGCTCTTTTGGCCTCCATGGAAATCATGAGGACATCGAATCTCAACTCGTCTCGATCTGTGAGCACATTCACTCTATGTCTGGCGGTATCGCCCAGAAGATAAGCCAGAGGTCTGATGAAGAACTCCTCCTTTGTGAGGTGCTTCCAAACTGTGATGTAACCTTGTTCGAAGGGCACAAAGTAGCTCAGCGGAGCCAGTTCGAAGTTGAAAAAGCTTCCGTGGCCAGCTATGGGTGGGCCATCTGTGCTGGCAGAAGTGTCACTTTGCCCATTTAGAACATGCAACTGCGCTGAGATGAAACACACAAGGAGGAATGGCTTGATGACAGCAGCCATGCAGAAATCAGAAATCTCAGCAGGTATCTCCAAAACACTGAAACACTGTCTATATTGGTAAAAAACTATTTTGAAAAATAAGATCAGCAAAATTTTGATTGAAAAATAGCTTGAGAAGAAAATTCCATGTTTTTGTTTGAATTGAAACTTGAAATGAAATAAATTTTTTTGCGAAGTCTCTTTCTGACCAAAAACTCTCATTTTAAAAAGAATCCTAAAAATTGACATCGATGAAAAAAATTGATTATAAAGAACCCTGAGGTCGACCTGATTAAAAACAATTGACATTAAAACTTTTAAATTTTCTTCCAATCGACTTTAATTAATAATTCTCTTCACTTTTGTTATCAAAATTTGCGGTAAAATAGGGCTATATTTTATGTGTTTTAATTTTTGGAACTAAATTAAGCACATTGATTCATTGGCACATTGAGTTCTGAAAAACCCTTGCCTTTTTGTGAGAAATAAACGAAATAAAACTGAATTTTAAGCCATAAACAGACTCTTCGTTGGATCAAAACTGAGTTTTCCTAGTTAATTTCAGGCATTATTTGTTCTCAAGCTTGCAAAAAAACTCGGTTTTCCAGTATTGAACAAATTTATCCGCTTATCAAGATTTTTTCCTCTGAAAGGCCTAAATTTGTTGACAATTTGGGACAAAATGTGCTTTGAGTTTCATCAAAGTTTTTAGACCGACAGACAGCAGTTGATCTGAACTACCCTCAATGATAGTCTCAGTTTTTGATTCGATGCACTTATCAGTTTCTTTCGCATCTGTAATGCCAGTTTTTACCATTTGTAGTAGATTTTCCACAGGTGTGAATTTATCAGAAACGAATGTAATGTCGCACTAAACAATGCAATTTCTCATTCAAAAAGCTTCATATCGCGTGATTAAAAACTGTTCACTCCCATAAAAAACCTTTTAAAAACTTAAGAAAGATTAGTTCAGATCATTTGCTGTCAGTCAATAGAAAAATTTTGTAATAAACTAGATAAAAGTTTTTCAAAGTGATCTTTGAAATCAAGCTTGCAGATACAAATGTTCACTAAAATGCGTGTTTTTAAGGATAATTTTGGTCAACCTTCACTAGGAGTTTAAGCTTAATTTTATAGTGACCGAGCGATTGAAATTATCAAAACTTTTTTGTAAAATTTTATCAGTTTCTTTTGCGTGTCTGAGAAGACAGTTTTCGTCATCTGCACTAAGTTTTTTGAAACGCGTGAAATTGTAGGAAACAGCTTAGGTTAGTAAAGTTATCACACTAATTATTTGAGTAAGATCGCTTAAATTGTTTCATTT
Organism: Symsagittifera roscoffensis; assembly: GCF_963678635.1. Classification (NCBI taxonomy): domain Eukaryota; kingdom Metazoa; phylum Xenacoelomorpha; order Acoela; family Convolutidae; genus Symsagittifera; species Symsagittifera roscoffensis. Next base: position 2,507,715 of record NC_087066.1, read on the forward strand.
CATATCAAATACACAACTTTTTTCTCCGCCTATTCGAGAAAAAAATCACTGCGATGCAAAATTGTATGCAGATAAAGAAAACTGGCATTTTCGGACCCGAAAAAAATTGGCATTTTCAGACCCGAAAAAAAAACTGGCCAGTCTTTAAAACCAAATACTGATAGTTTCAAAGGGGTAGCTCTGATCATTTGTTTTTGTTCTATATAAGAAGTTTGCCTTACCTTCAAGAGGTTGTTGTCCAAAATCATCCTCAATAACAGGCATTTCAGAGAGAAAAGACCTGAATGTGCGTTTAATTTTTGAACTCTAGTGTACACTAGTGGACAACATGAAGCGCAAAATTCAGGATTTTACTCGGTAAAAATCCTGTTTTTAATGTACGTTTTGGACAACTTTTCCTTCGCAATTCAAAAACAATTTTACATTGACCTAGAGCAAATGATCAGAGCTACCATATCTGATACTATCAATAATTAGTTTCAGTGATTTACCAATGTAATCCTGGTCCTAAAATTCCAGTTTTCCTCACCTGCACTAAGTTTTTCATCGTAGTGAAATCTTTCTTGAATAAACGGAGTAAAAAATTTGTTCATGCAACGCGAAATATACTCAGCGAGAAAAATGAAACAATCAGAGTGGAAGCCTTACTAAACTCAGACGTTTGATACTTATTCAAGCGAAAAAAAACTTAGTGCAGATGAAGAAAACTGGGGTTTTTGGACTCGGATTACACTGGTTAATCATTGAAAACAAATTTTCATACTGTCACAGATGGCAGCTCTGATCATTTACTCTCGGTCAATGTAAAATTTTTACTGAACTTAGAAGGAAACGTTTTCCAAAATTTACATTAAAAAACAAGCATTTTGCAGAGCATAATCCAAAAATTGCGCTTAATTTTGTCCCCTAGAGAAGTAAAAACCTGAATTTGCATGTAATTTTGTCCACTAAGTAGTAAAAACCTGAATTTGCATTTAATTTCGTCCACTAGTGTAGTATAGACCAAATGTAAAACAGTTTTTGAAGTTTGATCAAATTTGCTTCATATCGTAGTAACGATTCACAGCTTCTTCAGCCCTTGTATTTTGCGGAAATTTTTAGCGAAAATTGTGATGATGCCTTTTCAATCTTGGCAATGTCGCCCAGTATAGTTTCTTACAGAAGCGGACCTAGGATTTTCTAAAACGTCGAATTCCAGGTCAACTTTTTTTTAGGTCGATCCAATTGATTTTCCGAGCTCTCTTAGGTCGCTAAAAAAATTAGGGTCGGTCTGTCAAAATTGGACGTCTTAAAATAGTACCAAGAAAGAGGACACTTTGGGTTGTAAGGGGTTCCAATACCTGAGGTGAGGGCGTCGGCATCCCTCCGTCCTACATGCGCTAATCGTTTCAAACAAAATGGGTTTTTCAAACCTGTGCAGCAAGCTTGCCGAATATGTTGTGTAGCCGCTCTTTTGAGTTTTGTACATGTATTTCGTTCGAGATCATAAATTTGTCATCATAGGAGTCAAAAGTGACTTCCAAATAGCCGTGCATCTTGGTTCTCATTTTCTATTACGCAACTACACTAGTGGACAAAAACTAAGCGCAAACTCTAGATTTTACTCTGTGTAATGCCTGTTTTCATTGTACATTTTGGAAAACCTTTCCTTCGAAATTCAGTGAAACTTTTAGATTGATGGAGAGCAAATGATCAGAGCTACCATCTGTGAAAGTATCACTCTTTGTTTGAACGACTTACCAAAGTATTTCGGATCTGAAAATGCCGGTTTATCTCATCTGCACTAATTTTTTTTACTTCGAGTGAATAAGAATCAAAGTCCTGAGTTTAGTAAAAGTTTCACTCTGATTGTTTCCTTTTTCTCGCTGAAAAGGTTTCACGTTACATGAACAAATTTTTTACTCCGCTTATTCAAGAAAGGTTTTACTACGATGCGAAACTCAGTGCATATGAGGAAAACTGTCATTTTTAGATCCGAATTACATTGGTAAGTCAATGAAACCAAATTTTGATACGTTCACAGATGGTTGGTCTGATCATTTGCACTCGGTCAATGTAAAAACTTTACTTAGCTTGGAAGGAAACGTTTTCCAAAATATACATTGGAACAGGCATTTTCCAGAGTATAATCTAGAATTGGCGCTTAATTTGGTCCACTAGTGTAGTTAAAACCTAAATTTGCGTTTAGTTTTGTCTACTAGTGTAGTATAGACCAAATGTAAAACAGTTTTTGTAATTTGAACAAATTTCCTTCATAGCGTTACTTAGTAAAGTTTCACTGCTTCTTCAGCCATTGTATTTTGATGAAAGATTTAGCGAAAATCGTGATGATGCCTTTTCAATTTTGGCAATGTCGCCCAGTATAGTTTCTTACAGAAGCGGGCGTAGGATTTTCTAAAGGGTCGAAATCCAGGTCGACTTTTTTAGGTCGATCCAATTGATTTTCCGAGCTCTCTTCAGTCAGTAAAAAAATTTAGGGTCGGTCTGTCAAAATTGGACGTATGAAAATAGTACCGAGAAAGGGTACACTTTGGGTCGCAAGGGGTTCCAATCCCAGAGGAGAGGGCGTCGGCGTCCCACCGTCCTACTTGCGCTAACCGTTTCAAACAAATTGTACATTGAAAAAAGGCATTTTTTAGAGTAAGTCTACAATTTGCGCTTAATTGTGTCCACTAGTGTAGAGTATCTGAGTTTAATGTTCTCTTAGAACACTGTTGTGCGTGTTGCAGGTGTGGTACCTCAAAATAATAAAAGTTAGAAGGAGTTCTCATTCAAAACCTGAGGCAACATTGCGTGAAACGTTGAACAAAACAGAAAGTAAGCTTGAAAAAAACTTGAAAAATTTCCAGAAGTGCTCATTTATTCCGCGTTATGTTGTTTTTTTTTCTCTTTGATTCGCGATTTGCGTTCTGAAACAGATGAAGCCATCCTTAAAATGCTTGCACGGTTCGTCTGAAATATGCACTCCCGGGTTATTTGTCCATGGAAGTCCATAACTGGGGCGATCAGTGGAATCAGGGGAAAAACCATGCAGGGAATATCCGGGACTTCCTGGAGCAGGTTACGAGCCCGGAGGCCTGGAATTCATGTTTTTGGTTGAATTTGCAAATTTGGAAATACTTTTGAAACTGCCCATTAACAAAACAAAATAACCCAAAGGACATTCTCAAAGAAATATACTCGTAGGTAAATAGGCAAGAATCACGAACATAAAGTGCATTTCTAGATTCACCGTTGAATCTTGTGAACAAATTGAGAAAGTTGTGAACAAATGGAACCTGATCTAAACTATATTTTATGATTGGATAAATTAAATGTTTTACCAATGTAAAGTATTTAATATTAACCAATCACGATCCATCTAACTAACAACCCACTTATTTGTAAGTGCTGAAGTTACTTGTAATTTCAGCACCAGAGAGATTTGAATTTAACTTAGAAATTAGTTGGACTCTCCCGAGCACTTCAGCAGCCGCAATAAACCAGTATACCCTAGATCTATTGAGCCTAGCAGAGACTAGTTAAACAACCTGAGACTAGATAGTATAAGAGTAAGACTAGGATCGGTATTAGACTAAGAAGTTGCACGAATCTATCCGGCCGAAAATAAGATAGCGTGACGAGCAGACGGTGTACCCTATCCGAAATTACTCTATGAGTTATACCCATCGGTCTTAACTCATCTGGTGCGACCATAAGTCTCGAACAAGACCTTAATAGCTTAGAATTAACCAAAATAGATTAGAAATTAGACAAAAACATTTACAAAATGTTATACGACAATAATTTAATCGAAATGTCTCTACGACTCAATAGATCAGAGCCAATATTCCGAACCATAACAGAACTACCCGGAATTGGAAGAAGACCTCGAACCAGAGACGACATACGACAAAGTAGAAACTTGCGATATAGCTATATGATAGTTCGGCAAAAGCCAGAAAAAACTTTTATATTTAGAATACTACTGGCAATGAATTTAGATTTTCATTTGCAAACATAAAACCTTGAAGTTAATCTTCAAAATCATTTCAGGCGCTAAACAAAATTATTAATATACAATAACGATTGATAAAAAGATCTCAGATCGTTTTCCAAAATTCTGCAGTAATATACAAAACATGTTTGAAAAATATTTATTGAAAAATAAAAATAAAAATTAGTAGCATGACAATAAATGGTTAGTAATCATAAATCATCCTGTTGTTCCAGCTCCATCATCTAAAACATAACAGCAATCATAAACCCACTAATATCATCAAAACACTAAATCTTTCCTTTACACACATTTGAAATTTTATTAAAATTTAAATTCACTTAATTTTAAAACCAGATCATCAAGGCTTATCCTTGGATCTTAAATCATTTTCTACTTAATTAAATTTTAAATTTGATCATCAAGGCTTATCCTTGGATCAAACAGAACAACTTTGTTCTCCCCCACCCACTTAATTAGTGTCTAACGACCTCAAACGTCGATTCACTACCCAACCCTTTCTAAAGACCTAAGACTAATAGAAATTTTTAAACAAAACTAATCATTCAAATTAGGATAAACAGTGAAGAACTTCGGTTATTCATCCTTCACTTGACCCCCCCTCTTACCAGACCCAGGATAAATCTTAAACTTAGTAAGTTTAAAATAGTATCTAACGAACTACTCGCGTTCTAATTATACCTGAACCTTGTGGATCGATTTACTATTCTCCAACCCTTGAACACAATCACTACCCCTAAGTAAGATTAAGTAAGTTAACACCTTAACTTATACTAGCCACGAGAAAGTAAAAAATCATTCTTCGGAATCGATATACTTTTCTCTCCAACCCTGAACAAACAGACCCAGGTTAAGCTAACCAAAAAATCGTAAGAACTAACAGTTTAAGGAAAATAGAAATCATTTAACAACCTTTTGCATCCGTCATCCTAAACCTTATGTCATTTAAAAACCTAGGAAATAAACAAACAATCGTTTTACACAATTGCGAAATAGATAACAAAAAATACGACCTTGTAATCACACCTCATACACAAACAGTTGGATACATTCGAACAAAACGACAAACACTAAAAAGAAAAATAATAACGAAACAAAGACAAATAACACGAAAAAGATTTTCAAAAAATCGAAACGCATTTTCAGAATCAGAAACTAACAGTTTAGACGAACTTTACAAACTAAAAGAATCAATAGATAAAAATTGCCCACTTCACGATCAATTAAATTTTTCTGACTCAGAAACAACTTCAAATTCATCAAAAAGAGGAAAAAGAAGAATAAAAAAGCAGTATAAACACAAACCAGTACATTTATACAATTGGAATCAACCAATTAGACACATTGATAATTACATATTAACAGTCATCGAACGAAAAAATGAGCTCAACGCACACTCCAGGTGAAGAAACTCCAGATGATGATGAAATCTTTCCTTTTATAGTAGATGCAGATACTGATAGAGGACAGCACATATTTTGTCAAAATTTACTCGTAAATTTATTTGAACCCGGAATCAGTCCATGTAAAACAGAGTTCCCCGATGTAAAAATCAAAAGACAAATCATAGATCACTACTTAAAAGATATATGCAACATAACACAACAGTATGGAATCTACTCCATAGAATTCACCTCACCAAACCATAATAATAGAAAATATACAATTCAAACAGACGATCTTGATTTAGAATTTTCAGAAGTTTTTTCAGAATATATAAAAAGCATCCAATATCAAAACTCACAAAGAGCAAACTCCATATTCACCAATGAAGTTTTCGCAATAATATATAGTTATATTTCAATATTAGAAAACGAAATCCCACTAACAAATGTCTCACCGACAGAAACATCCAAACATTTGAAAGTACGACATGAAATCACACTACTCTCTAGTTATTTAAACATCATTAAAGAAAATTTCACGAAAGACGACGTTTCACAACATACAAAACACGATCTACAAAAAATTTTAGCATGGTTCATAATAGATTATTTCACACACAATATTGATTTAATTGCACAAGCAAGAAAAAATTTTAGACCCCAAAACTCGAACGATGATACCGCTATCACAGAACAATCAGATTATGTTTGGGACCCCGAATGGTCTCATCCCGCATTTATAAACTTCCCACAATCAATCTCAAGTCAAGCAATAAGTACGATATCTTACATAAGAGATTATGTAAAAGTAATACCATTAACCATTGATGCGACACCATTAAACTATAATACATTTTTACCCGATACACAAAATAATAGTTTAAACTCTACAGTTATACACAATGAAAACCTCAATGGAACTAGGAATCTTACTCAACAAGATATCCAGACACCATCACACTTCATAAATGAAGAAATTGTACACACAACAACTACACAACAAAGTATTTCACCAATACGCCCAAATTTAACAACACCAAGAAATACAAATCCTTCACAAACACAGGTAACCTTACAATCAACCGTTAAACCTTCGGTTGCCCCTAAATATTCACATATGGATTACCAAACATACAGACCCATGACAATACCATCAAAAACACGCAAAACATTCACTAGAAACAACTTTGCAGACCATAATTATAATTATACACATCCATCAAAAACATATAATCAACCACAAAGAAATTTTAACCAATATACAAGATCTCGAAATTGGGATAACCCAATGACCCAACCTAATTCAATAAATTTCCAAACAAATCCTCCACAGGATCACAGTGAAAATTACCCATTTTTTCAACAAAATAAAAATAAAAAACAAACATCTTATCAAATGGATTATTTATCCTCAGATGATGATTTCTTACAACCAGATATATTTGCACCAAATACTCAAGAATATCGTAGACAAGGAATACAAAGAACACGTACAAATCATAGAAATTTTTCTCCACAACCAATAGATGCACAACATCAACAACCAATTCAACAACAAAATTTAATTAATACACAATCTTTTCAACCAATTCAACAACAAAATCCAATGACTGCACACTCGTATCAAGCATCACAAATGCAAAATGAAATACCACTACCATATTATCTCCAACAACATGAAATAACAAGAAACCAACTTTCGAATTTTTCTCAAATGCCAAATGCAGCAGAATCATTACAAATGACAATGAATCCATACCTTATGGGTGGATCATCAATAACATCAAACAAACCTTTAATGGTTTTCACAGGAACAGACCCTGAATACTCTGTAGAAGATTATTTAAATGCAGAAACAGCAAACCTGATTTTAAATATTGGACCTGAACCAATTAATACGCCACTACATCAAAATTGGATACATCGACGCACAGCGTTAATACAAACAACCTTAGATGGCGCAGCCCAAAAATGGTTTTCAGTACTACCTCAAGAAATAAAATCAAACTGGAAAAGGTTTACACAAGAATTTTCAAAAATGTTTGACTCCGAAAGAAACAAACAACAACAAAGAGTTTTATGTAATGAAATTCGCAGATTACCAAACGAAACCATCAAGCAAATAGCAGTACGAATCGAAACACTAGTTCGAAAAGCAATTTCATTAAATACACATGACTATAAAAACACAAAGATGACAGAAATCTTAATGATGACCTTAACACCACAATTAAGGAAAATAGCAATAAAAAAGAGAGCATCCCATCCTTCTTCAATTCGAGAACCCGATTTAGATTTTCGAAAACTAGTAGACAAATTAGAACAAGCAGAAATCACGATGAAACTAGAAGAAACGGAAAATCTGAAATTACAATACGTTAACAAAATTGAAACGACTCCCACTAATATTAATAATATACAGGAATCAGAGACAGATCTCGTTGAAAAAATCACTGAAATACTCAATATTTACGAAAAGAACCCAAACTTTAAAGGCAAACCATCTTTCAAAAAATGGTGTAATTATTGCCGACACAGTATTTCCGAATGTAGACAAAAACAGCAAGACAATCAAAATAAACCTCAAAAAATAAAGAACCAAATAAATCATTCTATCAATACATGAAAAAAGATCAAAATCTACCGAACAAAACAGTCCACAGCAACAACAGTTCAGGAAAACCACTCCCGAACAATACAAATTATACAAGAAATCAATCACCATATAACTCAAGTTATAGAGGAAGATCACCAGAACGAAGAAACACGCATAATTCATCACAAAATCACTACAATAGACCAAATAGTCGAAATAACTACTCCAGATCAAATTCAAATACACAACGATTTGTTTCTAGATCTATTTCCCAATCAAGAAATAACTACTATCCAAACAACCAATCACGAAATTCATCATACAATAGGAATAGAAACTACTCTTATAATCGAAATAGAAGTTATTCAAACAACCGAAACCAGAATTACCCGAACAATCAATCAAGGAATAACTCATATAATAGATCGAACTATAACAGACCAAACAATAATTACCAAAACAGATCGCGAAATAATTCACAAAATCGACACCCAAGTTATAATAATCGTTATAGAAATTATTCCCAATCACCACACCGGAATAATAATAACTATAATAATTCTAATAATCGCCACAGAAGTAGTACACCTAAACATCAAAGACAAATCAATCAAGTACAATCTAATCCAGAAACAACATCAGACCCTCCAGGTATTGATGACACAGTAACTGATACGTTACAACTCAATCAAATAAACTGTACATCATCAGATTCAGAAAGTGATATTGAAAACACTCTTTCTATCAATATGATAAAAGTCGAAAATGACTATGAATCTGTCATATATGAACAACCCTTTCCATCACACATATATGAAAATCAATCAGAATTTCTTCAAAATTATTACACTACACCCATAAATTCCACACCAACGACGCAAGAAACAAACGAGATTAACACTACAGATCAAACCAATAAAAATACCAAAACAAAATGCTTCAATACAAACCACATTTATCAAAATATACAAAAAGAACACCCCAAAGAAAAAATTTGGACAATACCATTTCTCTTAGAAAGCCCAAGAAATAAAGAATTTCAACCACCAGACCTTGAAATAGATTTTTTAATTGATTCAGGAGCAGAATCAAACATAATAAACATCCCCACATGGAATGAAATAAAAACCTTACACCCAAAGCTAACACCTCTTGAAACCTCCAGCAAACTAGCAACAGCACAAGGATCAACATTGATAAACCCAAATCCAATTATTTCTCCTCCCCACCAGAACAATGGAACAAAGCAAAATTTTAAATAAGCCATTTAAACAAATATTCCATATCACTGACATTAAATATAATATCATTGGAATACCATTTATTTCGAAGTACATACCAACAATTAACATACTAAATAGTAAAATATTAATCAAAGATAAATATACAAAAACAAAAGAAACATCCTTAACATTTTTTCAAAGATTAAATAAACAACCACCATTCTTTTCAAAATTCTACCCGATATTTAACCAACAAAGAAAACACTTGAAACCACTATCAGGAAATATCTATAATTTTTCAATCAAACAAGTTCACCAATATGATAAAGAACAAAACAAACAAAAATTTTATATGTCAGAATTTGAATTCAAACCTATTCACAAATTTTTCAAAATCACAATCTCATCCATAAAATATTTGAAAAATTCGAATTCAGATATCATTTCCTTACATGTCTATAACAACACACCTTACCAAGTAACATTACCTTTAGGACTTTTAGGATATTGTGAAACCAACGCTACAATATCACCAATACACGAAAAAGCCTATCGCGTAAATAATATACTCCAATTACTAGATATTTGCCAATCTACAATTCTTAATGAAGAATTATCTATAAATAATATAATAAGTAACGAAAACAGAAATACGGATTATTTCACAAAAACTCCATATTTCAAACCTACATTCAACATAAGTAACTACACGGAGGACCAACAAAAATTTTTAACAATGTTTAATTTCCAACATTCACAAATAACACAAGACGAATTCGAAAAGTTAGCCAAACAGCTAATTAAATATTCATCAGTCTATGCAACATCAAAATTCGATGTTGGCAAAATCAGTTCATCACTACATCTCCCGTTAAAACCAGACGCAGTTTTCAAAAAACAGAGAGCAAGTAAAGTACCAATTCACTTACATGATAAAGTGAACAGATTACTCGATATTTTAGAACAATACAACATTATATCACCAGTTAATAAAGAAGAACAACCAAAAGGCAACACATTTATCAACCCCGTTATCATTCTAGCTAAAGGAGAATCATTAAAAATCGTTCTCGATGCTAGGTACCTCAATTCACTCATAGATGAATCAAAATGTAATTGGCCCATTGAACCAATACAAGTTATTTTAACAAAAATAAACGGCAAATACTTTACAACCGCCGATATGAATAGTGCATACAATCAAATGCCACTAGATGAACAATCACGACGTTTAACACAATTTGTTATCGGAAACCAACAATATGAATTCAACCGCTTATTCTATGGAATATCCATAGGACCAGCAGCATTTTCAGCTTTTATGAGCAAAATTTTTAGACCACTAATACTCAAGAAAAATGCAATCACCTATTTAGACGATGTTTTTATGCAATCACAAACAAAAGACGAGATGTTCAATGTTTTAGAAAAATATCACCAAATACTTCAGAACGAAAATCTGAAGGCCGCCCCCGATAAATCACACTTCTTTTTGACAAGAGTTAAATTCTTAGGACATAATATAGAAAGAAAAACAATCACTCCATTGAAATCACGCATTGACGCTATTCAAAAACTTCAACCACCAACAAATAAAAAGAAAATCCAAGAATTTCTTGGAATGTTAAACTTTTTAAGTAAATATGTTTATAAAATGCAATTATATCTACGACCATTTTATAACATCCTTAGACAACAAAATAATTTTGAATGGAACACAGAACATCAAACACGATTTGAAGAAATAAAGAAACTTTTAACTGAACAAATTTCAAACACAATTCCAGATTCAAATCAACCATTTTATGCAATGTGCGATGCTTCGAACTTTGGCATCGGTGCAGCACTATTACAATCACATAATGGTACAAATAAAATGAACCTCATATCAGCAAATTCTCGATTATTCACTCAAGCAGAGCTACGACTCTCAACTCTAATGAGAGAATGTACAGCCATAATATATACACTGACAGAATATGAATTTCTGATACTTGGATCAAAACATCCAACAGTGCTATTCACAGACCATAAACCAATCATCTTTCTCTTTACACAAAAATCTAACCCAAACCACCGAGTTTACAGATTTCAACTAATTCTAATGAAATTTCCAAACTTACATATAGTTTGGACTGCAGGAAAAAATCTTGCATTACCAGACACCTTAAGTCGAAATACACCACCTGAATTACTTACACGAAAAACAACAGTTGAAATACCCAAAAACATAAAATTCTACCTTGCAGAAAACGAAACATCACCCCGATTGGAATGCAAATATGCAGTAAAAACTGATATTGAACAATCACAAATAAATAGTTTACAACATTTCCCACTTTATTTAGATTGTCAAAATAATCATTATGAAGTTGATTTACTTGGAACATCAACTTTCAAACCAATCCCATATTCTCAATGGATAAAAAATAACACCCAACAAAAACGAACAAAACAACACCCGCCTAAGAAAGACCATTTTCCACTAATTGAAAAAGAAGATTTAACTGATAAAATAAATTTATCAGGACCACAAACAAATGATTCAAAATACACAATAAATCAAGTTTTTGACCTTCATGACCCACTTGATACAATACCCTTATCTAAATTCGAAATTGAAAACATTTTTCTCCCTCCAACAGAAACGATTACAATTTCAACACTAAAACAATATCAAAATCTTGACCCGATAATTCGACAACTGAAATCATGGCACAAATATAAAACTAAACCTATTAAAGCAGATTCAACTATTTTAGGAAATAAAACACTACTCCGATACTTTCGCAAATTTAACAACACAACAATTAACGAAAATACAGACCTTTTAGAGTATAACCTGAATGAATCTACAGTTCCATGTCTCCCTTTAAGTATGATTCTTATAGCTTTTAATATTTCACATACACAAAATATTAAAGGACACTCTGGATCAGAAAAAACATATTCAAATTTTATACAAAATTTTTACTTCCCAAATGCACCAATTTGGATAAAAGTACTATGCAATGACTGTATAGTATGTCAACTAAATAAACCTTACCCAAATCAAAAACAAATAGCACAAAAACAAGATTTTAAAGGACAAAGTTTGTACTTTAATCATCGTATCTCATTTGATACTAAAGGACCAATTTCACCCTCATCAGAAGGAAACTCCTACATTATGGTAATTGTTGACGCATTTACACATTATGTAGCACTTAACCCAGTACCACATTGTAACGCTTATTACGCTTACACAACACTCTATGAACACTGGATAGCAAAATTCGGACTACCAGAAATTTTAGTTACAGACAACGGTACAGAATTCATAAATAATGAAATTATCACACTATGTCATTTATATAACATTAAACACAAACCACGTACATCTCATGCACCTTGGACAAACGGCTTAGTCGAAGGTATGAACCGTTCATTACAAGAATATCTTAGATGTATCATCAACGGAAATGATACAAAATATACCGAATGGTCAGCAGATGTAAAATTATTTCCCTTAGCATATAATTCACAAATAACGACAACTTTAGGAATTTCACCATATGAAATGGTTTTTAACCAAAAGCCACGCAAACCAATAATGTTTACAGCAAATTCTCATAAAAACGCACAAGGTTATTGTCAACCAAATAAAGACTCAATTTGTTATAACTTACCTTTACATACACACGATGAAGATCATTTTCATCACCCACAAATTCTTAAACTAGCCTCCGGTACACACACCGAATGGATTCTAAATAGAGATAAAAAACACAATGAAATTTATCAAAAAATAACAAAAAAGTTATTACAAAGACAAAACATTAATGAACAAATCAATTCACGTTTTACACAAGCCTCAGAATTAAAAATTGGAACATTTGTTTTAATACCTAATTTTAATACTCAATAAAGGAATTTCTAAAAAATTACAACCCCTTCGAAAAGGACCATACCAAATAATTGCAAAACCCACTGATGTCACATATAAAATTACCGACTCAAACAAAAAAGAAATCGTTCAACATCGAAACAACCTATTACCTTATTACCCAAAAGAATACGCACTCCGCGAATTAACTCAATTATATTCTTTCACAGGATTAAAAATCATTCAAAATGAACCACATCTGAAAAACACAGAACAAAATGATAACCCCACCGAAAATCAAAACACAAAACCAATCGCCACCAAAATCAATACACAAAACCATAAAGAATCACCAAAACAAAGAAAAAATAGAAAAATGACCGAACAAATAATACCCCAAGAACAAATCGACAAATCAGAAAATAGAAAAACAACAAGACTCCGAAATCAACCACGTAAAAACTATAAAATATTCATCCCCCAATCTAAAATTTTAAAGAAAGTGGAATTTCAAAAGTAATTTTAACATTATACTTCACTATCTTGAAACCTTTGAAACATTTTTCATTTACATTTTTCAAAATAACATGCTGACAAGTACGTAATAATTCTAGTTCAAAATAGACCAATAGGATTCATCCAATCCGTCACTTTCTCTAACTCAAACTAAGACCAATTAGACGAATCATATAGAACTCCAGGCACATCTATAACTATAACTTTACGACCTCCAGGTCAAAAATAAGCAAACCACTCCGAATTGACAACTAAAATAAATATCACCATAATACCGTACCCCTCCCTTATCTAATAACCCAAAGATCAACAATATTTCCCCAACTCAGACCACGAATACCCCCAAAGCAAATTTGTTAACTTAGCCTAAAGTAACAAAATGAACATTTTAATTAGCCTAAAGTATAAAAATCTCACCATACCCCGGATCATTTGACAAACAAAAATAAAGAAAAAGACGACCTCCCAGTCACCATGAAAATTGCCCCCAACAATTTTTTACAAAACTCAACCCACTTGTCAAAAAACTAATAAATAATCCGACCACACTAGAAAATCGCCTCAAACAGCAAAAAATATTCGACCAAGAGATCATTTCTTAAATGCTATTCTCTCAATCAGTTACTCAAATAATCATAAATCTTAAACATTTTTTTACAATACTTGAAACCTTTATAATATTTCTTTTTGATATACTTGAATCTTTTCTAATAATCCTAATCATTTTTTGTAACATTTTTTTAATTTTCTACACTATACTCGAACTATTCCTCCAACTTTCCAAAACCCTTGATTACATCCACAGGTACGATTCATATAACTTGTCTAAATGATACGAACAATTTTCAGTAGAACCGATATTTTTTTATTGTTTGTAATTTTCATAGCATTCTTATCATCCCTCATTTTGACAATATGTAAATGTATAAAGAAAGCAATCCTCACATTTGCCCTAGCAACAATCCTTCTAATTCTTTTTTTGGAAGAATATTATAATAAACATAAACCTTCCCACTAAAGTAACAATTCAAAAATCCATCAAAAATTGCTACCCAACAGTCACAGAACCAGTCTTCACCGACATCATCCCAAGATAACCAAACACCACCTTCACATACTCAAAATCCTCAAACATCTACACGAATTTCTTTTCAAGACAATCCATACACTTTTGAAGAACGACATGCTCGTTTATCAGAACCACTAGAACCAGTTCAACGACAAGCACCTTTAAGCGAACCAACATATAAACTATACCCAACACTACCACAAGAACTAAATAGAATAAGAAATCCTAGTCAAAACCAAAATACAGTCGAAATAAATAGACAAATTATACATCCTCGACGAAACAGAAATCTTCAAACTCCCCGAGTTCATTTTGATATACCTCAATCCCCATCACAAAACACTCCAGAAAACCCCATTGGTATATTACCAGAAACCCCTACGCTTCTTTCACAACGTAGCACCTCAAGCCTACCATCAGATTACTTAGGTTCAACACCAACATCTGAACAAATACGTGAAAATCCCTTTAACCCCCCAAACCAGGCATCACGACTACCATATTGGACAACACATTCATTTACACAAGGTGAACCAAATTTAGTCAATGACCCCATAGATATTTCTACGGATACAACAACATCCTCATCACTACCAGAAACATTATCACTACCATCAACACCATCAATAAGCCAATTTTCACCACCACCCTTTAACTTAAATTTTCCAAATAATCTCGACGCCAGATATCGAGAACAATCATCAATAAATATTCCTTTAAGACTAGATTGGAATACATTTACAGCACCTCCACCACTATTTGGACAACATCAAGAAAGTAACCGCCTTCATAACTGGGCACTTAATAGATTACAATATCGCCAAGATATTCACAACGATATCCGTGATCACAATATTCAAATACTCCAACAAAACAGTTTACAATTAAAGTTTGAAATAACAGTTAAGTTAAATAATATTACCCAACATCCCTACCCATTAAATCCACCTAACATAACAGCTCAATCACTACCACCACCGTTTATAACTACTGAAGTAATATACAAATACGACAGATATACCAAAAACACAATTGGCTACATTACATTTTATAATCCATACTCAGGATTATCATACACATGTATATTCTAAAATTATTAATTTTTCTCCAACTCCTTTTTCTAGTAATCTCAAATCAAAACATAAACCCTTCTCCTCGTACAGGACCACAAGATTTATTGGTAACACATTACGATTGTGAAGAAAATGAACAAAAAACACTACATAAATATGCAATAAATCAAGTATCACAATGTGAAACAGAACCACAAGCTATAGAAACCACAGATGTAATAGCAACACTCTATTCAAAAGCCCGAGCAACAACAGTTACAGGTTATAAATTCACAGCAACATTTTCCGAAAAGAAAGTACATTGTTCACAAGTCTCGAACGGAAACAAAAACCGACTTGACCATGAATCATTCTATCAGAGTAATATAGAACGTCTTTTACATCTCAATCCCGACGATTGTAAAAATGAATTACTTAGACTAAACATCACACAAAATAAAAACTCCCAAAGAAAGTTAGTTAATTTTCAAGTTTTTCCAGACTCTGTACATCAATCACAACTTGAAAGACACCAAGGACATATAAAACTAGACGAAAAATACCCGTATAACGGCGCACACGGACGATTAACCTATGACCTACACGATAAACATTGGATACCACACATTGGTATAAATGACCCATCAAACTGCAAAGCAGACACAAAAAATAAAGGATACCAAGAAATAATGTTTTTCGATTGGAAAATACAACTCGAAAAAATACAACTCACACGAGATTTATCAGATAATACAATGATCTATCAAGGAATCCGATTACCTTGTAAAAATGATCAAGGTTATTGCGACCCTACAACGAGAACACAAGCAACAATTGTTTGGTTCCCCGAAGATACATGCACAACATTTCAAATAGCAAAAATACACGCTCGAATGATAAAATTTCACGAAAAATATTTTATACAATCAATTCCATATGAACAAGTCCATCCATCACGAAAACTAAGTTCTAATTTTCGAAACATAGACAATATAGAAAATAAATTGACACGTTTTCAAATATATCAAGAAACAGAACTTGCATGTAAATACAGGAATCCACTTCACAGAACACAATACTCTGAAATATTAGTTGAATACGAAAAAGGATTCGACATGACCACTGGAAAAGTAAAAATCGACCCATATGCCACAGGTCATCCTCTAAACGAAGGAACATCCTATATACCAGTTAATTTTGAAAAAAGCAACGGACAACCTGGTGGACATCTAAAACCCCATGACACCAGAAGCACACGCTTACAAGAATTATCACTAATGAATACTACATATTTCGGTAATATCCACTATGATATTCATTTAGATATGAAACTAGATTATACAATTAGCCGAATTTTTCAAGAAATGTCACTCTCCGAATTAGAAACACTACACCACCTATGCGAATTAGAACGAACACAAATATTACAATCACTTGCACTAGCAGTATTAAAAATACCCTATGCAGGATACTTATTATCTGGAAATAGATCAAATTTTTTAGACTATGAAGGAAACATCTTATGGTTTTATACTTGTACTAAAAAAGTATCACCACTATACGTTTTTGAAGATAAACGATGTTATAAAAGAATCCCTATCTTTTATAAGAATAAAGTACATTTCGTGGATACACTTTCACGAAGAACCTATTTCTGGGATACCGCAGTCCCATGTGGATCAGAAAACAGCCACAATGTAGTACAACTAAACCCTGATGAAAATAAATATTATCTTCTCACTCCATATCCCACATTAATGCAATCACTCAAAAAATTTTCACCAGAAAGCATTCGCGCTATTGCTCGAAACCCAAATATAGACCTACAATCAATAGGAATCTATTCAAAATCAGATATTCAACATCACATTAGAACACAACAATTCCAAGAATTATTAACACAAATGGACACTATACAAAGACAATCAATAGACCAAAATTTACGCAAACTTGCAGAAACCGCAGGATTTGCCGATATCTACACGCAAGACTATAGCGGATATTTTAAAGACATTAAAGATTATATATATCTAAACGGTGAAAAATACCGTCCCCAAGATATATCACCAATTAACATTTTTAGCTTTGTTACACTCAAAAATGAGATCCTCGATTTTCTAGGATGGCCCTACTACATCTTAGAAAAATTGACTATTTTATACGCAATGTTTAACTTTATTGGATTTCTTTTCTCACTTTTAAAAGGAATCTACAACACATGTGCTATACACACACAAGTAAACAGACAAGCAAGCGTAGCACGCATACTCTTTGCAGGATTTTTTGGAATCTTTTCTACATCTATAAACAAAATTCTTTTAGACGCACAAATAAAAGAATATAACACAAAAATAGCAACACGACAAAATACATACGACGAAGAACATAACAATGTAGACATAACGCCAACGGCACCACAATTACCAGCCCTACCAAATAACCATCCACTATCCCTAGTCCCACGAAATTTTCGAAATTTAGCCATCACACATAATCCAAATTTTCGACTCACCACATCACAAAGTCCCATCCAACATATAATGACACACCAGTCACAAGATGATAATACTTATGAACAAATTATTGAACAACCCCATACCACCGCTTTTCAGTCTCAAAATAATCATTTTTTTAGCCCACGATGAGCCGCCAACTTGGATCACTACACCGATCAAATTCCCACCCAACCAATCTCACCTCCCCAATCCCAATAATACCACTTTTTGCTTTTCCGCCACCCGACTTTCCATCTAGTAATGTAACATCAGGCATGAATTCCGACACTAATTCACACACCTCAGTTTTATATTCCATCTCACAACTCAATAACCCGAATATTGAAACCCCCGATGAATTTGCCGACTCAGAACCATCCCCATCCAATAATTTTCATAACTCTTCTAATTTTTCTCAACCCCCTTTTCAACCCATATTATCCAATAACCCTGACCCCATCACTCCCACACCCTCTTATGCTTCTCAAGTTACCCCAACCTACTCCTCATACCATTCTGACCAATCATCTCATTCTCCAGACACCCCCCGAATCTCCCCAGAGCTAGACAATTTTATTACCCTTCAACAACAACCCTACCACCTTAATACCCCAACCATAAACCAAATCTCCTCCACTATAAATTCATCCAACCCCCCTACCCCTACACCCTCTTCAAATTATACTGAATCATTAGCACCATCATCCACATCAACTGAATCCTCACTCAACACTAATAGAGCTTACCGCACTTTTAAAAGAAAGTTCCCCAACCATCCTTTCCCAGCAAAACCAGGAACAGCCCGTGAATACATCAACCACCCCAAGCATACTAACACAAAAGAATTTTTAGCCATCACCTTACCCTCATTCCCACAATACACCTTAAACACCCCCCACGACACTAACGAAACACGCAACTTTGTAGACGAATACGTTTTAATGCCCACTCTCTCTTGGACCTCATATTATCATTTTACTAACCCTCTTTGCTTACCTTTATCTAACACTCACATCGATATAGAGCGAAATACGGACATGCTATATCGACTCACTACACCACTAACCGCTAGACAATTTACTTACGTTGGATATAAAAAATCACTAAAAACACACACTGCACCTAGAGCTAACGAATATACACTCGAATACTATGATCACAACATCATCAGAGCTAACCAAGATCAATTCTTAGACGACGATCGCTTCGCTAATCCACAAATCACCGAGAAATTTTTCATTAAAACACCATATGTATTTACACTAAATATCTTCGATCGCAAGTTTGACCACATTATTTCAGAAGCACTAACAGACACACAAGCATACGAAAGTTTTAAAGAACGCTTCCAAATATTTTCACTAACCTTTCATTTCCTTGCACCACACGAAAGAGATTTACACTGCTCACACGATATTATGTTGCGCACTAAACAAACCCACACATATAGTTATTATCGCTTCATCCAAAATCACTTTGACCTACACACACCCTCTAGACAACCACACCATCGCTTTCAATTCATAAATTCCAAATACACTTCACCATTTTTCCTAAATTTCACATATTGCATTAAAGATACTAACCTTCATGGTATTCTTCGTAATTATGACCCCATAACCCAAATGTACATCTTCTGTCCCATCACCAAGACCTTCAACGCCGAAGAATCCCGACCCTTCCTTATCCCGCACGAGTTCCTACAACCTATAGAAATCCCAATTTTAGAATTCATCCACAACACTAAATTCAATCACAAATTATATAATCTAATCCAAAACACACCTAATTCACGACATCTTCCCCCACGGTTTTTTCCCCGACGACTAACAGGTAAGTATGAATTAAATGAATATAACTAACTAATTGAAATATTAAAAACTCACCATTCTCTATCCATGTTTTCTTTAGATTTTTAGCCTTCATCCGACGATCACCTACAAAAACCACAAAAGACAAATAAAAATCGCAAATTTCATCGAACAGATTTCAAAAATTCTATTAATCTCTTACACTTATAAATTTATAAATTTAATACCAATGCAGTAAATTCATTTCTAAAATTTTCCCCACAAGCAGTAAATCTAATTATAATGAAAATTTGTATTTTAAAATTCCCCCATAACTAGCAGTAAATTTCCAAATTCTATGCAGTAAATTAATAAAATGCAATTGCAGTACTAACCTTTTGATATTTTCATTCATTCGCACAGAAATTCTATCCACACTCGCACAGCTCGCCCACGAAGAATTGTTTAAAATAATGAATTTCAGTTTCAAGTTTCCACACTCAACAACTCTAACATATAATAACATGTTTCAAACTTTCCTTTAACCCGGTTGGAAAGGAATCATATACTAAACAAAACTAACCAACGCAGCTTACTAAATACCACAAATCATAGAATAACAGCATGACTAAGAAAAGGAAACCAACGGTACCCAAACCGGATTAACCCAGTTTAAAACTGGATAATTTATTCTTTTGAAGACTATTATAAAGTCTAAGAAAGAAATAATAAAACACAAAAAAGTCGAAAGACAAACCCATACCACAAACAATTTGATTTTTGGAAAAAGGACATAACCAACAAGACATAAGAAAAACCACAACAAACCCAACATAAAACGTTGTCACATAACAGGACCCCTCACAAAAACCGCATGAAATCATACTCCCACTCCTGGCCTAACCCACCAGGAAGGACGTCCTGAGCATGCTCTATAGCCGGCCTAACCCACCGTGCTACATCCACGCTTTGAGACCACACCTCTATTTTTAATAAGAGCTACTCAAGTGTGAGTAACTCTTCAAAATAACAGAACTAAAACAAAAAGCTTTTGTGAAAACAACTAACTAAAATCATAATTAAAAAATATTAAACTAATAAAAGTTTTATAAAATGTAAAATCACATGATGCAATACATAGATCAGAATACAACACCAAGGACGAACATCAAAAGACAAAACGACCCCACCACACTCGAGAGAGAATGACCAACTACAATCAATATGCCGCTCACAATCACAACTCAAAGGATTTAGAGTACGACTTGACCTCGCAGAAAAGGACTTCATTGAACCAGACCAATGACCACCTCGATGACCCAAGTGTACGTACAGATCCGAGTAACCAGGCATCCCCTCCACGCACAATCTCCACGCCATTCCCAAGCTAGATCAGACACAAAGGAAGTTCTCCCCGAAGAACAGAAAAACCTGACATAGCCAACCATTCTGAAATCAGAATTGATTTTGTTGCAGAGACTCAGTCGTTGTCACAAGAAGAACACAACGTCTTATGTCCCTAACTCCAGCTTCCTGAAACTTCCTTAACAAAGAAGAAGCGGAAGAAAATTATGATGTTCACCAAATACCAACGTCTATCATCCATCCTTGAATTACAGAAGAACTGTTCTAAAAAACTCTGTAAAACCCGGATGGGTGGAACCTGATCTAAACTATATTTTATGATTGGATAAATTAAATGTTTTACCAATGTAAAGTATTTAATATTAACCAATCACGATCCATCTAACTAACAACCCACTTATTTGTAAGTGCTGAAGTTACTTGTAATTTCAGCACCAGAGAGATTTGAATTTAACTTAGAAATTAGTTGGACTCTCCCGAGCACTTCAGCAGCCGCAATAAACCAGTATACCCTAGATCTATTGAGCCTAGCAGAGACTAGTTAAACAACCTGAGACTAGATAGTATAAGAGTAAGACTAGGATCGGTATTAGACTAAGAAGTTGCACGAATCTATCCGGCCGAAAATAAGATAGCGTGACGAGCAGACGGTGTACCCTATCCGAAATTACTCTATGAGTTATACCCATCGGTCTTAACTCACAAAGCACACACGCATCTAATAAAAATTTCGGGCAAAAATGTGTCGTTTACTTACTAATTCGTTTTGTTCGATTGGTCTAGGAAAGATAATGTACTATTTTTTCAGAGTTTGCACCAGTGTTTAAAATATGGCACCAACCGCATCCAAGTTTAGGCGTAAGAAATCGATTATTACTGATTATTAAATAAATTTTTGACAGTAATACTTGATTATAAGTATCAAAATTAGGTGTTTAAAGGCTTTATAATCGATTATAAAAGTTATATTTTGCAAGAGATAATAATATCTTTTAATCCAGTATAAATTATTATAGTTCATACAAAAAAACGAGTATTAAATTTAAATCGAGTATAATGGATTACAATCTCCTATTTTACAAAACGTATAATTTAATTATGTCCTATGAGTTATCATCTTTCTGTGAATAGCAAAACCTCTATTAGTGAGATGTTTTGTCACACACCTGAACAGAAAGTTTTACCACTAAACAAAAATTTCATAGAGAATCCTTCATATTATTTGAAAGGTTGTTGCTGTAGCTGAAAAAAATTTTCAAATAAATTCCGTGTTAAACTAAGACAACGTACTGATGCGCTTCATGGAACAACTCTAATCGATAAAACTGGAAACTAGCGTTATGAAGTTGAATTGAGTTGAAAAGTGCTTTGCCATGGGTCTATGAAAAACATAAATTACAAGCAATTCAGATGTAAGGACAAGGACAAAAAGTCAAACAAAAGTGATTGTAACCAATTACAGGCATTTAAAATAGATGTTTTTGCATAACCAATAAATTAGAAACTGGAATAAAAACAATCGATAACAATTGATAATAACCGTTGTTAATTGTATCGAAAAAAGGATAAAAGAAAAATGGATTATAAATTATTAACAATTAACAAGACTGCTCGTATCAGGAAGAAGCCCTGAATGTTCCAACTGCCTTTGAGGGTTTATGGAGCAGCAGTAATAACATTTAAAAAATAAATGAATTAAAATAAAATGATAATTTTTTTTTCCAAAAATTGAAATTTTTAATGAAAATCATCCCCACGCCATATAAAGTACAAAAAAAGAGTTTTCGTTCCTTGTAACAAATCAATTTTGGCAAATAAGCTTCGTTCAAGCAATTTCGAACGATTTATAGGACGGATTAAATCTCCGCTTACGCGTTAATAGCGCGAATTATATCGCTCGTTAATCGTCCCAAATTGGTCAAAATGGCAATATTTAAACCCTCATAACTTTACGAAAAAAGATCACAGGTGAAATATCTTTTCAAACTTAAGCTCAGGACAACAGTACCTTTTGAATGATATAAAAATTTCGGGCAAAAATGTGTCATTTACTTACTAATTCGTTTTGTTCGATTGGTCTAGGAAAGATAATGTACTATTTTTTCAGAGTTTGCACCAGTGTTTAAAATATGGCACCAACCGCATCCAAGTTTAGGCGTAAGAAATCAATTATTACTGATTATTAAATAAACTTTTGACAGTAATACTTGATTATAAGTATCAAAATTAGGTGTTTAAAGGCTTTGTAATCGATTATAAAAGTTATATTTTGCAAGAGATAATAATATCTTTTAATCCAGTTTAAATTATTATAGTTCATACAAAAAAAACGAGTATTAAATTTAAATCGAGTATAATGGATTACAATCTCCTATTTTACAAAACGTATAATTTAATTATGTCCTATGAGTTATCATCTTTCTGTGAATAGCAAAACCTCTATTAGTGAGATGTTTTGTCACACACCTGAACAGAAAGTTTTACCAGAAACAAAAATTTCATAGAGAATCCTTCATATTATTTGAAAGGTTGTTGCTGTAGTTGAAAAAAATTTTCAAATAAATTCCGTGTTAAACTAAGACAACGTACTGATGCGCATCATGGAACAACTCTAATCGATAAAACTGGAAACTAGCGTTATGAAGTTGAATTGAGTTGAAAAGTGCTTTGCCATGGGTCTATGAAAAACATAAATTACAAGCAATTCAGATGTAAGGACAAGGACAAAAAGTCAAACAAAAGTGATTGTAACCAATTACAGGCATTTAAAATAGATGTTTTTGCATAACCAATAAATTAGAAACTGGAATAAAAACAATCGATAACAATTGATAATAACCGTTGTTAATTGTATCGAAAAATAGATAAAAGAAAAATGGATTATAAATTATTAACAATTAACAAGACTGCTCGTATCAGGAAGAAGCGCTGAATGTTCCAACTGCCTTTGAGGGTTTATGGAGCAGCAGTAATAACAATTAAAAAATAAATGAATTAAAATAAAATGATAATTTTTTTTCCCAAAAATTGAAATTTTTAATGAAAATCATCCCCACGCCATATAAAGTACAAAAAAAGAGTTTTCGTTCCTTGTAACAAACCAATTTTGGCAAATAAGCTTCGTTCAAGCAATTTCGAACGATTTATAGCACGGATTAAATCTCCGCTTACGCGTTAATAGCGCGAATTATATCGCTCGTTAATTGTCCCAAATTGGTCAAAATGACAATATTTAAACCCTCATAACTTCACGAAAAAAGATCACAGGTGAAATATCTTTTCAAACTTAAGCTCAAGACAACAGTACCTTTTGAATGATATAAAAAAATTCCGTCAAAAATGGCTAGTTAAAAAGTCGAAATTTGTCTGAAGAAAAAAACCCCACCCCGAGCACAAATATTCCGTTACTTGCGTATCGAAAGTCAGAACAACAAGACTGCTCTTATCAGAGCGAAGCCCTGAATGTTCTGACTGCCTTTTAAGGTTTATGGAGCAGCAGTAATAACATAAAAAATTTAATGAATTAAAATAAAATGAAAAAATTTTTTTCTAAAATTTGAAAATT
>NC_087066.1:2537632-2646056 GCF_963678635.1 Symsagittifera roscoffensis
TTTGGAAAAATGTTGACCAAAATTGCGTTTTTTCAGCGCCGCTCTTCCCCCTTAGCATTAGTATATATTGGTGCTGAAGGCACCCTAGAAACAATTGGGGTCAGTCACCAAAAATCAATAACTCAAAGTAGGACAGGTCAAGATCTCAAGATCGCAGTGAAAGTACAGCATTTTTCTAAATAAAACCGCAAAATTTCGCAGGGGAAACCTTAGAAGATAAACGCAACAACATTGCTTTCAAGTGGTGGACAAAAGAGATCATGACCCAGGCAAGAAACTGCGACAAGAAAACATAAATGGCTGCAAATTAGGACTGAACAGAAATATTCCAGATAGCCTTCACGGAAATCATGGGTGATAACAACTCGAAATCAATGTATAAACAGAGCCGGAAAATATTGAACCAAATTGGATTTGATGCCCACAAAAAATCTCACTATCGAGAACAGGTGAGGGGTACTAAAATTTCCTTAAGCACTGTTTCTTACAGTGGTTACGGTTTTTCTTTAAAAATTTATTAACCCGAACTTCACTTTTCGAAATCTTCTTCGACTAATGGATTTTATTCAAATCCTCGTGATCCACTTAATGATCGAATTGGGAGAAATAGAAGTTGAAAAGGGTGCGTTTTTTTACTGTATTCCTTTGGCACTTTCTCGGTTATTGAATTGCCCTTCACTAAAGCTGCTACGAGACACATCTTAATTATAAATCAATTGTCTTCAAGTTGCAGTATCCACGTTGTTTTTAACACCTCAATATCAAACACGCTATCTTGTTTTTTTTTGGAAAAAAAGCTTGAAGTATGGGTTTACTAGGCCTCTGTTTTAGACCTGTGATAAGCACCTAAAAATACCCAAACAAATTCACTGAATCCAACGTTCACTCACACGTAGGAAAAAGTGAAGCGCAGTAAGTGCTTTCAAATCTGAATAAAACATTTGACAACGTTAGTTCATAGGGTATGTTTAGTGTGTCGTCGATTTTATCTCCTTCTGGTTTGTTTCATTGTCTTTATCCACCGGAAGTTGTGTCTTCTCCAGTTGTGTCTTGATGAGACTGCGGAGGGTCCTGTTGGGAATGAGTTGGAGAGAAGGCAGAGGCAGGTTGGTGATAGGCGAAGTGTGACTGGTCAAAAACCTAAAACATAACACACATGAAACGGATAACACTAAATACGCCTATTTAACATTAATGAATACACCAAAAACATAGCCAACTGACAGTTGGAAAAGAGTAATGAACACAATGAAACTGAAACAAAAACGGACATTTTTTTTCAAAAATCTTCAACTTTTGAATTTCGATGAAAAAAATAGATGGCCTTAAAGCTCTTTGAATTTGTAGAAAAATTTATGATGGGCACTTTATTGTTAAAATCAACCCAATTTGAGAAAACTGGATCAATAGGCAAAACTTTTATTTCGCTGGGAAAACTGATTTTAATTTCAATTTCCGATCACGTTATAACAAAAGTCGATAAAAAAGCAAAAAAAAAAATCAGCAAGACCTATATAAGAGTCCTCACTACGTTCATTACTCTTAATAAGATTGCAAAATTGAATATCACGGCAATACATTCAGCAAACTTAAAGAAAAAAAACACACTCATTATCAACAAAAAAACTATGAAACTGTTTATAACAGGATGCTAAATTCCATCCAAATGGCGTTTTTACTGCTTTGCTCAAAGTTAACTAGCGTGTAACGCACCTCCGGTGCTTGGAATTTGGAACTATTGGAAACTAAAACGAAAGCATATATGTTTTCTCTGACAGCTGGCAATTACAGGGTTTGTAATTTCATAATTTCAAAAAAAATCCTGAAAATGTCATATCTCGGAAACTTAGAGGGCATATGGAAGAATTTGGAGGCAAAATTTGCAACTACTGAGAGTAACCTGAGAGCACAAACTGTGATGGGAAATTTAAAAAATTCCATAGCTTGAAAACAAAAAGACTTCTAACCTTTATTTTTGGAGGAAAAATTTGCAACCTCTGAGCTTACCCTGACAGACAGCACCCAACTACAGGGTTGGGAATATCGAATTGCATGCGTTTTTTTGAACCAAAGTTTCCCGATAACAAATGAAAAATCATAAGAAACGTCTTATCCCAGAAACTAATACAGTATTCTTATTTCGAGGCAAGTTTCCCAACGTCTCAGAGTAGCCTGACAATAAAGATGTCTCACTGAAAAATTGCATTTTCAGAAATTGTGAAGTTTCTTATAGGTAAGAACTTTGAAATTTTTTGAAAAAATCATTGAAAAAACGTCACATCTCAAAAACTAAAAAACATTTGAGCAATCGAATTTGGACGCAAGGTTGCAGTCCCCGTGAACGACCAACTACAGGTTAAGAAACTTCATTTTTTAAAAAAGTTTTTTAAATCTAAGTTTTCTGAAAATTTTGGAAAAAATCATATCTCAGGGATTTGAACAGTCATAATTGGAATCAAGATTGACAACCCCATGGAGTACCTGACAGCAAAATTTTTAATTTTTCTGAAAATTATGTAAAATCACAAAAATTGTCCTATCTCATAAACTAAAAATAGTTGGGTATTCATAATTGGAGGCAAAAACCTGAATTATTAATTGAATAAAACTTACCAAGCGGAAACAAGGCCGACAATCTTTGAGCAGACACCAGTTGAGCCAAAAAAAACTGATTTTTGTAAAAAAAAAAAGTTTCAAGTCCCCAAGAAAAAAATTGTGCACATTTCTACCACGTGTGATGTGAAATTGTCCTATCTCATAAACTAAAAATAGTTGGGTATTCATAATTGGAGGCAAAAACCTGAATTATTAATTGAATAAAACTTACCAAGCGGAAACAAGGCCGACAATCTTTGAGCAGACACCAGTTGAGCCAAAAAAAACTGATTTTTGTTTAAAAAAAAAGTTTCAAGTCCCCAAGAAAAAAATTGTGCACATTTCTACCACAAGGGAGCAACTACGAAAAAAGACAATGTGTTACCACTTCTGTAGAGCGACTCGTTCGTAGGAGTATCCGTCTGATGCCACCACTGGATCCCCCATCACCTCATGAGAAATGGGACAGAAGAACTCATCTGGCAGCACTCCCCCCTCACTCTCACTCACACCCCCACCTCCACCACTGCCATCTCCATTGCTAATCGCAGCAGCAGAGGTCAGTGTCTGAAATCAATGTTTAAAATCATATTCTGCCAGAGTTGTTACTACTATAACTAATGATTTAAACTAGTGACATCCTGAAGCGCTCGAAAACCAAAATTATTCCGGCTTAAGGACCAACACATGAACCACGTTTTCTCAGCAAAGCGTTGCTTATCTGTATTTGACTCACCATCTGATCATCAGGTAGGGTGTTGTGTGAGTTTGTGAAGCGCATCAGGTCTCCCTCTCCCCTCACAAATATGTTCCAGATGAGGACGTTCTTGTCATTACCCCCAGTGGCCAGCACTCTCGCATTGCCCCCCGCACTCCTGTCGGGGAAGGGGTTCCAACTGCACGTGTAGATGAATCTAGACATACGGCACGAAATATTAGCTGCAAAATTTTATTAATCTTCAACTCAACCTTAAACAGCAATGGTTACAAATTTATTTTCTGCTTGCATTTCTGTTTGTATGTAAGGTAGAAATCTACATAAGCATACTAGTATCCCACCCTGATACTGGTGAAGCCAGAAACACAAACACAAATTGTTTAATTGATGTTTTGCATGTGCAGTTATGTTTTGTTGTGTTGTTACCTGAGGTGTCCGTCGAGCACCTGGAGCAGTTCTGCAGAGTGTGGGTCCCAGATTAGGACTCTCTTGTCCACAGACACAGTACACAACAGCTGCCCATCAGAGGAGAAGTCCACATCACTCACCATGTACGTGTGATATTCCAGTTTAGCACGCAACTGCACCCTGACACAAACACACACACACATACTCTACAGAGGTTCTTCTATAGTTCCACGTCTCTCAAAAACTACCACATACTGCAATCTTGAAATCTTCAACTAATCACTTTGCATTGTTCAGAAAATTGTTGAAGTTTGTTCACTTGCTCATACTGACATGTTTAAGTCATAGTTTATTATCGCACCTCAAACATTCATTCCTGATTTACATTTGAGCCAGAATTAGTGAGAGGAGTCAGAAAAAGAGCTTGAGCAGTTCGATAGAATTACTAGGAAAACGAACTAACTTTGAGATAGTTAACTAAAGTGGAGATTGAAGTTTTCTGCAAGATTAAATTGGTTAAATTTCAACGCTAATCTAAACCAAATTTTTTGTTCATTATCGAGTAAAAAACGAGCCAGGAAACTATCCATAAAAATCGTTGAATAAGCAAACTTTACCTAATGAATCATGCAAAGCAGCTGCCTAAATAGCAGTCTATAGTTTAATTACCTCATTGAAAAGAGAAGCAACAATCATTTTGAGAGAAGCAGTTTTCGCGTGAAAACAAGATTTGCGATAAAACTGTTTCACAACTTTGAAACTGTATTTTGAGCTGATTTAAGCAATGATTAAGTCATCGAAAACATGCACACTGAAATAAGCAATATAGCTGGTATAAATTCTTGCAAACCTGGAATTTTCCCTGACATGTGGGAGGACTGTCCATAATTTGGCCAAGTTATCCCCACCCCCTGTAGCCAACAGAAGTCCACTAGGGTGTGCACTGTCCCCACTGGAGAAGGAGGGGGAGAACTGGATGCAATACACTCCCATCTCATGGGCACAGGTGTCCACTGCATGTGCATGGGCAGACGACACTTCTTGCAACTGACTCGGTAATTTAGTTGTGGACCACAGCTAGAATAACAACAAGACCAACCAGCTTTCAAAAAGATTTTTCTTTCCAAAAAATAATATAAAAACTGAACTCCAAAAAGAAAGATCAACTAGTGTTTCGTGCGAAAAAGTAGACGTTTTCTTGCCCAGTCAATCAATGAACAGACATTTTTTTTCTGCAAAGTCAATAACAGCAGATTTAGGGGGGGGGATTCAACCCCAGGGTCTGTTTACTGCTTTGGGAGAGCTCAGAATATCAATTTGGTCGACCTAAAAAAAGGTCAAAAAAACTTTCGAAAATCCGCCCCCTCCCCCACCCTCGAGATAATCCTAGATCCGCCCCCTGATAACAGACATTTGAGCTTCGAGCTCACATAAATCAACTTCCAGATGTACTTTTTCTCTGAATTAAATATTTCAGTTGTTTTTTTGGAATTAAGATACAACATCCAAAATGTTCCTACCCATAGATCACCAGTGCCCATTCCAGATGCACCAGCTAGAAGCCAGAGACCGTCGGGACTGAATGCGAGTCCAGTGATCTGGCCCTGGGGTCCCTTCAGTTTGTGTCTGACTGTGCGTCTGACCAGATCGTACAGGTGCACCACTCCCTCTGCGTCTCCCGCAGCCACCAGTGGCACATCCGGATGGGGGGAGAAGCGACAGCACTTGAACTGGCCTTGAACATATGACAAGGTCCACACAACAGAAATTTAGAGGTGCCACGTTATTCTCAACCAGAATAGAAATCTGGATAGCAAACGTCTCAGTATCAATATCGTTTCTGAACTTGCACAGAAAATAGCTCAGCTAAAAAAAATTAAAATGAATTCATCATTCAAGATATTGTACAAAATGATCATAGGTGTATTCGTTTTGAAAACAGAAAAAAAAGATAGAAGAGACAAAGTATAGTAAACTACTAGCGTACCTGCCTGGTACTTGGAGTAGATGGTGGGCTGGGAGACATCTAGGAGGTCCCACACAATCAGACATCCGTCTATGCCACAGGTGGCTAATAATGGACTGAGGGGACTGAAGGTGCAACAGGACACTGCGTACGAGTGGTGCTCAGACCTGACTCAAAAACACACATTTTACCGTGGTGTATAAAGTGAGTTAGGACTGGAGTGTATAACTCATAGAGTAATTTCGGATAGGGTACACCGTCTGCTCGTCACGCTATCTTATTTTCGGCCGGATAGATTCGTGCAACTTCTTAGTCTAATACCGATCCTAATCTTACTCTTATACTATCTAGTCTCAGGTTGTTTAACTAGTCTCTGCTAGGCTCAATAGATCTAGGGTATACTGGTTTATTGCGGCTGCTGAAGTGCTCGGGAGAGTCCAACTAATTTCTAAGTTAAATTCAAATCTCTCTGGTGCTGAAATTACAAGTAACTTCAGCACTTACAAATAAGTGGGTTGTTAGTTAGATGGATCATGATTGGTTAATATTAAATACTTTACATTGGTAAAATATCTAATTTATCCAATCATAAAATGTAGTTTAGATCAGGTTCCACCCATCCGGGTTTTACAGAGTTTTTTAGAATAGTTCTTCTGCAATTCGAAGGATGGATGATGGACGTTGGTGTTTGGCGAACATCTTATTTCTTCTGTTTCCTTTTTATTAAAGGAGTTCCAGGAAGCTGGAGTTAGAGACATAAGACGTTGTGTCTTCTAGTGACAACGACTAAGTCTTTGCAACAACTTCAAATCTGATTTCAGAATGGTTTGCTATGTCAGGTTTTTCTGTTCTGCGTGGAGAACTTCTTTTGTGTCTGATCTAGTTTGGGAATGGCGTGGAGATTGTGCGTGGAGGGGATGCCTGGTTACTCGGATCTGTACGTATACTTGAACATCGAGGTGGTCATTGGTCTAGTTCAATGAAGTCCTTTTCTGCGAAGTCAAGTCGTACTCTAAATCCTTTGAGTTGTGATTGTGAGTGGCATATCGATTGTGGTTGGTCATTCTCTCTCGAGTGTAGTGGGGTCGTTTCGTCTTTAGATGTTCGTCCTTGGTGTTGTATTCTGATCTATGTATTGCATAATGTAATTTACATTTTATAAAACATTTATTAGTTTAATATTTTTAGTTATGATTTTAGTTAGTTGTTTTCACAAAAGCTTTTTGTTTTAGTTCGGTTATTTTGAAGAGTTACTCACACTTGAGTAGCTCTTATTAAAAATAGAGGTGTGGTCACAAAGCGTGGATGTAGCGCGGTGGGTTAGGCCGGCTATAGAGCATGCTCAGGACGTCCTTCCTGGTGGGTTAGGCCAGGAGTGGGAGTATGATTTCATGCGGTTTTTGTGAGGGGTCCTGTTATGTGACAACGTTTTATGTTGGGTTTGTTGTGGTTTTTCTTATGTCTTGTTGGTTATGTCCTTTTTCCAAAAAGCAAATTGTTCGTGGTATGGGTTTGTCTTTCGACTTTTTTGTGTTTTATTATTTCTTTCTTAGACTTTATAATAGTCTTCAAAAGAATAAATTATCCAGTTTTAAACTGGGTTAATCCGGTTTGGGTACCGTTGGTTTCCTTTTCTTAGTCATGCTGTTATTCTATGATTTGTGGTGTTTAGTAAGCTGCGTTGGTTAGTTTTGTTTAGTATATGATTCCTTTCCAACCGGGTTAAAGGAAAGTTTGAAACATGTTATTATATGTTAGAGTTGTTGAGTGTGAAAACTTGAAACTGAAATTCATTGTTTTAAACAATTCTTCGTGGGCGAGCTGTGCGAGTGTGGATAGAATTTCTGTGCGAATAAATGAGAATATCAAAAGGTTAGTACTGCATTTGCATTTTATTAATTTACTGCATAGAATTTGGAAATTTACTGCTAGTTATGGGGGAATTTTAAGTTACAAATTTTCATCATAATTAGATTTACTGCTTGTGGGAAAAATTTTAGAAATGAATTTATTGCATTGGTATTAAATTTATAATTTTATAAGTGTAAGAGATTAATAGAATTTTTGAAATCTGTTTGATGAAATTTGCGATTTTTATTTGTCTTTTGTGGTTTTTGTAGGTGATTGTCGGATGAAGGCTAAAAATCTAAAGAAAACATGAATAAAGTATGGTGAGTTTTTTAATTTTTTAATTAGTTAGTAATATACATTTAATTCATACTTACCTGTTAGTCGTCGGGGAAAAAACCGTGGGGGAAGATGTCGTGAATTAGTTCTGAAGTTGTTAGTAGTTTAGCTAAGATGCGGATGATATTTTTAGTCTGAAGCAGTGGCCAAAGCAATTGAAGTGCCTTAATAGTGGTTAGTTCTTCAGTGCCAACTGCAAACTCATAAGGTGTGTTTTGGATTAGATTATATAATTTGTGATTGAATTTAGTGTTGTGGATGAATTCTAAAATTGGGATTTCTATAGGTTGTACAAACTCATGCGGGATA
This sequence comes from Symsagittifera roscoffensis, assembly GCF_963678635.1. NCBI lineage: Eukaryota > Metazoa > Xenacoelomorpha > Acoela > Convolutidae > Symsagittifera > Symsagittifera roscoffensis. Next base: position 2,545,816 of record NC_087066.1, read on the forward strand.
AGGAAGGGTCGGGATTCTTCGGCGTTGAAGGTCTTGGTGATGGGACAGAAGATGTACATTTGGGTTATGGGGTCATAATTACGAAGAATACCATGGAGGTTAGTATCTTTAATACAATATGTGAAGTTTAGGAAAAATGGTGAAGTGTATTTGGAATTAATGAATTGAAAACGATGGTGTGGTTGTCTAGAGGGTGTGTGTAGGTCAAAGTGATTTTGGATGAAGCGATAATAACTATATGTATGGGTTTGTTTAGTGCGCAACATAATATCGTGTGAGCAGTGTAAATCTCTTTCGTGTGGTGCAAGGAAATGAAAGGTTAGTGAAAATATTTGGAAGCGTTCTTTAAAACTTTCGTATGCTTGTGTGTCTGTTAGTGCTTCTGAAATAATGTGATCAAACTTTCGGTCGAAGATATTTAGTGTAAATATATATGGTGTCTTGATGAAAAATTTCTCGGTAATTTGTGGATTAGCGAAGCGATCGTCGTCTAAGAATTGATCTTGGTTAGCTCTGATGATGTTGTGATCATAGTATTCGAGTGTATATTCGTTAGCTCTAGGTGCAGTGTGTGTTTTTAGTGATTTTTTATATCCAACGTAAGTAAATTGTCTAGCGGTTAGTGGTGTAGTGAGTCGATATAGCATGTCCGTATTTCGCTCTATATCGATGTGAGTGTTAGATAAAGGTAAGCAAAGAGGGTTAGTAAAATGATAATATGAGGTCCAAGAGAGAGTGGGCATTAAAACGTATTCATCTACATAGTTGCGTGTTTCGTTAGTGTCGTGGGGGGTGTTTAAGGTGTATTGTGGGAATGAGGGTAAGGTGATGGCTAAAAATTCTTTTGTGTTAGTATGCTTGGGGTGGTTGATGTATTCACGGGCTGTTCCTGGTTTTGCTGGGAAAGGATGGTTGGGAAACTTTCTTTTAAAAGTGCGGTAAGCTCTATTAGTGTTGAGTGAAGATTCAGTTGATGTGGATGATGGTGCTAATGATTCAGTATAATTTGAAGAGGGTGTAGGGGTAGGGGGGTTGGATGAATTTATTGTGGAGGAGATTTGGTTTATGGTTGGGGTATTAAGGTGGTAGGGTTGTTGTTGAAGGGTAATAAAATTATCTAGCTCTGGGGAGATTCGGGGGGTGTCTGGAGAATGAGATGATTGGTCAGATTGGTATGAGGAGTAGGTTGGAGTAACTTGGGAAGCATAAGAGGGTGTGGGAGTGATTGGGTCAGGGTTATTGGATAATATGGGTTGAAAAGGGGGTTGAGAAAAATTAGAAGAGTTATGAAAATTATTGGATGGGGATGGTTCTGAGTCGGCAAATTCATCGGGGGTTTCAATATTCGGGTTATTGAGTTGTGAGATGGAATATAAAACTGAGATGTGTGAATTAGTGTCGGAATTCATGCCTGATGTTACATTACTAGATGGAAAATCGGGTGGCGGAAAAGCAAAAAGTGGTATTATTGGGATTGGAGAGGTAAGATTGGTTGGGTGGGAATTTGATCGGTGTAGTGATCCAAGTTGGCGGCTCATCGTGGGCTAAAAAAATGATTATTTTGAGACTGAAAAGCGGTGGTATGGGGTTGTTCAATAATTTGTTCATAAGTATTATCATCTTGTGACTGGTGTGTCATTATATGTTGGATGGGACTTTGTGATGTGGTGAGTCGAAAATTTGGATTATGTGTGATGGCTAAATTTCGAAAATTTCGTGGGACTAGGGATAGTGGATGGTTATTTGGTAGGGCTGGTAATTGTGGTGCCGTTGGCGTTATGTCTACATTGTTATGTTCTTCGTCGTATGTATTTTGTCGTGTTGTTATTTTTGTGTTATATTCTTTTATTTGTGCGTCTAAAAGAATTTTGTTTATGGATGTAGAAAAGATTCCAAAAAATCCTGCAAAGAGTATGCGTGCTACGCTTGCTTGTCTGTTTACTTGTGTGTGTATAGCACATGTGTTGTAGATTCCTTTTAAAAGTGAGAAAAGAAATCCAATAAAGTTAAACATTGCGTATAAAATAGTCAATTTTTCTAAGATGTAGTAGGGCCATCCTAGAAAATCGAGGATCTCATTTTTGAGTGTAACAAAGCTAAAAATGTTAATTGGTGATATATCTTGGGGACGGTATTTTTCACCGTTTAGATATATATAATCTTTAATGTCTTTAAAATATCCGCTATAGTCTTGCGTGTAGATATCGGCAAATCCTGCGGTTTCTGCAAGTTTGCGTAAATTTTGGTCTATTGATTGTCTTTGTATAGTGTCCATTTGTGTTAATAATTCTTGGAATTGTTGTGTTCTAATGTGATGTTGAATATCTGATTTTGAATAGATTCCTATTGATTGTAAGTCTATATTTGGGTTTCGAGCAATAGCGCGAATGCTTTCTGGTGAAAATTTTTTGAGTGATTGCATTAATGTGGGATATGGAGTGAGAAGATAATATTTATTTTCATCAGGGTTTAGTTGTACTACATTGTGGCTGTTTTCTGATCCACATGGGACTGCGGTATCCCAGAAATAGGTTCGTCGTGAAAGTGTATCCACGAAATGTACTTTATTCTTATAAAAGATAGGGATTCTTTTATAACATCGTTTATCTTCAAAAACGTATAGTGGTGATACTTTTTTAGTACAAGTATAAAACCATAAGATGTTTCCTTCATAGTCTAAAAAATTTGATCTATTTCCAGATAATAAGTATCCTGCATAGGGTATTTTTAATACTGCTAGTGCAAGTGATTGTAATATTTGTGTTCGTTCTAATTCGCATAGGTGGTGTAGTGTTTCTAATTCGGAGAGTGACATTTCTTGAAAAATTCGGCTAATTGTATAATCTAGTTTCATATCTAAATGAATATCATAGTGGATATTACCGAAATATGTAGTGTTCATTAGTGATAATTCTTGTAAGCGTGTGCTTCTGGTGTCATGGGGTTTTAGATGTCCACCAGGTTGTCCGTTGCTTTTTTCAAAATTAACTGGTATATAGGATGTTCCTTCGTTTAGAGGATGACCCGTGGCATATGGGTCGATTTTTACTTTTCCAGTGGTCATGTCGAATCCTTTTTCGTATTCAACTAATATCTCGGAGTATTGTGTTTTGTGAAGTGGGTTTCTGTATTTACATGCAAGTTCTGTTTCTTGATATATTTGAAAACGTGTCAATTTATTTTCTATATTGTCTATGTTTCTAAAATTAGAACTTAGTTTTCGTGATGGATGGACTTGTTCATATGGAATTGATTGTATAAAATATTTTTCGTGAAATTTTATCATACGAGCGTGTATTTTTGCTACTTGAAATGTTGTACATGTATCTTCGGGGAACCAAACAATTGTTGCTTGTGTTCTCGTTGTAGGGTCGCAATAGCCTTGATCATTTTTACAAGGTAATCGGATTCCTTGATAGATCATTGTATTATCTGATAAATCTCGTGTTAGTTGTATTTTTTCGAGTTGTATTTTCCAATCGAAAAACATTATTTCTTGGTATCCTTTAATTTTTGTGTCTGCTTTGCAATTTGATGGGTCATTTATACCAATGTGTGGTATCCAATGTTTATCCTGTAGGTCATAGGTTAATCGTCCGTGTGCGCCGTTATACGGGTATTTTTCGTCTAGTTTTATATGTCCTTGGTGTCTTTCAAGTTGTGATTGATGTACAGAGTCTGAAAAAACTTGAAAATTAACTAACTTTCTTTGGGAGTTTTTATTTTGTGTGATGTTTAGTCTAAGTAATTCATTTTTACAATCGTCGGGATTGAGATGTAAAAGACGTTCTATATTACTCTGATAGAATGATTCATGGTCAAGTCGGTTTTTGTTTCCGTTCGAGACTTGTGAACAATGTACTTTCTTTTCGGAAAATGTTGCTGTGAATTTATAACCTGTAACTGTTGTTGCTCGGGCTTTTGAATAGAGTGTTGCTATTACATCTGTGGTTTCTATAGCTTGTGGTTCTGTTTCACATTGTGATACTTGATTTATTGCATATTTATGTAGTGTTTTTTGTTCATTTTCTTCACAATCGTAATGTGTTACCAATAAATCTTGTGGTCCTGTACGAGGAGAAGGGTTTATGTTTTGATTTGAGATTACTAGAAAAAGGAGTTGGAGAAAAATTAATAATTTTAGAATATACATGTGTATGATAATCCTGAGTATGGATTATAAAATGTAATGTAGCCAATTGTGTTTTTGGTATATCTGTCGTATTTGTATATTACTTCAGTAGTTATAAACGGTGGTGGTAGTGATTGAGCTGTTATGTTAGGTGGGTTTAATGGGTAGGGATGTTGGGTAATATTGTTTAACTTAACTGTGATTTCAAACTTTAATTGTAAACTGTTTTGTTGGAGTATTTGAATATTGTGATCACGGATATCGTTGTGAATATCTTGGCGATATTGTAATCTATTAAGTGCCCAGTTATGAAGGCGGTTACTTTCGTGATGTTGTCCAAATAAAGGTGGAGGGGCTGTAAATGTATTCCAATCTAGTCTTAAAGGGATATTTGTTGATGATTGTTCTCGATATCTGGCGTCGAGATTATTTGGAAAATTTAAGTTAAAAGGTGGTGGTGAAATCTGGCTTATTGATGGTGTTGATGGTAGTGATAATGTTTCTGGTAGTGATGAGGATGTTGTTGTATCCGTAGAAATATCTATTGGGTCATTGACTAAATTTGGTTCACCTTGTGTAAATGAATGTGTAGTCCAATATGGAAATCGTGATGTTTGGTTTGTGGGGTTGAAAGGATTTTCACGTATTTGCTCAGATGTTGGTGTTGAACCTAAGTAATCTGATGGTAGGCTTGAGGTGCTACGTTGTGAAAGAAGCGTAGGGGTTTCTGGTAATATACCAATGGGGTTTTCTGGAGTGTTTTGTGATGGGGATTGAGGTATATCAAAATGAACTCGGGGAGTTTGAAAATTTCTGTTTCGTCGAGGATGTATAATTTGTCTATTTATTTCGACTGTATTTTGGTTTTGACTAGAATTTCTTATTCTACTTAGTTCTTGTGGTAGTGTTGGATATAGGTTATATGTTGGTTCGCTTAAAGGTGCTTGTCGTTGAACTGGTTCTAGTGGTTCTGATAAACGAGCATGTCGTTCTTCAAAAGTGTATGGATTGTCTTGAAAAGAAATTCGTGTAGATGTTTGAGGATTTTGAGTAGTTGAAGGTGGTGTTTGGTTATCTTGGGATGATGTCGGTGAAGACTGACTTTGTGACTGTTGGGTAGCAATTTTTGATAGTTTTTTGAATTATTACTTTAGTGAGAAGGTTTATGTTTATTATAATATTCTTCCAAAAAAATAATTAAAAAAATTGTTGCTAGGGCAAATGTGATGATTGCTTTCTTTATACATTTGCATATTGTCAAAATGAGGGATGATAAAAATGTTATGAAAATTACAAACAATAAAAAAATATCAGTTCTACTGAAAATTGTTCGTATCATTTAGACAAGTTGTATAAATCGTACCTGTGGATATAATCAAGGGTTTTGGAAAGTTGGAGGAATAGTTCGAGTATAGTGTAGAAAATTAAAAAAATGTTACAAAAAATGATTAGGATTATTAGAAAAGATTCAAGTATATCAAAAAGAAATATTATAAAGGTTTCAAGTATTGTAAAAAAATGTTTAAGATTTATGAGTATTTGAGTAACTGATTGAGAGAAGAGCATTTAAGAAATGATCTCTTGGTCGAATATTTTTTGCTGTTTGAGGCGATTTTCAAGTGTGGTCGGATTATTTATTAGTTTTTTGACAAGTGGGTTGAGTTTTGTAAAAAATTGTTGGGGGCAATTTTCATGGTGATCGGGAGGTCGTCTTTTTCTTTATTTTTGTTTGTCAAATGATCCGGGGTATGGTGAGATTTTTATACTTTAGGCTAATTAAAATGTTCATTTTGTTACTTTAGGCTAAGTTAACAAATTTGCTTTGGGGGTATTCGTGGTCTGAGTTGGGGAAATATTGTTGATCTTTGGGTTATTAGATAAGGGAGGGGTACGGTATTATGGTGATATTTATTTTAGTTGTCAAGTTGGAGTGGTTTGCTTATTTTTGACCTGGAGGTCGTAAAGTTATAGTTATAGATGTGCCTGGAGTTCTATATGATTCGTCTAATTGGTCTTAGTTTGAGTTAGAGAAAGTGACGGGTTGGATGAATCCTATTGGTTTATTTTGAACTAGAATTATTACGTACTTGTCAGCATGTTATTTTGAAAAATGTAAATGAAAAATGTTTCGAAGGTTTCAAGATAGTGAAGTATAATGTTAAAATTACTTTTGAAATTCCACTTTCTTTAAAATTTTAGATTGGGGATGAATATTTTATAGTTTTTACGTGGTTGATTTCGGAGTCTTGTTGTTTTTCTATTTTCTGATTTGTCGATTTGTTCTTGGGGTATTATTTGTTCGGTCATTTTTCTATTTTTTCTTTGTTTTGGAGATTCTTTATGGTTTTGTGTATTGTTTTTGGTGGCGGTTGGTTTTGTGTTTTGATTTTCGGTGGGGTTATCATTTTGTTCTGTGTTTTTCAGATGTGGTTCATTTTGAATGATTTTTAATCCTGTGAAAGAATATAATTGAATTAATTCGCGGAGTGCGTATTCTTTTGGGTAATAAGGTAATAGGTTGTTTCGATGTTGAACGATTTCTTTTTTGTTTGAGTCGGTAATTTTATATGTGACATCAGTGGGTTTTGCAATTATTTGGTATGGTCCTTTTCGAAGGGGTTGTAATTTTTTAGAAATTCCTTTTTGAGTATTAAAATTAGGTATTAAAACAAATGTTCCAATTTTTAATTCGGAGGCTGGTGTAAAACGTGAATTGATTTGTTCATTAATGTTTTGTCTTTGTAATAACTTTTTTGTTATTTTTTGATAAATTTCATTGTGTTTTTTATCTCTATTTAGAATCCATTCGGTGTGTGTACCGGAGGCTAGTTTAAGAATTTGTGGGTGATGAAAATGATCTTCATCGTGTGTATGTAAAGGTAGGTTATAACAAGTTGAATCTTTATTTGGTTGACAATAACCTTGTGCGTTTTTATGAGAATTTGCTGTAAACATTATTGGTTTGCGTGGCTTTTGGTTAAAAACCATTTCGTATGGTGACATTCCTAAAGTTGTCGTTATTTGTGAATTATATGCTAAGGGAAATAATTTTACATCTGCTGACCATTCGGTATATTTTGTATCATTTCCGTTGATGATACATCTAAGATATTCTTGTAATGAACGGTTCATACCTTCGACTAAGCCGTTTGTCCAAGGTGCATGAGATGTACGTGGTTTGTGTTTAATGTTATATAAATGACATAGTGTGATAATTTCATTATTTATGAATTCTGTACCGTTGTCTGTGACTAAAATTTCTGGTAGTCCGAATTTTGCTATCCAGTGTTCATAGAGTGTTGTGTAAGCGTAATAAGCGTTACAATGTGGTACTGGGTTAAGTGCTACATAATGTGTAAATGCGTCAACAATTACCATAATGTAGGAGTTTCCTTCGGATGAGGGTGAAATTGGTCCTTTAGTATCAAATGAGATACGATGATTAAAGTACAAACTTTGTCCTTTAAAATCTTGTTTTTGTGCTATTTGTTTTTGATTTGGGTAAGGTTTATTTAGTTGACATACTATACAGTCATTGCATAGTACTTTTATCCAAATTGGTGTATTTGGGAAATAAAAGTTTTGTATAAAATTTGAATATGTTTTCTCTGATCCAGAGTGTCCTTTAATATTTTGTGTATGTGAAATATTAAAAGCTATAAGAATCATACTTAAAGGGAGACATGGAACTGTAGATTCATTCAGGTTATACTCTAAAAGGTCTGTTTTTTCGTTAATTGTTGTGTTGATAAATTTGCGAAAGTATCGGAGGAGTGTTTTGTTTCCTAGAATGGTTGAATCTGCTTTGATAGGTTTAGTTTTATATTTGTGCCATGATTTCAGTTGTCGAATTACTGGGTCAAGGTTTTGATATTGTTTCAGTGTTGAAATTGTAATTATTTCTGTTGGGGGGAGAAAAATGTTTTCGATTTCTAATTTAGATAAGGGTATTGTATCAAGTGGGTCGTGAAGGTCAAAAACTTGATTTATTGTGTATTTTGAATCATTTGTTTGTGGTCCTGATAAAATTATTTTATCAGTTAAATCTTCTTTTTCAATTAGTGGAAAATGGTCTTTCTTAGGCGGGTGTTGTTTTGTTCGTTTTTGTTGGGTGTTATTTTTTATCCATTGAGAATATGGGATTGGTTTGAAAGTTGATGTTCCAAGTAGATCAACTTCATAATGATTATTTTGACAATCTAAATAAAGTGGGAAATGTTGTAAATTATTTATTTGTGATTGTTCAATATCAGTTTTTACTGCATATTTGCATTCCAATCGGGGTGATGTTTCGTTTTCTGCAAGGTAGAATTTTATGTTTTTGGGTATTTCAACTGTTGTTTTTCGTGTAAGTAATTCAGGTGGTGTATTTCGACTTAAGGTGTCTGGTAATGCAAGATTTTTTCCTGCAGTCCAAACTATATGTAAGTTTGGAAATTTCATTAGAATTAGTTGAAATCTGTAAACTCGGTGGTTTGGGTTAGATTTTTGTGTAAAGAGAAAGATGATTGGTTTATGGTCTGTGAATAGAACTGTTGGATGTTTTGATCCAAGTATCAGAAATTCATATTCTGTCAGTGTATATATTATGGCTGTACATTCTCTCATTAGAGTTGAGAGTCGTAGCTCTGCTTGAGTGAATAATCGAGAATTTGCTGATATGAGGTTCATTTTATTTGTACCATTATGTGATTGTAATAGTGCTGCACCGATGCCAAAGTTCGAAGCATCGCACATTGCATAAAATGGTTGATTTGAATCTGGAATTGTGTTTGAAATTTGTTCAGTTAAAAGTTTCTTTATTTCTTCAAATCGTGTTTGATGTTCTGTGTTCCATTCAAAATTATTTTGTTGTCTAAGGATGTTATAAAATGGTCGTAGATATAATTGCATTTTATAAACATATTTACTTAAAAAGTTTAACATTCCAAGAAATTCTTGGATTTTCTTTTTATTTGTTGGTGGTTGAAGTTTTTGAATAGCGTCAATGCGTGATTTCAATGGAGTGATTGTTTTTCTTTCTATATTATGTCCTAAGAATTTAACTCTTGTCAAAAAGAAGTGTGATTTATCGGGGGCGGCCTTCAGATTTTCGTTCTGAAGTATTTGGTGATATTTTTCTAAAACATTGAACATCTCGTCTTTTGTTTGTGATTGCATAAAAACATCGTCTAGATAGGTGATTGCGTTTTTCTTGAGTATTAGTGGTCTAAAAATTTTGCTCATAAAAGCTGAAAATGCTGCTGGTCCTATGGATATTCCATAGAATAAGCGGTTGAATTCATATTGTTGGTTTCCGATAACAAATTGTGTTAAACGTCGTGATTGTTCATCTAGTGGCATTTGATTGTATGCACTATTCATATCGGCGGTTGTAAAGTATTTGCCGTTTATTTTTGTTAAAATAACTTGTATTGGTTCAATGGGCCAATTACATTTTGATTCATCTATAAGTGAATTGAGGTATCTAGCATCGAGAACGATTTTTAATGATTCTCCTTTAGCTAGAATGATAACGGGGTTGATAAATGTGTTGCCTTTTGGTTGTTCTTCTTTGTTTACTGGTGATATAATGTTGTATTGTTCTAAAATATCGAGTAATCTGTTCACTTTATCATGTAAGTGAATTGGTACTTTACTTGCTCTCTGTTTTTTGAAAACTGCGTCTGGTTTTAACGGGAGATGTAGTGATGAACTGATTTTTCCAACATCAAATTTTGATGTTGCATAGACTGATGAATATTTAATTAGCTGTTTGGCTAACTTTTCGAATTCGTCTTGTGTTATTTGTGAATGTTGGAAATTAAACATTGTTAAAAATTTCTGTTGGTCCTCTGTGTAGTTACTTATGTTGAATGTAGGTTTGAAATATGGAGTTTTTGTGAAATAATCCGTATTTCTGTTTTCGTTACTTATTATATTATTTATAGATAATTCTTCATTAAGAATTGTAGATTGGCAAATATCTAGTAATTGGAGTATATTATTTACGCGATAGGCTTTTTCGTGTATTGGTGATATTGTAGCGTTGGTTTCACAATATCCTAAAAGTCCTAAAGGTAATGTTACTTTGTAAGGTGTGTTGTTATAGACATGTAAGGAAATGATATCGGAATTCGAATTTTTCAAATATTTTATGGATGAGATTGTGATTTTGAAAAATTTGTGAATAGGTTTGAATTCAAATTCTGACATATAAAATTTTTGTTTGTTTTGTTCTTTATCATATTGGTGAACTTGTTTGATTGAAAAATTATAGATATTTCCTGATAGTGGTTTTAGGTGTTTTCTTTGTTGGTTAAATATCGGGTAGAATTTTGAAAAGAATGGTGGTTGTTTATTTAATCTTTGAAAAAATGTTAAGGATGTTTCTTTTGTTTTTGTATATTTATCTTTGATTAATATTTTACTATTTAGTATGTTAATTGTTGGTATATACTTCGAAATAAATGGTATTCCAATGATATTATATTTAATGTCAGTGATATGGAATATTTGTTTAAATGGCTTATTTAAAATTTTGCTTTGTTCCATTGTTCTGGTGGGGAGGAGAAATAATTGGATTTTTCCGTAGTTTATCAATGTTGATCCTTGTGCTGTTGCTAGTTTGCTGGAGGTTTCAAGAGGTGTTAGCTTTGGGTGTAAAGTTTTTATTTCATTCCATGTGGGGATGTTTATTATGTTTGATTCTGCTCCTGAATCAATTAAAAAATCTATTTCAAGGTCTGGTGGTTGAAATTCTTTATTTCTTGGGCTTTCTAAGAGAAATGGTATTGTCCAAATTTTTTCTTTGGGTTGTTGTTTTTGTATATTTTGATAAATGTGGTTTGTATTCAAGCATTTTGTTTTGGTATTTTTATTGGTTTGATTTGTAGTGTTAATCTCATTTGTTTCTTGCGTCGTTGGTGTGGAATTTATGGGTGTAGTGTAATAATTTTGAAGAAATTCTGATTGATTTTCATATATGTGTGATGAAAAGGGTTGTTCATATATGACAGATTCATAATCATTTTCGACTTTTATCATATTGATAGAAAGAGTGTTTTCAGTATCACTTTCTGAATCTGATGATGTACAGTTTATTTGATTGAGTTGTAACGTATCAGTTACTGTGTCATCAATACCTGGAGGGTCTGATGTTGTTTCTGGATTAGACTGTACTTGATTGATTTGTCTTTGATGTTTAGGTGTACTACTTCTGTGGCGATTATTAGAATTATTATAGTTATTATTATTCCGGTGTGGTGATTGGGAATAATTTCTATAACGATTATTATAACTTGGGTGTCGATTTTGTGAATTATTTCGCGATCTGTTTTGGTAATTATTGTTTGGTCTGTTATAGTTCGATCTATTATATGAGTTATTCCTTGATCGATTGTTCGGGTAATTCTGGTTTCGGTTGTTTGAATAACTTCTATTTCGATTATAGGAGTAGTTTCAATTCCTATTGTATGATGAATTTCGTGATTGGTTGTTTGGATAGTAGTTATTTCTTGATTGGGAATTAGATCTAGAAACAAATCGTTGTGTATTTGAATTTGATCTGGAGTAGTTATTTCGACTATTTGGTCTATTGTAGTGATTTTGTGATGAATTTTGTGTATTTCTTCGTTCTGGCGATCTTCCTCTATAACTTGAGTTATATGGTGATTGATTTCTTGTATAATTTGTATTGTTCGGGAGTGGTTTTCCTGAACTGTTGTTGCTGTGGACTGTTTTGTTCGGTAGATTTTGATCTTTTTTCATGTATTGATAGAATGATTTATTTGGTTCTTTATATTTTTGAGGTTTATTTTGATTGTCTTGCTGTTTTTGTCTACATTCAGAAATACTGTGTCCGTATCGTCGGCAATAATTACACCATTTTTTGAAAGATGGTTTGCCTTTAAAGTTCGGGTTCTTTTCGTAAATATTGAGTATTTCAGTGATTTTTTCAACGAGGTCTGTCTCTGATTCCTGTATATTATTAATATTAGTGGGAGTCGTTTCAATTCTATTAACGTATTGTAATTTCAGATTTTCCGTTTCTTCTAGTTTCATCGTGATTTCTGCTTGTTCTAATTTGTCTACTAGTTTTCGAAAATCTAAATCGGGTTCTCGAATTGAAGAAGGATGGGATGCTCTCTTTTTTATTGCTATTTTCCTTAATTGTGGTGTTAAGGTCATCATTAAGATTTCTGTCATCTTTGTGTTTTTATAGTCATGTGTATTTAATGAATATGCTTTTCGAACTAGTGTTTCGATTCGTACAGCTATTTGCTTGATGGTTTCGTTTGGTAATCTGCGAATTTCATTACATAAAACTCTTTGTTGTTGTTTGTTTCTTTCGGAGTCAAACATTTTTGAAAATTCTTGTGTAAACCTTTTCCAGTTTGATTTTATTTCTAGAGGTAGTACTGAAAACCATTTTTGGGCTGCGCCATCTAGGGTTGTTTGTATTAACGCTGTGCGTCGATGTATCCAGTTTTGATGTAGTGGCGTATTAATTGGTTCAGGTCCAATATTTAAAATCAGGTTTGCTGTTACTGCATTTAAATAATCTTCTACAGAGTATTCAGGGTCTGTTCCTGTGAAAACCATTAAAGGTTTGTTTGATGTTATTGATGATCCACCCATAAGGTATGGATTCATTGTCATTTGTAATGATTCTGCTGCATTTGGCATTTGAGAAAAATTTGAAAGTTGGTTTCTTGTTATTTCATGTTGTTGGAGATAATATGGGAGTGGTATTTCATTTTGCATTTGTGATGCTTGATACGAGTGTGCAGTCATTGGATTTTGTTGTTGAATTGGTTGAAAAGATTGTGTATTAATTAGATTTTGTTGTTGAATTGGTTGTTGATGTTGTGCATCTATTGGTTGTGGAGAAAAATTTCTATGATTTGTACGTGTTCTCTGTATTCCTTGTCTACGATATTCTTGAGTATTTGGTGCAAATATATCTGGTTGTAAGAAATCATCATCTGAGGATAAATAATCCATTTGATAAGATGTCTGTTTTTTATTTTTATTTTGTTGAAAAAATGGGTAATTTTCACTGTGATCCTGTGGAGGATTTGTTTGGAAATTTATTGAATTAGGTTGGGTCATTGGGTTATCCCAATTTCGAGATCTTGTATATTGGTTAAAATTTCTTTGTGGTTGGTTATATGTTTTTGATGGATGTGTATAATTATAATTATGGTCTGCAAAGTTGTTTCTAGTGAATGTTTTGTGTGTTTTTGATGGTATTGTCATGGGTCTGTATGTTTGGTAATCCATATGTGAATATTTAGGAGCAACCGAAGGTTTAACGGTTGATTGTAAGGTTACCTGTGTTTGTGAAGGATTTGTATTTCTTGGTGTTGTTAAATTTGGGCGTATTGGTGAAATACTTTGTTGTGTAGTTGTTGTGTGCACAATTTCTTCATTTATGAAGTGTGATGGTGTCTGGATATCTTGTTGAGTAAGATTCCTAGTTCCATTGAGGTTTTCATTGTGTATAACTGTAGAGTTTAAACTATTATTTTGTGTATCGGGCAAAAATGTATTATAGTTTAATGGTGTTGCATCAATGGTTAATGGTATTACTTTTACATAATCTCTTATGTAAGATATCGTACTTATTGCTTGACTTGAGATTGATTGTGGGAAGCTTATAAATGCGGGATGAGACCATTCGGGGTCCCAAACATAATCTGATTGTTCTGTGATAGCGGTATCATCGTTCGAGTTTTGAGGTCTAAAATTTTTTCTTGCTTGTGCAATTAAATCAATATTGTGTGTGAAATAATCTATTATGAACCATGCCAAAATTTTTTGTAGATCGTGTTTTGTATGTTGTGAAACGTCGTCTTTCGTGAAATTTTCTTTAATGATGTTTAAATAACTAGAGAGTAATGTGATTTCATGTCGTACTCTTAAATGCTTAGATGTTTCTGTCGGTGAGACATTTGTTATTGGGATTTCGTTTTCTAATATCGAAATATAACTATATATTATTGCGTAAACTTCATTGGTGAATATGGAGTTTGCTCTTTGTGAGTTATGATATTGGATGCTTTTTATATATTCTGAAAAAACTTTTGAAAATTCTAAATCAAGGTCGTCTGTTTGAATTGTATATTTTCTATTATTATGGTTTGGTGAGGTGAATTCTATGGAGTAGATTCCATACTGTTGTGTTATGTTGCATATATCTTTTAAGTAGTGGTCTATGATTTGTCTTTTGATTTTTACATCTGGGAACTCTGTTTTACATGGACTGATTCCGGGTTCAAATAAATTTAATAGTAAATTTTTGCAAAATATATGCTGTCCTCTATCAGTGGTTGCATCTACTATAAAGGGAAAGATTTCATCATCATCTGGACTTTCTTCACCTGGGGTGTGCGTTGAGCTCATTTTTTCGTTCGATGACTGTTAATATGTAATTATCAATGTGTCTAATTGGTTGATTCCAATTGTATAAATGTACTGGTTTGTGTTTATACTGCTTTTTTATTCTTCTTTTTCCTCTTTTTGATGAATTTGAAGTTGTTTCTGAGTCAGAAAAATATAATTGATTGTGAAGTGGGCAATTTTTATCTATTGATTCTTTTAGTTTGTAAAGTTCGTCTAAACTGTTAGTTTCTGATTCTGAAAATGCGTTTCGATTTTTTGAAAATCTTTTTCGTGTTATTTGTCTTTGTTTCGTTATTATTTTTCTTTTTAGTGTTTGTCTTTTTGTTCGAATGTATCCAACTGTTTGTGTATGAGGTGTGATTACAAGGTCGTATTTTTTGTTATCTATTTCACAATTGTGTAAAACGATTGTTTGTTTATTTCCTAGGTTTTTAAATGACATAAGGTTTAGGATGACGGATGCAAAAGGTTGTTAAATGATTTCTATTTTCTTAAACTGTTAGTTCTTACGATTTTTTGGTTAGCTTAACCTGGGTCTATTTGTTCAGGGTTGGAGAGAAAAGTATATCGATTCCGAAGAATGATTTTTTACTTTCTCGTGGCTAGTATAAGTTAAGGTGTTAACTTACTTAATCTTACTTAGGGGTAGTGATTGTGTTCAAGGGTTGGAGAATAGTAAATCGATCCACAAGGTTCAGGTATAATTAGAACGCGAGTAGTTCGTTAGATACTATTTTAAACTTACTAAGTCTAAGATTTATCCTGGGTCTGGTAAGAGGGGGGGTCAAGTGAAGGATGAATAACCGAAGTTCTTCACTGTTTATCCTAATTTGAATGATTAGTTTTGTTTAAAAATTTCTATTAGTCTTGGGTCTTTAGAAAGGGTTGGGTAGTGAATCGACGTTTGAGGTCGTTAGACACTAATTAAGTGGGTGGGGGAGAACAAAGTTGTTCTGTTTGATCCAAGGATAAGCCTTGATGATCAAATTTGAAATTTAATTAAGTAGAAAATGATTTAAGATCCAAGGATAAGCCTTGATGATCTGGTTTTAAAATTAAGTGAATTTAAGTTTTAATAAAATTTTAAATGTGTGTAAAGGAAAGATTTAGTGTTTTGATGATATTAGTGGGTTTATGATTGCTGTTATGTTTTAGATGATGGAGCTGGAACAACAGGATGATTTATGATTACTAACCATTTATTGTCATGCTACTAATTTTTATTTTTTATTTTTCAATAAATATTTTTCAAACATGTTTTGTATATTACTGCAGAGTTTTTTAGGAAAACGATCTTAGATCTTTTTATCAATCGTTATTGTATATTAATAATTTTGTTTAGCGCCTGAAATGATTTTGAGGATTGACTTCAAGGTTTTATGTTTGCAAATGAAAATCTAAATTCATTGCTAGTAGTATTCTAAATATAAAAGTTTGTTCTGGTTTTTGCCTAACTATCATATAGCTATATGGCAAGTTTCTACTTTGTCGTATGTCGTCTCTGTTTCGAGGTCTTCTTCCAATTCCGGGTAGTTCTGTTATGGTTCGGAATATTGGCTCTGATCTATTGAGTCGTAGAGACATTTCGATTAAATTATTGTCGTATAACATTTTGTAAATGTTTTTGTCTAATTTCTAATCTATTTTGGTTAATTCTAAGCTATTAAGGTCTTGTTCGAGACTTATGGTCGCACCAGATGAGTTAGGACTGGAGTGTATAACTCATAGAGTAATTTCGGATAGGGTACACCGTCTGCTCGTCACGCTATCTTATTTTCGGCCGGATAGATTCGTGCAACTTCTTAGTCTAATACCGATCCTAATCTTACTCTTATACTATCTAGTCTCAGGTTGTTTAACTAGTCTCTGCTAGGCTCAATAGATCTAGGGTATACTGGTTTATTGCGGCTGCTGAAGTGCTCGGGAGAGTCCAACTAATTTCTAAGTTAAATTCAAATCTCTCTGGTGCTGAAATTACAAGTAACTTCAGCACTTACAAATAAGTGGGTTGTTAGTTAGATGGATCATGATTGGTTAATATTAAATACTTTACATTGGTAAAATATCTAATTTATCCAATCATAAAATGTAGTTTAGATCAGGTTCCAAAAGTCATGCAAATTTCATTCACCATGACGTAACTTTTCGGCTGGTTTATTTATATTTACACTAGTATTTCACTAATGAGTAGGTTTAACGGAGGATCATTTCATCCCGTTCCTTTCCTTTTCCTCCCCTCTGAGCAATCTGTCTTTCATTGTATTGGCTAAATATAAATTTCATGGTAAATTTGTATTTCAATGATAAAATATAAACCGGAAAATTGAAATCCTTCTTTCTTTATCGAGACTCTTAATCAAAAATAATTGACTATTACAGGTTACTTTTCATACTAGATCGAGTAGTTCTTTCACTATAAACACTCAATTACGAGCTTGTAATCACTTCCACAAAAAATAAGATCGGACTCGCCATATTTAGGTTGATTTGCAATTTTTTCAAGCAACTGGGTGAAGTTAACTTTCTGCCAACTAAATTGCTCTCTAACTTCTAGACTAAATTCTCACTTGGCATTCAGTGGCGACACTGGCAAGTGTTCGAAGGATGAGCCAGATGCATTGGCACCCAGTAGGTGTATTTTGCGGTCACAAGTGCAGACGGCCAGTAGAGCCCCAGTGGCATTGAATGAGACGGAGTTGACATCTGACTGCTGGTCGAACTTGATCTCACTCTTCACATTGTAGGCCTCGATCACCATTGGAGAACAACCAGTTGACGCTCCTTTTCCGCAGTTCCTCACTTATTCACTCTCTCTCTCTCACATTAATAGCATTGCATCAAGAATAAGTCTATCTGAAAATAACGAAAAACTATCTTTGGTGACATCTGGATAACAGACAGCTGTACATTGCCTTCACATAGACATCTCAATAACTATGGAGAACAGGCTCTTCTTTTTACAGTAAATCATCTGCATTGGTTTTACAATGCAAACAGGCGAGAAAACACATGGCGAAATGTATTATCAACCAGTGCCCATTTCTTATCAAATTTTTACTGAATTTCGAAATCTCAAAAACCCCAATCATTACTACAACAAAAAATAAGGTAAAACAAAAGAATATTACAAATAATCACACAAACTATTCGAAATGAAACTTTAAACCATTTGCGCCAAAATTCAATAAGTCTAACAATAGCTAATGCAGCCATTGGAAGCCGGCTGCTGTAAGGTAAAAACAGAATCTTCCGATCGCAGTTTCTTTACATGCATTCCGATACTTTAAAAAGACCGCATAAAACAAGCTAAAATGACCGCATATTAATAGCTAAAATGACTCTATAAAACAACGTCTTAAATTATGTAGTTACAGGTTGAAATCATCAAATCTGCACTCTAAATTAATCTTAAAAACAAAAAAAAATTACATTTGAAACAAATGTCAAAGAAATTTTCCATTACGTCCTGAGCCACGACTGAAATGACTTCTACGACACAACTAACTCTAGCTGATCTACCATTTTTTGTGGTACATTAACTTTCGCGAATAATTTGCAGCCAACTTCAAAGAATTCAAAACAACCAATCAAGAAAATGTTTTTTTTTTCGTTTAATATGTTGGAACTTAACTTACACACATAGGCAAAGCGGAGATTCGATTCAATTGCGATATAACGAAAGCGTACCATTGCAAGCTACTAAATGGTCAGTGAGATGGAAAAAACTAAGTGTTAAAAAAGTTGAAAAACGAAAAAAAAAACATAACCACCAGCATAAAGCAAGATTTTAATTTTTCTGAGCCTTCACTAAGCCACAACACGTGTTTACATGCCAATTTATCCAAAAACAAAAATGCCAAAGGAAATGGTTGTCACAAAAAAAATCAAAATTTTTTGAAATACGAAAAAAATTATACCTCTACGTAAAAATTACAAATTACATCCAAAACACTTACAAAAAATATTTAAAAACAGAAGATTAAAAATGTGGCAACTAAGCCCACAAAAATAAACATACAACCATAGGCCGATCATTTTTTGATACTAAAAACTTTAGGTTTAAAAAAAACAGCTGTTGACCGGATTGGAGCGTAGTCCATTAGTCGTCAACTTGTTTTTCTACCAAGTAGTTAAATTTAGGTGATACAAGGCAACATCATGG
The DNA here is from genome assembly GCF_963678635.1 of Symsagittifera roscoffensis. Lineage (NCBI taxonomy): Eukaryota > Metazoa > Xenacoelomorpha > Acoela > Convolutidae > Symsagittifera > Symsagittifera roscoffensis. The sequence goes on from NC_087066.1 coordinate 2,564,496, forward strand.
CAAATAATGGCACAGAGCCAAAAATCAAGGCGCAAAATTAGGAAAAGGTTGAAAAATTAAAACATCAAAAATAACATCTTAATTTGAGTATCCTATGAGTAACAACGACCCGTTCAAAAGTTTTCAAAAATAATTTTTCCGTAAGTAACCAGGAGCACCCTTCAGCAATACTTCTCCGATATGTTTTGGAAAACTAAATTTTACATCAGCATCCATCCATAACCCATTCATCAAAAACCCTACAAAGTAGTTCATATTTGGAAAATTCAATTTTGAAAAAAGAAATAAAACATTTTTTCAAAATTTGTCTTCCTGTATAAAATCAGATGAATAAGTTCAGATATGAAACAATCATTCATTTTTTTATGACTTACAAAATCAATCGACAAAATGTCAATTAGCAGAAAAAATGAAACTAAGTGTAAAAAGAAAAAAATTAATTAAAAAATCCATAAACCGTGGAAACAAATTACCTGCATCATTGAAAACAATAAAATAGAAGCTTCAAGAAAAGTCTTTGCATTGAACAGGAGCTCGGTAGACCAAGTTTTTAACGAAAAAACTAAGCCGCCAACGAATTTTTTTCCAAAATTGTGTCATTTTTCTGTGTTGTATGATAAAAAAAAATCGGAGGGAAAAAATTAGGGATAATCGACAATCATAGTCAAATAGCCCAATTGATTTTGTTTTTATTTCAAAAATTGCCCAAAATTAAATTAGCCCAAAAATTTCAAACCGATATTTCTAGACACAAAAACTTTAATCAAAGTTTTTTAATATCGTTCGCATTGCGACTGAGAAGGCTTTAACACGATACATCACTCGACCAATTCCGATGATTATTTGTGGCACCTGATTTTACGTGGAATGAAAAGAACAAAGAAAAGAACAAAATAATCTCGGAAAAAAATATTCAAGCAAGCAAATATGGTGGCCACAACCTGAACAAAGTTAAAAAAAAATTAATCTCGAAAAAAGTATTCTAGCAACCAAATATCGTGGCCACAACTGATAACCTCGGAACTACCACAAGTCTCCCACTTGAAATGTCGAGAATTTCAATTTCTAGAAGAATTCTATCAAACTGACTTTTTTGAAAAATTGAAGAAATCATAAAGCGAGAAAGGGGCAAAAATGTTCTAAAAAGGTCGAAAAAAAGCGAAAAGGTTTAATTAAAAATCTGATTTGTATCTGAATCGAAAACCCCGACATCGAGCTTCAACGTAACAGTTCCTAGCAGCTGTGCCATTGGTGCTTGACATTAGTTTACAGTGAGGGCCCAGCTAAAGCTGGAGCTACCTATTTGAGCACATTTTTAAATTCTACTGCTGCGAAAGGCAATATTTCCAAATTTCCACCAACTTCAAAAAATAATTAAAGACTGGAATTTTGCTGAGTAGAACATTGCTTTTCAACAAGCTTTAGGACGTAGCCGCATTGATTTTGATTGAATCCTCTATCTTGGATTTGACAGAGTACTTTCCGAAATAATTCAAAAAAAAACGACCAACCTTTCAAACCGTGTCCTTTTTCTAAGTTCAACCTTTCAGAGAAATTTTCCTCTGCACAGAAACTTTCGACAGCTTTTCTTCCTTAAAAGCATTATCTCAAATTTGGCAGGCTAGTTTTCAAGAAAATTCAACAGAGATTAAGCAGAGCTTCGCATCAATTGCAATACATCGCAAGCGCAACATTGCAAGCTGCAACACGAGGTTAAACTGTGCAATGGACAGACGCAAAATTTTGTGTCTGTACGTTCCTGGCTTCCAGAGACAAGTCTTTAAACATGTTAGCACTTTGTCGGAATAATCAAAGAAAATTAAAGAACAAAGGGAGCGTCCTTGTTGTGGAATCCGCTTACAATTCACAAAATACACAGTTTGGCCTCGTAAGGCTTAGTGAATATAAAATGAGACGGAAATAGCAACTTCGAAAGTTTTTTTAGGAAACAATGAAAGTATTTTCAGAAAAACAATCGAAAAACACAACCACCAGTATAAAATAAGCTTTTAGTTTTTACTGAGCTGAGTAAAAAAAAATGTCCCAAGAAACTGTTGTCATTAAAAAATTAGACCACTTAAGTTTTATAACTTTGAAATCTTGCAACAAAAACCAACTGAATTTTTCAAAAAATATATAAACCAGAATATCAGCCGAAACCATTTCGGCCTTTTAAAGTTTCTCCGCGAGAAAAAAGAAACAGCAAAACCAAGGAGAAATACAGCGCACTGATATTAATTTTACAAACTACAGGAATCAGTCAAAAACAGTAGCATTTATGATGGAAATTCCTGACAGCACAAGAAAATTGCCCGATGGGGCAACTAAGCCGCTAGAGCAAAAGCAGAAAAACGAAAGTCCAATTCAATTTTTTATGCTGGAAAAAACAAGGTCTGGTTGGGCCTCAAACCGCGGACCTTAGCGTATAAAAGCATGCCAGTTAACCTCTAGGTTAAATAATAAAGCAACTTCACAATTTCTTACAGATGTGTAAGAAAAATAGTTTACGGTTTACTGGTTTTTGCGATGGAATCCTTAATCTGAGACTTGGCAGCTAAGAAGGCTAACTTTTTTGCCCTTCTTGCAAAACAATCTTTTTAATGGTGACTTTTAGCTTCCGATTGAAAACATACGATAGAAAAATCTCATAGTTCATGAATAAGTTACAAAATTGCACTTTTATAGAAATACATTAACTTAAGCAGAGAGAAAATAACGTTATTCCTGGAGTCCATAAGGAAAATGTCATAAATTAAGAAAAGATAGATGCAATAAATAGACATTTTAACTTATTAAATATACTGCTTTGATACTGAGTTCTTTTTCGATGACTTTCAGTTGTACATGAACGTTTTGTCAGAATTATATTGTCTGACTTTCCTTTCCATGTCAGCAGATCTGATCACTAAACGATTGACTTCGTAGTTTTTTATCGGAGCTTCGTAACTTTTGACCTGCTCTTCGCTCTCCTCTGTTCCAATATATTCGACAGCACAGAGTTACAATTCATGCTTAGAAGTCTCTGTTTGGACTTCTTGGACGGAGACTGTGAGGGTGAGTTGAAAGTCATGCTCAGTTGGAAGTCGGACAACATTCTATTCGGCTGTCGCTTCCTCTTACTCTTGTTCAATGATGACATGCTTGATCTGTAAGACATCTGACGCTCTGATTGACTTGAAGTATGATTGCCTTTAGATGATCTAGGAGATTGTTTACTACATACATTTAAACGTTTACAAGTTGAGTCGATAGTTTTGGCAGTCTTTTTATTCAAGTTTTCGAGCTCCTTGTCATGTTGACACGACGATTTACGTTTGGTAGGCACTGCTTTGCGTGGCTTGCGGCAAGGAACAGATTTGATGGGCCCTTCTTTCACATAATTCTCCGGGTATTGTTTATTGCTCGATGGTTCTGTTTTGAACTCACCCATGTTTAAAAAGCCTTCATTCGGAACGAATAACGATGCATAGTCTAAATTCGCATCAATAGCCATGTCTAGATTGGAAAGTTCCTTGATTACGCAATCTTCATCTGTTGCGTCATCTGTTACATCAACATCTAGATCATCTTCTGAGTAAATATCAGTCACAACCATGACGTCACCATTTGTACAGACAGAGTCATCTGGCTCTGTTTTTACCCCAACCGACTCTGCGCATGAGTTGCCTGCTGGGTTGCGTTGATCCCACTCGTCCTTAATTGGATTCCGGAGTGACTTGGGGATGTAAAACGACTTGGGAATCATGGATATGATCTCTTCTGGCTCCTCTGTCAGTGTCATTATCTTGCGGTATTTGATCATTCGCAACCTCGTCGTCTCTTTCTTAAATTGTTCACTTCTTTTTGGTCTTCCCCTCGATTGATATCTAAAGGCAAAAAACTATACACAGGCGAACATGTACTTGAAATATTTTCTTAATGTTTTTTTGCTGTTGCTGTTTTTTCTCTATATGAATGACTTGCCAAGCGTCTGTAGATAGATTAAGGCAGAACTGTTTGCCGATGATTGCACTTTGTATACAACAACTGAAACTGGAAATCATTAGGAGACTATTGATATAATACAATTTAAAAATTGATGTTTAGAGAAAGAATAAGCTCACCATAAACAAGGATAAACAGCCACCTTCTAATTTAAAATAAAAAGTTCTAACAAAAGATCCCATTAGTACTTAGGCCTAGTAAATGATTAAATATTGAACTTCAATCACACATGGATAAAACTTTGAAAAGGGGGCAACTTAATCTTGCTCGATGACTTATCAACTCAAATACTTTTTTGACACTACTGCTCTGCTCAGGATGTACAAAACATAGCTAACTGACAGCTGGAAAAGAGTAATGAACGCAAGTACACAGAAAAAAAAACACTGACTTTGTTGAAAAACATTCGAACTTCAAAGAAAAAAAATAGATGCCATTGCAGCTCTTTGAATTTCTAGAAAACTTTATCATTGGCGCTGTTTTGATAACCATAACCCATCTTGAGAAAACTAGATTAATAGGTAAAGTTTTTATTCCACTGGAAATCTGAAAATTAAATTCCACTTTCGAAACTATCCGCGTTTTTTCGCGCCAATTTGACGTTCTTATTTGGAGAGTGCTATTAGGTTAGCCTTCGGATAAATTTTACTTGAAGTCCAAAATTCCAGATATATGTAAGTGCATTCATAAATGCATTAACATGTATGAATGCATATCTGTAGTTACAAGAGCATTTTAAGACTTTTTCCTGAAAAAAAAAGACTTTTTCCTGAACAAAAAAATCAATAGGCTCACTACTCTTAAACATACATTCAACCAATAAATCAATATAGTGTACTAATCTATGGAATACCTAATAAGAAGGATCGTTAAGCACCAATAACACTTTGATTGTTAAACACCTGGAAAAATGAACTGTGCATTGATTTTCTTTTTTTTTCTTTTCATTCCTAAATTTTAAAGATTTTTTGCGGCCCTTCCTGAGTACTGTCTAACTGATCGAGCTTTTAAAAACAGAGGCGAATCAGAGCTTCGCATCACTTGCGATAACACAGAGAAACATTCGGAGATTTTTAATGTTTTGTGCAAACCGAAGTAAAGCATTTAAATTATATCTACTAGCATTGACAGCAATTTCAGTCAAGGCCAGTAGAATTAGAAATTGCAGGAGTAAATGAAAGCAGAAAAAGTAACTTCAATAAACTGTATAGGTCATGAAAGTCTAAACTGTGGCAACTAGGTCGACAAAACAAGCAGACAAAAACAAGACAACAATTTTTTAGAAGCGGAATATTTGCCGTTAAAAAAAACAGGTCCTGGTCAGACTCAAACCAAGCTTTGCCGTCTCATGCATATTCGCTACCTCCAAACTAAGTGTGTCGAAGACTCTTGGAAAATTGAAACCACTATAAACCAAGATACCGAAAGATTCAGATGATTCTGTTAAACAAGTTGTAAACCCGAAAAAAGTCTATAATCTGATTTGATAACGCTTGCTAATCGAAACGTAAAAAATGGCGAATAGCTTTTGCTTATGAAGATTCCACTCGCCAGGCTATAGCCCTTTTGGTATTCTCCCAAGCCGAACCAGATTGTGAAGACACAGTTTCATTGAATATATGGTTATAAGTTTCTGGCTTAAAAAAGGAAATTATTATTAAAATTATTTTAATGAATTAACAAGTTATGTCCCATTGAGCATCTCTTTTCACAAATAAAAGGTACAATGCACATTCAAGCAAGAAATGACCAAAAAGCCACGAAAGTGCAAAGTTCATATTCTTTAAAAATATCTAAAATCTGATATTATAACCGGATGCTGAATCTGGTCATTTGCCGAGCAGGGCCAAAACTTTGCCAAGGCTGCCTCTCAACGATCAAATGCTTGGACTACATATGAAAGCCCTTCAATGAGTGGTTATATTTCCTGTCATTTAAATAACTCAGAAACATCGCAAGAGCAAAAAGTGCAGGGAAAAAGTGCCCATCTGCTACAACTCCACTTTTCCAGTTATCTTAACTCAATTTCGAGAAAATAGCATTTAAACTGATGCAATAATGACACAACAAAAAGCAAAGTGTTGAACTCACTGTCTAATTTTGATGATTCTGTTGCCATTCTCGTCTCTCTTAATCGGCTTCCCGTTCACAGTCCACTGCGCATCATCTCTCACTTGGGAAGCTCTTCTACTATCCCCCGGTTCCAGTTTGATTCCAAACAAGTCCTCTTCACGAGTTCGCAGCTCCTTCAACACTTCCATGTTGCACTCATCGTCGCCCACTTCGCTTTTCACTTCTTCCTTCACTCTAATTGGGCACATTTTCAGATTCTGTTTGCGTCTTCTATTCCCACTCACCACTTTCAGAGTTCCCAACTCTTTCTCTACTTCTTCTTTCGTAAAGCCTCGTGTGAAACTACAGCCGTACTTGGCGTAACAATTTTGCTTCTCACAGTCGTGATCTGAGGCTCGCTCATGGTCGAAACAAATATTTTCTTCCGGCCTTGACGAAGCGGTATTCAAACTGTTGACATCATCACTCGTCTCAGAGATCTGCGCCTCTTGAGGAGTATGCTGGACAGCAGAAGTTATTCCTGATTCGGTTTGCAATTCATGACTTGGATGACCATATTGAGGATGACTGATGAGAGAGTAACAATGATCAAGTAGCAAAGTACAATTTTCCGCCCCATTTGTTTTACAGTTGCTCGCTAACTCTTCTTTCTTCTCAGACCGATTCACCCGAGATGATTCAACTATCTGTTGCATGCTAAAACAACCAAAAAACAATTTGAAAACAGGCAACGCACGGAAACATAAAAATTATGGACTTAATTGCAAAAAAAATTAACTTCCGAATTTCGAAGTAAAAAAATAGATGGCCTTAAAACTCTTTGAATTTCTAGAACAATTTAAGGTTGTTTTTTTTTGTCTGATAAAATAGGTCCAATTTGAAAAAAAACTGGCTTAACAGTCAAACCGCGAAAAACCATAATTGAGCGAGAACAAGCTTTCAGACTTTTTCCAAAAAACAAAAAAAAAACAAAAAAAAGACGAAAGACCTATATAAGAGTACTCACTACGTTCATGACTCTTAAAAAAACCGAGTTAAGTAAAGTCTCAAGATTTACTTTAGTTTTTTATTGATTTTTTTCTAGCTTAAAGAACGAACAGGGTCCGCAGGTATACGGGATGACTCAACCTTGACAAGAAGCTTACGTGACCTGGCAGAGATGCCAAAACTAATATTCAATCAACATACCAAGTACCAGTTTTAGATGAGGCTTAAAGAACCACCAAATCACCTCATGCATTAACGTTCCTGCTACAGCTTTTATGGAACTATCATTAAGAGTAAACTTGAAGTGACGAGATAGAATAGGATAATATGTGTGGACTGACAGTGTGTTGACTCTAGGCAGGAAGTGTCTCAATTTGGAGAGTGTCTCCTCCCCCCTCAGCATCAACATCATCTTCTCCCTCCACTCCCCACCCTTGACACGCCACTGCTCCACACCATTCCCACCTCCTGCTGCAGTCTAGTTACAAACAGAACCACTGGATGATTTCCAGAAAATCCAGATAAAGACAAAGAAAAAGAATCGGAGCTAACCGTTTGACAGCAGTATTATTTTGAACTGAATCGTCGACACCAAATTAAAAGCTAGAAAATTAGGAGACGGGTAAACAGACATAGTGAAATTGAATGAAAAAGCAGGTACACAGACAGACAGGCTTAAGTTGGCCCCCAAAAAAATTACTGAAAAATTATTGAACCTGCGGAAAATTAATTGAAAAATTTTCTTAAGTGTTGCAATATATGATATAGCTTAAACATGAAAAAATTATTTCGTTAATTATGCAAAATTATTATACTTAGGCATGGGAGATAGCTGTCACTCGCATTTAAATATAGTATAGATAGATAGATATAGATAGATAGATGTTTAAGAAGTTACACAGATCGAAGCTGCACTTCAGAAACACTAGCGAAAACACGGCAACAATGCAGCTTTATAAAATGAAAAAAGAAAAGACTCGAAATTGAATAACTATGGTGCGTATTGTTAAACTTGCGACCTCGAGATTTGGATTCTCACTCAGTGCCCTCTCGGTCCCGGACGCTTAAATATCGCAAACAATAACTATCGACAAACGCTTATCTAGTGTTCAAAAAATTTTCTAAAAAAAACGGTCTAAAAATCATAACTTTGGTTTTTCCGAGGGCCCAGACATATTCGTTACCTCTACGCCAAGTTGGTCGGGAAATCTTAGAACTTTCAAATTATTATGAACCAAGATACAAGTTATTCTGTTAAACAAGTTGTTCACTCGGAAAAAGTCTATATTCCGGCTTGATAATGCTTGCTAATGGCAAACGAAATTACTGTATTGATTTTGATTCAAATAGCTTTTTTCGGTTTAATTGAACAATAAGAGATGGATCAACTATGTTAACTTATTTTTAATCTAATGTCAAAGCACATGCTAATAACAAGATGTAAAGGTGCCCCAAAAGTGGCACCACTATTTGCGACTTAAATTAGAAAAAAAGAGTCACAGTGTCACACCACGCTCACAAAAATTGGCTAGTGTAATCAGCTTAATGGTTTTAAAGTTTTTATGATAACACTCATCCAATTAAAAAAATTGGATCAAAAAATACTTGTTAATTCCGCTGGCTATTCTGAAGGTTTGCATCTAAAAATTTGAAACTAGAAATATTTCGCGTTTCAGTCGCGTAATCATTTGCGTATTGTTATTAACAGAAAACTCTATACAAGTAAGAAGAAAAATAAATTAGCAGTAAGAACTAACATAAACAAGTGGTACAAAAAACAATATCGCCTAAAAAAAATAAAAAAGAAAAAGGCAAAGAAAAAATTTCAGAAGATAAAAATAGCGTGCATTGATCCTAGGAAACTTTTGACGGAGCGCTTTGCTCTGACAGTAAATAAACCGGTCGAAGTAAGAACCAACTAAAAATGCGCTGAATAAAATAACAACCCAAAAAGTTACATCATATGAATGAATTTGCTTAAGTTTCGTAACTGTTACATAACTACTACATAACACTTACGTATTTTCGGCAGTTTTATAACCACGTTTGCTCTGCCCACAGCTCCAGAATGACTATTAAATATTGAGATAGAGCGATATGAGATCAATTCCGGAAAAAAAATCCCAAAAAGAGTCACCAATATCAAAAAAGAATTTAAATGCCAATTAAAAAGCGGCCACCAAACCGACAATACTTGATAACATGCACATTGAGTCAAAAAAAGTTGAGACATAATTGTCATAATTTTGAGCGAAAAACTGAGCCAAATCTTGTGCAATCGAAATTTGTATTTTGAAACTTTTAGTCCGCAACCACGTCCTTGATAACTAAAAATGATAATAATCAAACTTTGCCCTTCAAACGGAATAAATTAAAATAGCAGCCCATAAAACATAGGCCTAAATCAATTTAATCGGAATGAAATAAAAATGTAAAAACATCAAAACTCGAGTTGGTGAATTGACAAAATAATAGGACAATAGTCAATCATATTGAGAACTGTTTTAAAACCATGCTTTGGAAATGAAGTCGACAAAATAGGCAAACAAACGAAAGTCCGACTTTTAAACGTTTTTTACACGGAGGCGAAGTTGCACCTCACATACACAAGCAAAAATATGACCGATAACGCTACTGGGAAAAACTGAATGACTAAAACTTTGAGTCTACAAAATTTTTCAAGTGAAAGTCTGGTTCCTTACTACCAGAAACGCTCTCGCAAGTAGTTTTTTTAATGTCTGATGAAAGTATGAAAAAAACGCATTTTTTATTTTTTAGGCAAGTACTATGTTTGCGCTAAAATGGGCCTTTAAAATTTTTAGAGCTAGTCAGCGAGAATTGCCTGTCTTTAAAAATACCAAGTAAACCCTTTGCAAAAAATGACAGGATCCCATTCGTCACACCTCCTCGGCAAGCTGCTACACATGAATTTATTTACGTGTGAGTAGGGTTGGAATCTGTGGTCTCTCATCAGCTGTGCGTGAATGAGTGCAGTCCATGCAGAGTGGTCGAAGTCTGTTCTGGCAGCTGGACAGATGTGGTGGTGCAGCCAGTTCACTATACTGCCCACTGAGCGCATCCTGTCCAAGTGTGACTCCACTGACAGGAACAGTATCAGGTCCAGAGGCAGGGAACAGGAAGACACAGCTGTTCTGTAGGATCCACGTGACAACGGAGCCTGTCAAATAAATGAAAAAAACCAATAACAACAAAGGAATTTATTACCCCAGGGGGATTACATGCAATTACAAAATATAAAAAGGATAGACCATGGCTGTACCAGTTGCAGAGAACGTTCCGATCACAAAAATTTAAGAAACAAATTTAAAAAAAACGAATGAAACAATTTCGATATTTATTTTTCTGATTTTACTGCCAAGTCTTTTTTTTAATAGGGTGACTGAATTAGGTGGAAAAAAATGACTAGATGAGTTGAGTTTTTAGGTCTAACTCATAGAGTAATTTCGGATAGGGTACACCGTCTACTCGTCACGCTATCTTATTTTCGGCCGGATAGATTCGTGCAACTTCTTAGTAATACCGATCCTAATCTTACTCTTATATCTACTAGTCTCAGGGTGTTTAACTAGTCTCTGCTAGGCTCAATAGATCTAGAGTCCACTGGCTTATTGCGATTGCTAAAGTTCTTTTGGAAAGGTAACTAATTTCTAAGTTAAATTCAAATCTCTCTGGTGCTGAAATTACAAGTAATTTCAGCACTTACAAATAAGTGGTTTGTTAGTTAGATGGATCATGATTGGTTAATATTAAATATTTTATAGTGATAAAATATCTAAATTATGACCAATAATAAAATATAGTTTAGATCAGGTTCCATAGAAGTTATCGTAGCTAAAATAACGCTTGTAGCCAAAATGAACAGGAAATCAGTCATGTTCATCTATATTCATCAGGTTTCGCCTAGCTTAGACTGAAAATTCACATAAATTTTTCTCGACACTAAAAGAAAATTTCAAAATCTGAACTAGGACTAAAAATGCTTTGAAATGATACCACACTTGACCGCTACGAGCTTTCTTGAGGCAGAAAAAACCGACCCGAATTCAAAGTCCCTTTCCACTCTTCGAGTCGTCGCAACAATGAAAACATAATGACAAATTTCAGAAACTATATGACAAATCCGAAATACTGCAGACAACCAAACAGCGCGGATTGTTTACATTAGATGCCTTACAACATTCAGATACAGCAGGTGAAAATTTAGAAGGAAATTACAAATTTAGCAGGAAATTAGAAAAAATGAAAATAAGAGTAGCTAAACTACAGAACAACTTTCAATTATATTAATGACTGAAAAACCCATGCAATGAGAAACAACTGCTTGAAAAACCTACCAAATAATTCAAGTTACATATGAAAAAAAAACGAAAAAGCAGCCGAAAGTAATTAGAACAAATGCAAATCCGAAACATTGTTTCAAAAAATAAAGTTGAAAACAAACTACCTTTAAAAATACTATAAGGTTGTTGTATTTGAACATTAAACAATTTGAGCATGTCAGCTTGTACGATCTGGTTTGACTGAAAAAGTGTTGTAAGTACGTTGTAAGTTTTACGTGCAGTTTGTACGTTGTAAGTTATACGTGCGGTTAGTGTAGTAAATTTCACGAGCGAAAGAGTAAGCAAACTGGCTTACGGAAAAGCTGCTCTCGCAAGTGAAAACAAGACAAATAAAAAAATCATAAAATAATGACGAAAAAATTTAAATTCGTATGTCTCGCAAAAAATATATTTTACGGCAAAATGGCTCACAAGACATTTAAAAACTAAATTAGCAACGGAGCAGAATATGCAAAAAGCGGAAACAAAGCCGACAATCCTTCAGCTGAAACTAGTTGAGCCGAGAAAAACTTGGAAAAGTATGAAGTCCCCCCTAAAACTAATCAACAATACTTGCAACTACATTGAAACTTGTTTAAAACACCAGAGAGAAAATCCGACAAAATCTGAAAGAATCTGAATCTAGAACCTGATCAAATTTGGCCAAATCAATTTAAGCGGAAAAATTCAAGCCGGGACATACTGAAAAAAAAAGGTTCAGCCGGGACTCAAACTCCAGCCCTTCTGAAAAGAGACCGCATAACCTCCAAGCAAAGTGTGAAGGACCATCGAGGGAGCGTCCGTTGTTAGGCTTCAATTAATTATAAGCTATTTCAATTCTTATAGATTTGTAAGAAAAGTTGTTTACGGAGAAAAAGTCTAGCTTCCGATTACAATGCAGTTGCTCTCGTAGCTTCCGATTACAATGCACTTGCGCTCGTAAGTATAATTGACAACAAATAATATTTTAGGAAAAAGATTCATTTAAGAAGCTGGAATAGACTTATGAAGCCGCATGTAAAAAACAAGTTGCATTTGTATGTCGCACTGGTCCTATTGATTTTTCGTATTTTTCATGATAATTTTTTGATTATCATTGGGTGGCGGCTCACTTGTCTGAAGAATTTTTTGCCAGGATATGTTTAAACATAGGCAAAGTTGTACTTCACAAACACGAGAGGCAAAGTTGTACTTCGCAAACACGAGCGAGAAAACGGCTGTCATAGCCATGACTTATGTTACCTTGACTTTTAACTTCAAAGACTTTTACGTTCGAGAACTAAATTTGAGAGTTTTTATATTGATGGAAATTTACGCAGTTTGCCCACATTTTGACAACGTGACTTTTTCAAAACACAACACAGCAAAAAGTGAGCACTGGAGCATGGAGGTCAACTGTACCATTCGTTTATAATTTTCAGGTAAACTATTAAGAAATGAACCTCAGAATTAAGCAATTACTTGAATGTCATGTTTTAAAACAGGTTTTAGACATTTAGAACTAACTCTAATTCTTTTCCTTTATTTTTGGTGAGCTCTACACTGACCAGACAACACGAAAAAGAAAGAACAAAAGAGTTTGAAAAACAGTAATTTGAAGTCCAAAGAAAGAAGGATTGAAGACGAAATAAAATCCGCTTTGATAATTTAATAAAACTAATGTAACCATGCAAATGGACAAAAAAGTTACAGTTTGTTGGCGCCAAACATGACATTTAAGTAATTGGATAATTCTGAGGTTAATTTCTTAAAAATAGTTTACCTGAAAATTGTAAACGAAAGGTACAGTTGACCTCCATGCTCCAGTGCTCACTTTTTTGTTGTATTTTGATGAAGTCACGTTGTCAAAAGGTGGGTAAACCGCGTAAACTTCCATCAATATAAAAACTCTCAAATCTAGTTCTCGAACGTAAAAGTCTTTGAAAATAAAAAACAATAAAGGTCAAGGTAACTTAAGTCATGGCTATTACAACGGCAAAAGAAAGCTCTAAAAGGGTTAAGAAAGAGAAAAAATTTAAGTAATAAATCGAATCCCGCTCTCAGGATTAAGAGTATCTACCCAATGGCGCTTGACTAGAATCAAAAAATAGCCACCAAAAATCCCGGTGCAACAATATTATGCCAATGCGCCAAAAGTAAACCAGATATTATGCTTATGCTGCAAAAGTTGGAAAAAGATTTAGAAAAAGCAAACAAAATTCATTTAAATTATTCGAGAAACACGGCAGGTACTTCGTCGTTTGATTTTCAGAACAAACATAAGCATGGCTGAGACTGCCACTGCTTGTCCTGAAAATTTTTAGAAAAAGTGAACTTCGAATATAAGATTACGCCGCGTTGTGCAAACACCCAGCAAAAACGACCTCTTTTGAATTTGCAACTCCCTATATCAAAAGATCCCAACCCTGGTAAAGATTGTTAAACATCAGAAAAGTAAGTTACGGAGACTCAGTTTTTGAAAAAGAAGCCTTCATTAAAGCCAATCAAAACAAAACGGAGAGCCACAAATCCCAAAACGAAATGAGGCAAACTTTATTAAATTTTTGAAAATTTTGAAGCACTAATTTTTGATGAAACAATTCAATTAATCTTAACAACGACGTGTATAGATTAAATAATGGAAAACAAACTGATAACAACCGTAAGATTAAAAAATTATCCTGGAAAAATCAAATAATGCAAAAATGATCGAAATTCTTTTAAAAAACGAATCCAATTTATGTAAGCTGTATAACTGAAATTAAGAAACTGCTCGTAAGTTAAAAAAACCTCTGGTACTTTAAAAAACTGAAATCCAATTTTTAAACTGTATGACATCAACGGATTTTGCGCCGGTACTGAAAAGCGTAACTTGTCTTTCTTTTGCAATTAAATACATCAGCACAACCTAATTAATGTCTTCACTGTGTTCATTGACACTCAAAAATTGAAATAAGATTTCAAAAAAAAATAATTTGGCTATCCAACAACTGTCGTTGTTGGATAGCTTTATTTGTCTTCATTTTTGCAAAGTTGTCTCGATTGACCTTAAAGACTAAAATTAAAATGAAACTCCATAGAAATCAAACTTAGCGCGAACAAATTCAACGACTTTTTCCTACAAAAATCGAAATATTTATCTTCATTTTGTTCATTGACACTTAAAAAGCGGTCCTTACAGCATCACACAACCTCTTATATGAGAGGTTGTAAACGAAACTACAGCTTCTTTTCATAAGCCTTGCCATTGATAAAAGTTCACCGCATGTTCTTCTCACAGATACAGGCGGTATTTGCAACTAATTACAAACCATTTGAATATACCTGTGAGAACACACTAACGCAGAAAACGTTTTTTTTTTAATTCAGACGTTTTGCTGAGCCAACATTTAACCTTTTGCGTTCAGTTTCCGGAAAACAAAAGAGATATTAGACACAGAAGCGAAGCTGAGCTTCGCACCACTTGCGATACAACACAAACATAAAACAATGTTTTTACTGGTGAAAAAAATTCATTTTATATTTAAAATTTTAATGTTTTTATGCCTCGATAAGTTCACTCTAAGCGAATATTTTAGACATTTGATTAAAAAATTGGCAAAGGAACAAATTTTAGGAAGTGGAAATAAAGCCAACACTCTGTGAACAGACAAACTGAGCCGAAAAAATTTTTGTAAAAAAAATCTTTGAAGTTTCAAATTGCACCCTGAAACTACTGAACACTTGAAGTTGCAACTACAAAGAAAGTTGCTTACACCACAAGCTAAACCCGTGATGTGGTATCAAACCGACATAACTTGAGCAGACAAACAAAAGCCAGACGATTCACTTTTTACGGGGAAAATTTTTTCAATTCCATACATACTGAAAAACAAGGTCTGGCCGGGACTCAGTATGAGGTCAGACTTGTAATTAGAACTTACCATGTGAAGAATAGTGGGTCCTAATTGAGAGGGAGTTGCAACTTCCTCATTTGGTCGACAGTGTTTCAGAATAGAGGCTTTCCTCTGTCCGTCCCTTTCGGCGGCAGATGAGAAGCCGAGGGCTATCATCTTTGCTGCAATTGCACCATACACAAATTTATCTGAAAAATAAAAATCTTCCTAAAACTACCACCCCTACTGTACCTGCTATTCGACATTACACTCGCAATTCAAACGCTCTTCAAACTTAGACATACACATATCCGAGAACAAATTTCGTGCTTTCAAAAAAGTCGGAAAATGTGAAACACCAGTCGACTTAATCTGACGCTCGCTTGTGTGGTACTAAGATGTCGATTTGCAGTATGCAAGCTCAGCTTCGCGATGCGAAGTTAGAATTGATTAATCGAACGACTGATATCTTTGCTAAAATAAAACATTGAAAAAGACTGCCAGGAGACTTTACCAATTTTCCCTTTTTCAAACAAAAAAGCTTTATGTTTATGACAAACGTTCACTACAAGACACTTTGCAAGTGCAAAGAGTACCTGAGGGTGCAAAGAGTCTTCAAGCCCAGAGGCGAAGCAGATCTTCTCTACACAATTACTGCCATACAACTGGAAAACAAAATTTCAGAAAAACAGTCGAAAGCCAACCACCGGCATAAAATCCATATGTGGCAACCAAACTGAAAAAACAAGCTAACAAAGGGAAATCCAGCAATTCAAATTTTCCCAAAAAAACTTCTTCTATGAATAAGGTGAAAAAAAGTCCGGCCAGGACTCGAAAGCCAGACATTAAGGGTGCAAATGTAACCGCGTTACCTCCAGACCGAGTTTGAAGGAGCTTGGGAGCTGCTAAGGTTGAATAAACAATCAAGTTCAATTTCTTACAGATTTGTAAATAAAGTTTTTGACGGAAAAACAAGTCTAGCTCACAATTTGTAAGGGACTTGCTCTTACAAGACACCTGTTTTCGCAAGAGAAATTATCGGAATTAGTCGAAAGACCCATTCCGTCGTCTTGAATTGATTGACAAAAAGTGTCCAGAAACAACGGTTTGAATTTTATGCGTTATAACCTACAGCTATTTTGGGCACCCATTAAGGCCATTGTAGGCTTTATAATAACACAAAATACGCCTAGCAAATTTTCCAAGTTGTTAAAAGCCCGGAAAAAAATCAATTCCATACGTGCAAAATACAATAAGGTCCGGCCATGATTCCCACCCAGATCTTGAAAAGTTTTAAAAGTTTCATGCAAGCTAAAGACAAAGGTTCAAGTCGGGAATGAAACACAGAGCTTTCGCTTTCTCGACAAAATATCATTTGAGGCAAACAAGCCAAGCAAAATACTTGAACAGCAAATTAGTGAACAAAATTGCAAAGCGGTAACAAACCCAACAAATTTTGAGCAGACACGTTGAGCTGAAACAAAATCATAGAAAACTCTTCCCTAAAAACATTTAAATGACGAGCTACTTGAATTCATCAATCGACTCGAAATGAGGCCACTAAGCTGATATAAACTAGGCCGATACCTTTTAAGCAGAATAAAAGAACTAATCCATGAGAAAGAAACTGATAAACTGAAATCGGATTTGACAAATTTACAACCAACATAAAAAATTCGAAAAGATTGGGCATTTAAAACGCAGAAAGGCTAAAAATTTGTCTGTTAAAGGAAGAAATTCCAGAATTGGAGATGAACCAATTTAAGGCATCCTGTGAACAAAGTTAGTAATGGGAAAAATCTAGTACTCGGTTGCAACACCCTTGCTAATTAGTAGTAGTAGTAGTAGTAGTAGTAGTAGTAGTAGTAGTAGTAGTAGGGTAGGCTTTAGAATTTCTCCATGGGTTTTGAACCCTCGTTTATAAGTTCGTAATTTTTCCCGGTGGGTGGCAGTTTCCACACCAGCAAAGAATTCTTCACATACACAAGTTGTTTTCTGTAAAATTTCTGTTGAAGAAGTTCCAATACGTATTTGTTAGAGATATTTTCAGGCTGTCATAATCTTGATTTTCGAAGTCCACAATTTGGCTAAAATGGTTGTATAGCGTATTAGAACGTAAATAAAAATTTTCATTTGAATTTTTCAGTCTTGTTGCATGAACAGCAATCTCACCACGTGTTGCTTGTCTCGTTCGTGATTCGTTTTTATGAATGATTGTAATCAATTCAATGTCATGTTTATTTCATAGTAGTGAAACTAAGTACAATATGTCGTGCAATTCAAGGTACATTGAGAGTGGAAGGAGCTCTAAAAATTTCAGTTTTCAGTATAACTCATTTTGAAGTTATTTGTAATCCAAGAAGTCGTTCCTTTTTGTACTCTTTCTAGTTGTCTTAATTCTGTTTTGTTCGGATACCATGTTTGCGATGCATAGCTTATGATTGGTACAATGTATCCACAGTAAAATTTTAATATTGACTTAAATGATGTTTTTTTCGAGATACTCCGTTTGATTTTGTAAAAAGCTCCCATTGCTTTTGATATGAGGTTTTCAGCATTTACTGACCACGAAAGGTTTTCACACATTAAAATACCTAAATCTTTTTGGGTCTTTGCGGTATCAACATCTGTATTAAATAGTGTAACTTCCATTTTCCCTCTGAGGTTTAACAGATTACATTTATTTTCGTTCAGCGGCATTTTATTTTCTTCGCACCATTTTTCAACATTTGTCGCGTCTTTTTGCAGATGAATTTCTTCAGTAGACAAAATGTGACCAAATTGCAAAACTCTTAGTTAAAGATGTTTTCATTAAACAAACCCTTATTACAAACTGACAAATTGAGCTCTAAAAGCCCAAGATAACAAGACAAATGTCTGAAAAGAAGTAAAAAAGCTTCCCATAGCGGGGGATTAAGCCCTCTCTTCTGCCAAATTTCACCCTCTCCTGCCTTCCTGTACATTTCACGCATACTTAAATGTTAAATATTGACCCTGGTTAATTATATGAATCATATTAATTGTTATATTTGTTTCGGGCGAATGAACTTTCGACCTAGTTGAAATTTGTTAGTGAACGGGGAATTGACTTTTCTGGTATATAATAAAAATTCGCCGGCAATTTTGGCAGCGTAGCTTAACTGTTGGCAGCAGTAAACTAATTCCTTAACTTGACCTATAATTTATGGTGAAAAGGCAGTACATTGAAATTACTCTCCAAAGGCGGCGGCCGTTTCTGGGCAAAATTTACCAAATGATAAAATTGTCAAAACTTGAAATCAGAAAAACGAAATTAGAGAGAAGTTGGTGAACTGAAGATATTGATAATGAAAATTTACAAATAAGAGTATTCAACCGCATAAATTTTGTCATGAAACGCTACGTCGTCTTTCTCGAAAGGGCAAAGGAAATTTCAAAGAAAGAAAACGAGTTAAGAACAATTTTATTTGAGTGAGCTTCAACAAATCTCTTGGTGCATTTCTACATAAGTATGGTACTGTGAGCGAATTGAATATTGCTGATTATGAAAACGTATTTGACTATTCCTTTGACTTTAACTCAATATGGGCTGATAAAGACTTGGAGAGAAAAATCCATCTATGTTTCAACAAGCTATCAAAATACAAAAAACTTCCGGTGATTTATTTAATTATTTACCACCGTAACCTTAATGAGTCTTAATGGTATATACAAGGTGACTTTTATTTCAACTGGCTTGAAACTCAGCAAGTTGGAGAGGTGTTGGAAAAAAATAATGAAATTGCAAAAAAGCAGAGTAACTCCTATTGATTTGAAAAAAAAATTCACGGAAATTATACGTTTTTGAAACAAACTTTTTGTTCTGATAACCTTAACTATGAAATTTCAATTAAGTTGAGCTTGATTGGTATTGATAACCCTTCCTTGGACAAAAACTTATTCCAAAATTTTACAATTGCACGCTGTTTTTGCACGATGCGGCCTTTATACACGAGTTTTATCAACAGGGTCCCTAGTACTGTTATCCTGATAATTCTAACCGACGCAACTATTTTCTAGCTGCATGTTCTCTGTTTTTTGTTTGTTCTGATAACCTTAACTACGACATTTTAATTAGGTTGAGACCTTATGGTGGCTTGATTGGTATTGATAACCCTTCCTTGGACAAATACTTACAAAATTCCAAAATTTTACAATTGCACGCTGTTTTTGCACGATGCGGCCTGATTTATACAAGAGCTTTATCAACAGGGTCACTAATACTGTTACATGTTGCCCTGGAACTGTAAAAACAGCTTATTGGGACACTTGAGTGGAATAGCGTTCTGCCTTTTCATTAGGTTGAAAAAATCAGAACTTTATCATTTACTAGAATGCTGAGCGAGAGATCAGTTGTGCTTGACGTGGAAGGCTTTCGTTAGAAGAAAAACGCCTTTGTGGTTGAAGAATTAGCAATAACAACTTCAGACTACAGCGACCGACTCATTTTTTTTTACCTCCAGTGAATTTCAATATACTACAAAGCTCGAACAAAAAGCTTGAAACTGGTTAACAAATCATTTACACGGCCTCAATTGGGAAAACGGTGATTACTTTTACATAAACTTGAATCAATTGCTTCAGAGTTTTGTGTTGAGAAACCCCGGTGCCATTTTTTACGCTAAAAGAAAAGAAAAGACAGAACTTCTGGCCAAGTACTTGGACCGAAAGGTTGAAAACCTAGATGATTTGGGCTGTCCTAGGGTCGAATTTTTTTTTCAAAAACTACCTAAGTTGCAACAGACATATACCTCATTACAACTCCAGGAATCATTGTGCCCTGAAGAAAAGCAATGTTTTTTTATGATTGGTTGAAAAATGAACAACAGCGAAAGATCAGCGAAAGTGGAGACATACCTATCACCAAATTCAATGCTTTGTGCGTGCATGACTGCAGAGGGTGATATGAAAATTTCAAAAACAAGAGTAGAGCGTATTGATTGCAGCGGCCAAATTGTTTAGGGGAAGCAGCAAATAATAATTTCCGAAGAAGAGTTGTCTACATTAAAGAGATTTTTTCCAGTTATTGATCAATTTTTATACTTCCAGAGATTCAAGTTTATCGGAAATGTTAGCCAGCAAGCGAGGAATATATCTTCCCGAACTAGTCTTAGTACCCAAACGTCAGCCAGTAGTTCAGATGCATCTAAGCAGCAGTGAAATGCCAGATGAGATTAAGAGGATAGTGAAAGATGATACTGCGAAATAATGTACTATGGAAAAACTGCAAATATACCAGCAAACTTTGTTCTAGAAAAGCATGACATAAACGATAGAGACTCCACACTTTATGAAATTTCGTACTGTTCATAATACTAATTCAATTTAATGTTTTTTTTACAAGCTTCCTTTACCGTGAGAAAAAGTCTGTAGAATAAATCAGATATCAAACAGCAGCAGCAGTAAATGTCAGAAAAAGCAGCAGCAGTAGATGAACCTGAAGCGACACGTTCAAATGACAACCTAATCTTATCATGCATCTGCAACTATCAAGATATCTAATTTGCTAAATTTTCAATTTTTAAGTTTTCTATCTTATTTCAGCTTAATTATATAGTTGAGGGCTTTATTTTCTGAACACTTTTTTCTCAAATGTCTACTTTTTATTATACCTAATTAAGCAAACCAAGAAGTGGGCTTGAAATCATTAGGAAATACTGTCTCACAGTTAAAATTAGTCAGAAAAAGTTTTAGGCTCAGTCTGAATCATTCTAAGCTTTAAATTTTGTAACTTAGTGCTGAAATGTTAATTAAAAGTTTAAACCAGACCCCTAAAAGTTGCCAAACTTTACAAAAAATTAATCGCTACCCCTTAAAAATAACAGCAAAAGTTTGAGGCTGTAAATGAATCTGTTTTTAATAAACAAATCCCTTGCACTTGAACAGATTGATGAGACATATAGAGCTTAAAGCTGTAATAAACCCTGTTTTTGGAAAGGAAAGTACTTATTGTCAAGTTCACGGCGAAGTATAACTCTCGTTAACGGCTTCTACCTGCCCTTACCCGCAAAATTTTTAGTCCTAGTCACTTCTCGTTTTTGCTTTTTCATAACCAGTTTTACTTCAATCTTGAAATTTTCCTGAATTACTTCAGTAACTTCAACAAATAATGCCCAACTCTACTTCTATCGCGACACCTGTTCGTTGTCAGCAGTGCGGAAAAATACTGAGCTCTAAAAGGAACTTAAGACATGAGCAAAAAGTTCACGAGATCCTTCCTCCCGCTCCTCCTCGAACTGTTTGCGATGAGTGTCTCGAATCATTCGATAGTTTGTCGGAAGCTCGAGAGCACGTCGAGCTGGTTTGACTTCCAATAGTCATTGTATCTAATGCCATACAATAATTCTCACCGCGGAAAGCTATGAACAACATTTCCTGAAGAAGCACGCATTGTCAGTTTGGGACGGCATTGAGACGACGTCTTTCGCTGTCCCAACGGAAAGCGCGTTCAGAGGCAAATTGCCTCGATAAGATCTCAAAGTTGGTGAAAAGAAATGGATTTGCTTCAAGTCATGATGCAAAACAAGGAGGAAATAGATGCTCTCATACTGGAAAGGGTCAAAGAGGCTCCGAGCTAGGTGCAATTCCACGTGGAAGTGAGAATGATCGAAATTCCCACTGTGCAAGACGGGGACAGTTGAAACTTCGAAAGGTCCATGCTGTTTCTGAACATTAAAACATTGACAGTGTACTTCGAGGGAATAGCTGGGGATCAATTCTTCGAACTGATTGAACATATGGTCAACCAAGTCAATTCGTTCTCTTCTCATGGTAGCGGATGAATTATTGACCGAACTGAAAAACAAAAAGCAGTTTCGCGGCCTTCTCACCAATAAAAGCAGGATCCTACCTCGAGCTACCTGATGCACTCAGCGCTGCTTCTACTCTGCTCACAAATTTCAACACTAAAGATGATGACCGTTGCGTTCTCTACTGCTTTGTTGCCGCATATCACAACGTGAATGAGCCGGCCCTCTACCCCACATCTAGACAGTGGCTAGAGAAAAACAAAGTCTCAAACTACGATCTCGACAAAGAAGAAATACGAAATACCAATGGGTCTGATAGATATGGACAGATTTGAACAGCTGAACAATTGTCAAATTAACGTCTTCCGGTAAGCAAATTCTATTTGCCTTTTAAAAATCTTAAAATTCTTTCATTAATATTCTTCACTATTCAATAATTAGCTCCCTTGAATCGTTGAAAAAAGGAAATATAACACTTTCAGCGGTATAACAGACCAGGAACGGGAAGACGCTACAATTTGTTGGATATGCGAGAACGATTTTTCCGACAATGATCAAGTGGTACTTGATCATTGCCATTACACCAACAAGTTCCTGGGTTGGGCACACAATGAGTGTAATGTTAATAGAAAAACAAATTACATTCCAGTGGTAGCTCATAATTTGTCAAATTATGATTTACACTTTATAATCAAAGCGCTGGCAAAAATGAATTCGGAAAAACACTTTTTCCGTAATAACCCGCATCTGAAGAAAAATATATATCCTTGACAATCTCAGTATACATAAAACCGTACACGGACAAAAACAGAAAAAACAAAAACTCTACGAAAATCTGAGATTCATCGATTCGTATGGGTTCATGCTAGCACCGTTGGCAAAACCATTCGATAATTTGCCCAACAAAAAACTTTTTCTGCTGGAGAACTATTTTGAAAAACTCGGTCACTCACCTGAAAAAGTCAGTATGTTGAAACAGAAAGGGCGTTACCCCTACTCATATTTCAACTCATTCGAAAAAATCCGAGAAATTCGTCTTCCCCCGCGAGCAATGTGGAAAAATAGTCTAACAGGAGGGAATGTGAGTGTTTCAAGAAGCGAGGACAACCATGCCCTAAAAATTTCGCCGAACTGAAAAGTGGCTCACTTGTTGATTACCACGACTTGTACTTGACTACAGATGTGCTATTGCTTGCTTCCGTTTTCGAAGCTTTTTGTGAAGTTTGCTATCAAACTTACGGGCTGGATAGCGCCTGTTACTTCACGGCAAGTAACCTTCCCGGGGAGGCCCTTCTAAAAGTTTGTAAGCCCGACCTGAAACTCTTAACAGATCGTGAACATCTGGACCTTGTGCAGCGAATGATACGAGGAGGCATGTCGGTTTACGCGCGCAGATTTTACAAAGCAAACAATAAATACCTCGACAATTTTTCGCCCTCAGAACCATCAAGCGTCATCCTCAATATTGACGCAAACAACTTGTAAGGGGGATAATGAAACACAGCCCTTTACCATTGAACTATTTTTAGTTAATTGAAAAAAGTCCGGCAGACATACTGCTCACCAGCGAAACCTCAGAGTGGGGTTATATAGTTGAAGTCAATTTGACCATACCCGAAGAGCTTCATGATTTCTTTGCTGATTACCCTCTTACCCTAGTGGACATCGGTGCAATGGGCAACGAGCAAATCGACATGTTGGGAAAATTGGGAATCACCACTGCCAAAAGTGCCAGCTTCGGCAGACTTGCATCATAAAGAAGGTTATGTTTTGCATTACCTTACCCTAAAGATGTACCACGAGCTGGGAATGAAAGAAACTCACCTCGAAAAAGTTCTTTAGTTCCGCCAAAGTCACTGGATGGCACCTTTTGTCGACCGCAACACCAGCCTACCAAAAACCGCGGTAAATAAATTCAAGGAGAACTTTTACAAGCTAATTGTTAATTCAGCATTCGGTGAAACAATGGAGTCTAAGTTAGGAAGAAAGAAGCTGGAGATTGTAAGAAATGAGAGAGCTTCTTCAAAAAACAGCTCTGAGCACAATGAAGAACTTTCAAATCCTTGACGATCAGTTAGCCACAATCAACTTTTCAGTAACAAAAAGATTATGGCACAAACCTATGATAGTTGGTGCGACCATCCCATACCTCGCCAAACGTTTCATGTTCCAGTTTCATTATCAAGAATTGAAACCTAATCTTAACTTGCAACTTCTTTACTCCGACACGGATAGTTTTATTTATGCCATAAAAATTGACGACGTTTACCGAGACTTGGAGAAAATAAAGCTGATTCAGAGAATTCTAAAGCCCTAAAACCGAAACTATATTCGGTCGTCCTAAATGACAAGTAAAAACTCCAACTTAGGCCACCCTTCCACCCCCATTCCTAGCTTTTTACAGAAAAAAATCACTACCACCCCCATCACCAACCTCCCTTCCTCCCATTGTTGTTGCAATAAACTATGGGCATTTAGCCAATTTAGGCAACATTATATAATGTTGCCTACACGTTAATTTATCTGAAAACAAATTTCTTCTCGTTTCCTCGTTTTTAATCATAATTTAGAGTCTTCTAATATTTTTTGGTAAAATGAATTTGCTTGGTATAAATTGAGTTGCTGAAGTGAAATGAAATTATCCCCTGCCTTGTAGGAAAGAATCATAATTTTGGTTCTGTTTAGAAAGCACTCAAAGGAGTGCCAAAGGAATAAAACGGAGTGCACAGCGAGAACTGGTCCACCAAACCTTCAGCGACACATTATTCAGTGGGAAAACAATGAGAGTGTACAACTATAATATAGTTTCGAAAGGTCACACCAATATGACAGTGAAACAAAACAAACTTGCATTATCATCATTCGACTCAAAGCGTTTTCTCCTTTTCGACGGGATTTCGACAGTGCCCTTTCGCCATAAAGCCGCCGAATAAAAAGAATTTCTAGAAGACATTTACATGAACACCGAGTGGGCCAACTCATACAATGAAACTGATAACAGTTCGCCTGAATTTCAACTTCCAGATTGGGGATTGTTACAGCGGCACTACTCAGAAACAGAACTGCGAGAAGAAGAAGCTTCTAGTAGCCGAGTCCGTGAACGTCCCCCTGTAAATAACCCATTTATTTTATCGAAAGCTTCGGAAGAAAGACTGTCTAAAAACAGCGCAAAGAAAACCAAAACAATGAACATTAACTTCTGAAACATATATATATTGAGATGCTTTTTACTGCTCGTCGTTTTTATACTTCGGCTTAAACTTGTTTTTTTTTTTACAAATTTAACACTAATAAAATATTCGTATTGGGCTCAATCACTGTTTTAACATAAATAGCTTCAGGCAAACAAACAAATTGACGCAAACCAAGTGTTTGTTCAAACAAATGTGTGAAATCTTTAACAACTTTTATAAGCATGACACATCTTCGACGAAAAGAAAGAAAGCCAGGAAATTATATCCACATGAAACAAGGACGAAAAAGAAAAATTAAGGAATTAGGACGATTAAGTTTAATTATCGCGGAAAAAGGGACCTCTTTAAAGGTAATTAGAAGAAATGATTGTATCGCGTCCCGGTTGTTAAGCTCAGCTTAACAAGATCCTAAGGAGGGGGTCTTTCACTTTAGGGGTGGGAACTTAAGTTCTTTACAAAATCCTAGGATAGGGGTCCTCCAAAAAATTAAAGACCCCTTTCCTAGGATTTTGCTTTCCGTGAGGACCATCCCCTCCCCTCCCCCCCAGGAAGGACCCACCCCCTTAGGATCCGGCGGGACACGATACAATACTACTGGCGCAGCAACTGCATTTTTGTTACGTGATTTTCTAAGACATGTTTCGGTGCAAAAAAACTAGGACACAGAGGCGAAGCGGCACTTTGCAAACAAAGCCGGCAAGATGTTAAAAAGGAGCTCTAAACACAGAGGCGAAGCTCAGCTTTGCACCTTTGTGATATAACAAGTATATCACTCAAGAACTATCAAAGAGGACGTTCGAAAGTTGAAACCCTAGAAGAAAAGAAAATCAATTTTTGTATGTTCTTATTTAATTTAACTTTTAAAAGAGTTCCAAGTGGGGTTGAAATTGAGCATTCAAACATTTAAATTTGGGGTCAAAATGTTAAGGAGCTCATAAATAAAAAGAAATTTTTTCGGAAACGAAAAATTAGGTAAACAATCCGACAGTATTAAAGCCGAAAATTAATTAGCTGAAAATCAACCAAAACTTTGAGGCAAATCTTATCGGAAAACAGCTGGGAGCTATTTTTAGCTGGGAGCTATTAAAGGAATGAGCCTTCGGTTCTTAAATTCAATTTCTACTGGGCGTAAAATTAAGTCTCTCTTTTCCACTTCCCCCCATTTTTGAAAAAAAAACGTTTAGAAAATCGATACAATATTTACAGACTTCAAGAAGATTTTCGGCCAGAAAATTAGCTAGAAATAAATCTGATCGGAATAAAAAACTTGTTAGGTACGGCCTCAAGGGTTTGACCCTCCTGCTTACCCAAAGGGTCCCAGAGAGGTACTATTTCCAGATATTGGCAGGCTAACCGTAGAAAAAATCGTTCTAAAGGCAACTTTGGCGCCCAAATAGGCTCTTTGGCTCTTTTTCTTTTTTCCCCCACCTGCAAATTTTTAAATACTCTCGCTCACTTGACAACGCCGTCCTTCTCACATCACTATGACGATTTTAGCTGTCATTGCTGCACCTCCCAAATTAACTCAGCTAACGACACACATGAATGCAATCCCACGACCCTAGCTACAACCACGCTACCCCAACTCCACCCTCACCCTTACACTAGCATACACTCACAAAAATCAAGAGAACCCTCCGCTATAGAACCTGTAAAAACTCAAGACCCATGGTCAAACCCCTGTACAGAGCTCATAGAAACCACAAGGAAAAAATACATCCAGGTGTTCCACTGGAAAACGGTTCTTCTAGGCTGGGCTTTTTCTTGTAGCCGCCTTCCAGAAGTTCGTATTTTAGGCATATATTTTTAGCTGGGAGCTATTAAAGGAATGAGCCTTCGGTTCTTAAATTCAATTTCTACTGGGCGTAAAATTAAGTCTCTCTTTTCCACTTCCCCCCATTTTTGAAAAAAAAACGTTTAGAAAATCCATACAATATTTACAGACTTCAAGAAGATTTTCGGCCAGAAATTTAGCTAGAAAAATATCTGGTCGGAACAAAAAACTTGTTAGGTACGGCCTCAAGGGTTTGACCCCCCTGCTTACCCAAAGGGTCAAAGAGGGGTACTATTCCGAGATATTGGCTGGCTAACCGTAGAAAAAATCGTTCTAAAGGCAACTTTGGCGCCCAAAAAGGCTCTTTTTCTTTTTTCCCCCACCTGCAAATTTTTAAATACTCTCGCTCACTTGACAACGCCGTCCTTCTCACATCACTATGACGATTTTAGCTGTCATTGCTGCACCTCCCAACTTCACTCAGCTAACGACACACATGAATGCAATCCCACAACCCTAGCTACAACCACGCTACCCCAACTCCACCCTCACCCTTACACTAGCCTACACTCACAAAAATCAAGAGAACCCTCCGCTATAGAACATGTAACAACTCAAGACCCATGGTCAAACCCCTGTACAGAGCTCATAGAAACCACAAGGAAAAAATACATCCAGGTGCTCCACTGGAAAACGGTTCTTCTAGGCTGGGCTTTTTCTTGTAGCCGCCTTCCAAAGTTCGTATTTTAGGCATATATTTTTAGCTGGGAGCTATTAAAGGAATGAGCCTTCGGTTCTTAAAATCAATTTCTACTGGGCGTAAAATTAGGTCTCTCTTTTCCACTTCCCTCCATTTTTGAAAAAAAAAAACGTTTAGAAAATCCATACAATATTTACAGACTTCAAGAAGAATTTCAGCCAGAAATTTAGCTAGATAAATCTGGTCGGAAAAAAAACTTGTTAGGTACGGCCTCAAGGGTTTGACCCCCCTGCTTACCCAAAGGGTCAAAGAGGGGTACTATTCCGAGATATTGGCTGGCTAACCGTAGAAAAAAATCGTTCTAAAGGCAACTTTGGCGCCCAAAAAGGCTCTTTTTCTTTTTTCCCCCACCTGCAAATTTTTAAATACTCTCGCTCACTTGACAACGCCGTCCTTCTCACATCACTATGACGATTTTAGCTGTCATTGCTGCACCTCCCAACTTCACTCAGCTAACGACACACATGAATGCAATCCCACAACCCTAGCTACAACCACGCTACCCCAACTCCACCCTCACCCTTACACTAGCCTACACTCACAAAAATCAAGAGAACCCTCCGCTATAGAACATGTAACAACTCAAGACCCATGGTCAAACCCCTGTACAGAGCTCATAGAAACCACAAGGAAAAAATACACCCAGGTGCTCCACTGGAAAACGGTTCTTCTAGGCTGGGCTTTTTCTTGTAGCCGCCTTCCAAAGTTCGTATTTTAGGCATATATTTTTAGCTGGGAGCTATTAAAGGAATGAGCCTTCGGTTCTTAAAATCAATTTCTACTGGGCGTAAAATTAGGTCTCTCTTTTCCACTTCCCCCCATTTTTGAAAAAAAAAACGTTTAGAAAATCCATACAATATTTACAGACTTCAAGAAGAATTTCGGCCAGAAATTTAGCTAGATAAATCTGGTCGGAACAAAAAAACTTGTTAGGTACGGCCTCAAAGGTTTGGCCCCCCTGCTTACCTAAAGGGTCAAAGAGGGGTACTATTTCGAGATATTGGATGGCTAACCTTAGAAAAAATCGTTCTAAAGGCAACTTTGGCGCCCAAATAGGCTCTTTTTCTTGTTCCCCACACCTGCAAATTTTTAAATACTCTCGCTCACTTGACAACGCCGTCCTTCTCACATCACTATGACGATTTTAGCTGTCATTGCTGCACCTCCCAAATTCACTCAGCTAACGACACACATGAATGCAATCCCACAACCCTAGCTACAACCACGCTACCCCAACTCCACCCTCAGCCTTACACTAGCCTACACTCACTAAAATCAAGAGAACCCTCCGCTATAGAACCTGTAACAACTCAAGACCCAGGGTCAAACCCCTGTACAGAGCTCATAGAAACCACAAGGAAAAAATAGATCCAGGTGTTCCACTGGAAAAACGGTTCTCCTAGGCTGGGCTTTTTCTTGTAGCCGCCTTCCAGAAGTTCGTATTTTAAGCATATATTTTTTTTAGCTGGGAGCTATTAAAGGAATGAGCATTCGCTTCTTAAATTCAATTTCTACTGGGCGTAAAATTAAGTCCCTCTTTTCCACTTCCCCCCATTTTTGAAAAAAAAACGTTTAAAAAATCCATACAATATTTACAGACTTTAAGATTTTCGGCCAGAAATTTAGCTAGAAATAAATCTGGTCGGAACAAAAAACTTGTTAGGTACGGCCTCAAGGGTTTGACCCCCCTGCTTACCCAAAGGGTCCCAGAGGGGTACTATTTCGAGATATTGGCTGGCTAACCGTAGAAAAAATCGTTATAAAGACAACTTTGGCGCCCAAATAGGCTCTTTTTCTGTTTCACCCCACCTGCAAATTTTTACAAATTTTTAAATACTCTTGCTCACTTGACAACGCCGTCCTTCTCACATCACTATGACGATTTTAGCTGTCATTGCTGCCCCTCCCAAATTCACTCAGCTAACGACACACATGAATGCAATCCCACAACCCTAGCTACAACCACGCTACCCCAACTCCACCCTCACCCTTACACTAGCCTACACTCACAAAAATCAAGAGAACCCTCCGCTATAGAACATGTAACAACTCAAGACCCATGGTCAAACCCCTGTACAGAGCTCATAGAAACCACAAGGAAAAAATACATCCAGGTGCTCCACTGGAAAACGGTTCTTCTAGGCTGGGCTTTTTCTTGTAGCCGCCTTCCAAAGTTCGTATTTTAGGCATATATTTTTAGCTGGGAGCTATTAAAGGAATGAGCCTTCGGTTCTTAAAATCAATTTCTACTGGGCGTAAAATTAGGTCTCTCTTTTCCACTTCCCCCCATTTTTGAAAAAAAAAACGTTTAGAAAATCCATACAATATTTACAGACTTCAAGAAGAATTTCGGCCAGAAATTTAGCTAGATAAATCTGGTCGGAACAAAAAACTTGTTAGGTACGGCCTCAAAGGTTTGACCCCCCTGCTTACCTAAAGGGTCAAAGAGGGGTACTATTTCGAGATATTGGATGGCTAACCTTAGAAAAAATCGTTCTAAAGGCAACTTTGGCGCCCAAATAGGCTCTTTTTCTTGTTCCCCACACCTGCAAATTTTTAAATACTCTCGCTCACTTGACAACGCCGTCCTTCTCACATCACTATGACGATTTTAGCTGTCATTGCTGCACCTCCCAAATTCACTCAGCTAACGACACACATGAATGCAATCCCACAACCCTAGCTACAACCACGCTACCCCAACTCCACCCTCAGCCTTACACTAGCCTACACTCACTAAAATCAAGAGAACCCTCCGCTATAGAACCTGTAACAACTCAAGACCCAGGGTCAAACCCCTGTACAGAGCTCATAGAAACCACAAGGAAAAAATAGATCCAGGTGTTCCACTGGAAAAACGGTTCTCCTAGGCTGGGCTTTTTCTTGTAGCCGCCTTCCAGAAGTTCGTATTTTAAGCATATATTTTTTAGCTGGGAGCTATTAAAGGAATGAGCTTTCGCTTCTTAAATTCAATTTCTACTGGGCGTAAAATTAAGTCCCTCTTTTCCACTTCCCCCCATTTTTGAAAAAAAAAAACGTTTAAAAAATCCATACAATATTTACAGACTTTAAGATTTTCGGCCAGAAATTTAGCTAGAAATAAATCTGGTCGGAACAAAAAACTTGTTAGGTACGGCCTCAAGGGTTTGACCCCCCTGCTTACCCAAAGGGTCCCAGAGGGGTACTATTTCGAGATATTGGCTGGCTAACCGTAGAAAAAATCGTTATAAAGACAACTTTGGCGCCCAAATAGGCTCTTTGGCTCTTTTTCTGTTTCACCCCACCTGCAAATTTTTACAAATTTTTAAATACTCTTGCTCACTTGACAACGCCGTCCTTCTCACATCACTATGACGATTTTAGCTGTCATTGCTGCCCCTCCCAAATTCACTCAGCTAACGACACACATGAATGCAATCCCACAACCCTAGCTACAACCACGCTACCCCAACTCCACCCTCACCCTTACACTAGCCTACACTCACAAAAATCAAGAGAACCCTCCGCTATAGAACCTGTAACAGCTCAAGACCCATGGTCAAACCCCTGTACAGAGCTCATAGAAACCACAAGGAAAAAATACATCCAGGTGTTCCACTGGAAAACGGTTTTAATGATCTCATCAAAAATTAAAGTTGGCTATAACTTCATTGAAACGCTCAATCGAATTCTGAACATCCTAAAAGAAACCCACAAAAATACCATCGCAATGCACGCACCAATGATCGTTCTACGCTTACTACTGTACAAAGCGAAGTCCGAGAAGGACGGATCTTCATCTAAAACAAAAGCAAGGCGACTTAAGCAATGGCAGGACAGAGACCTGGATGACCAATATAACGAAGGGAAGGCGCAGCACATGAGCTTGACAAAAGGAAATAGACGAAAAAGAAAACCTGAGCCTGAAGCACAACAGTTCAACTAACTATTGAATACTGGTAAAACATCAAGCTCAACGCACGGATCTCATGGACTATCTGATGTAAACGAATGGAGATGTATTCTAACACACTTCGGACAACAATCAGTTGCGAATTCAAAAACATTAACTAAAATTGCCAAAAATTTGCTACCGAAGAACTTAAACCAGAACTAATGGAACCATATGACGCATGTAGATTAATACCCTTAGATAAGAACCCAGGAGTAAGACTTATAGCCATAGAAGTTATGCGTAGGATCATAGGACGAACATTCGCCAAATGCCTAAAAAACGAACTCAGGTCGCTCGGTTCAAACTACCAACTGTCTAGGACAAAAACGCGCATTGAATATGCGATCCACACGCTGAAAGATAAAAACAGCAAAACCTCGTCGGTGCTGTTTTACTGATAGGTACCGAAGACGCTTGCAACTCGCTAAATCAAAAGCTGTTATTAAAAATATCGAAAATACCTAAGCGCCCAAATACAGTAACAATAGTTGCTGGATACAATAACAGGATACAATTTGAAGCCAGTAAAGTCAGGCAAAAAATATTTCCAAAAATGGCACACTTATTAATATATTTGAAGGATTTTAAGAGACAGACCTAGGGGCGAAGTTGCAACTTCGCAAACAAGAGCGACAACGATTCGGATGCACAAAGGCTTTTAAATCTACAAAAACTCAAATTTTGCGTGTAATAATTTGGAATGTAATAAACTAAAAGCCACCAACTAACTAGCTTTGCAGGTAAAAAATTATAAACTATTAGCGTGTAAGGAAAATCGAAAGAAAAAATCTTAACCGTAGCAATATATGATTTAGCTCCAACGTAAAAAACACATGCAAAAAAAATACGTTAAAAACGCCTAAACAAGAAATAAATCGAGCTAGAAAATTTCTGAGGAGGGACTCAAATTTTTAGACACTTGTATGAAACAAATAGCTTTTTCTAGATCAATTGATGAATTAAAAAAGCATCAACTATGTTAACTTGTTACTAGTCAAATGTCATAGCACATAGTGTCAATCGGCCAGAAGTTTGATTTCATTTGGAATTTTGATTTCCTTTGAAATGGAGTGTATGATACGTCAAAAACAGCAAATTAAAACGTTATAAGTCCAAAGAACCGAAAAGTAATTATTTTTTGGTTCACGAAGAAGACATTAATTAATTAAACTAACATCTTATTTCAATTTCTGGATGTGAGGAGCTAGGAGTTAGCAATGTGTAGATCCATCTTTGATGGATGGGGTAATTTTATCAACTGAAAAAAAAACATTAAGAATACTAATAATGACATATAGCCCTGTTTTTAGGAGACAGAAATGACAAAAAAAAACACTCTTGGGCGCCAATTATTTGATTGAGTCAATTTTGATTCCGACCATTGAAAATGAGGAGGAACTTTTTATTTGATTGTGCTCATTTTTTGTGATCTTTTTTTGGGTTTTTGTTCGCCATTTGAGAAATGGGGAGGAACTAAGTATTCGGGTGCGTTTTAGTTTTTGATTT
The DNA here is from genome assembly GCF_963678635.1 of Symsagittifera roscoffensis. Taxonomy (NCBI): domain Eukaryota; kingdom Metazoa; phylum Xenacoelomorpha; order Acoela; family Convolutidae; genus Symsagittifera; species Symsagittifera roscoffensis. The sequence continues at coordinate 2,597,669 of NC_087066.1, forward strand.
TGTTCACGCAAAATCAGCTAACTTAACTAAACTCAAGCAAAATTAAAATAACAGCAAAAACGTTTAATTTTCTTTTAGATTTTTGCTTTTCTAGGCATTTTTTTTCAAAAACTGCTTGCTTGATTACCACGAATTTCAATTGACTAAGGCTTTCAAAGTTGTCGTTTTTCGTTCAGATCTTTTTATCACACCACGCAGAAAAAATTTACTAATTTGAAAAATCCTTTTGTATTTTTATAAACCTATGGTCGGAACATTCTGTGCTAATTGCACACTATCTAGCTATCCTGGATTTAGTTTGCAAAAAGAATAGACCCGTGCCGGAGTCATACCCTCAATCTGGAAGTTAGTTCTAATGCCAGAAATGGACGCTATCTCAATACCAAACCTGCAAAAGAAGCGAAATTGTTTCGCCTAATTGTTGAAATAAGCTTATTACATAGTGTGTCTGTTCAAATTCACCTCTTGTGTAATTTCATATTGAATGCGCTGGGCTTTTCTAACTGACTTAAATTACCAAATCTTGCCGTCCCAGCCGTAGACAAGGAAGTTTCTTTGAATAGACGCAAGAAGGAGTCAGCTCGTGGAAAGACCTCCAAAACAACGTCAGGTTGTACCACTCCTTACTCTCTTTTTCTCCATCGCCCTTGTCTAAAACCAACTTTCAATCCTAATTGAAAGTATTCATACATCACCCCAGGACTCAATGTCTCGAAGAGCTTTCTTTCTGGCCCCAGTTGTCTGTATTTCAGGTAGATATCGCGATTTCAGGCAAGACGCATCCCTGACTTTTTACAGAAACTAGTGATCGGGACTTCAAGGAACAAATATATCAAACCAGCTCTAGTAAAATTAGCAACTCACTCCTACAGCAGCGCAACGCTTCATGATCTGTTCGAAACAGTTTTGCAATACAGACCTAAGCGCCCAAATATAGTAACAATAGTTGCAGGATACAATAACAGGCTGCATCTGCAAGATTTAGAACAGCAGTGTAAAACCCTGACTAACCTCGTCACTAACAAGTTTCAGCCCCAGACACTGATCATCCCCAAAACATATCAGAACTGCAAAATCGCAGAATTTACATTCATAATCATGTGCTGTTTAATTCTATAGATAGATTTGTACATCTACATACACTTATGGTCTCACTTCAACCTAAATCTAACACGTCAAGCGTTCTGTCATGATGGCATCCATTTCTCGTTCTACGGAAAGGATTTCTTAACCAATTTTCTCGCAATTTAATTCATAAATTCTCTCGCTCACTTGACACCTCCGTCCTTCTCACTTCACTCAGCTAACGACACACATGAATGCAATCCCACGACCCTAGCTACAACCACGCTACCCCAACTCCACCCTCACCCTTACACTAGCCTACATTCACAAAAATCAAGAGAACCCTCCGCTATAGAACCTGTAACAACTCAAGACCCATGGTCAAACCCCTGTACAGAGCTCATAGAAACCACAAGGAAAAAGTACATCCAGGTGTTTCACTGGAAAACGGTTTTAATGATCTCATCAAAAATTAAAGTTGGCTATAACTTCATTGAAACGCTCAATCGAACTCTGAACATCCTAAAAGAAACCAACAAGAATACCATCGCAATGCACGCACCAATGATCGTTCTACGCTTACTACTGTACAAAGCGAAGTCCGAGAACGACGGATCTTCATCTAAAACAATAGCAAGGCGAGTTAAGTAATGACGGGACGGAGACCTGGATGACCAATATAACGAAGGGAAGGCGCAGCAAATGAGCTTGACAAAAGGAAATAGACGAAAAAGAAAAACTGAGCCTGAAGCACAACAGTTCAACCAACTATTGAATACTGGTAAAATATCGAGCTCAACGCACGGATCTCATGGACTATCTGATGTAAACGAATGGAGACGTATTCTAACACACGTCGGACAACAATCAGTTGCGAATTCAAAAACATTAACTAAAACTGCCAAAAATTTGCTACCGAAGAACTTAAACCAGAACTAATGGAACCATATGACGCATATAGATTAATACCCTTAGATAAGAACCCAGGAGTAAGACTCATAGGCATAGAAGTTATGCGTAGGATCATAGGACGAACATTCGCAAAATGCCTAAAAAACGAACTCATGTCTCTCGGTTCAAACTACCAACTTTCTAGGACAAAAATGCGCATTGAATATGCGACCCACACGCTGAGAGATGAAAACAGCAAAACCTCGTCGGTGCTGTTTTACTGATAGCTACCGAAAACGCTTTCAACCCGCCAAATCAAAAGCTGTTATTAAAAAATATCAAAAAAACCTAAGCGCCCAAATAGAGTAACAATAGTCTCTGGATACAATAACAGGCTGCAACTGCAAGAATTAGAACAGCAGTGTAAAACCCTGATTAACCTCGTCACTAACAAGTTTCAGTCCCAGACACTGATCATCCCCAAAACATATCAGAACTGCAAAATCGCAGAATTTACATTCATAATCATGTGCTGTTTAATTCTATAGATAGATTTGTACATCTACATACACTTATGGTCTCACTTCAACCTAAATCTAACACGTCAAGCGTTCTGTCATGATGGCATCCATTTCTCGTTCTACGGAAAGGATTTCTTAACCAATTTTCTCGCAATTTAATTCATAAATTCTCTCGCTCACTTGACACCTCCGTCCTTCTCACTTCACTCAGCTAACGACACACATGAATGCAATCCCACGACCCTAGCTACAACCACGCTACCCCAACTCCACCCTCACCCTTACACTAGCCTACATTCACAAAAATCAAGAGAACCCTCCGCTATAGAACCTGTAACAACTCAAGACCCATGGTCAAACCCCTGTACAGAGCTCATAGAAACCACAAGGAAAAAGTACATCCAGGTGTTCCACTCGAAAACGGTTTTAATGATCTCATCAAAAATTAAAGTTGGCTATAACTTCATTGAAACTCTCAATCGAACTCTGAACATCCTAAAAGAAACCAACAAGAATACCATCGCAATGCACGCACCAATGATCGTTCTACGCTTACTACTGTACAAAGCGAAGTCCGAGAACGACGGATCTTCATCTAAAACAATAGCAAGGCGAGTTAAGTAATGACGGGACGGAGACCTGGATGACCAATATAACGAAGGGAAGGCGCAGCAAATGAGCTTGACAAAAGGAAATAGACGAAAAAGAAAAACTGAGCCTGAAGCACAACAGTTCAACCAACTATTGAATACTGGTAAAACATCGAGCACAACGCACGGATCTCATGGACTATCTGATGTAAACGAATGGAGACGTATTCTAACACACGTCGGACAACAATCAGTTGCGAATTCAAAAACATTAACTAAAACTGCCAAAAATTTGCTACCGAAGAAATTAAACCAGAACTAATGGAACCATATGACGCATATAGATAAATACCCTTAGATAAGAACCCAGGAGTAAGACTCATAGGCATAGAAGTTATGCGTAGGATCATAGGACGAACATTCGCCAAATGCCTAAAAAACGAACTCATGTCTCTCGGTTCAAACTACCAACTGTCTAGGACAAAAATGCGCATTGAATATGCGACCCACACGCTGAGAGATAAAAACAGCAAAACCTCGTCGGTGCTGTTTTACTGATAGGTACCGAAAACGCTTTCAACCCGCTAAATCAAAAGCTGTTATTAAAAAATATCAAAAAAACCTAAGCGCCCAAATAGAGTAACAATAGTCTCTGGATACAATAACAGGCTGCAACTGCAAGATTTAGAACAGCAGTGTAAAACCCTGATTAACCTCGTCACTAACAAGTTTCAGTCCCAGACACTGATCAACCCCAAAACAATTCAGAACTGCAAAATCGCAAAATTTATATTTATAATCATGTGCTGTTTAATTTTATAGATAGATTTGTACATCTACATACACTTATGGTCTCACTTCAACCTAAATCTAACACGTCAAACGTTCTGTCATGATGGCATCCATTTCTCGTTCTACGGTAAGGATTTCTTAACCAATTTTCTTGCAATTTAATTTATAAATTCTCTCGCTCACTTGACACCTCCGTCCTTCTCACATCACTATGACGATTTTAGCTGTCACCGCTGCACCTCCCATATTCACCCAGCTAACTACACCCATGAATGCTATCATACAACCCTAGCTACAACCACGCTACCCCAACTCCACCCTCACCCTTACACTAGCCTACACTCACAAAATCAATAGAACCCTCCGATATAGAACCTGTAACAACTCAAGTCCCATGGTCAAACCACTATACAGAGCTCATAGAAACCACAGGGAAAATATTCATCCAAGTTTTCCACTGGAAAACGGTTTTCATGATCTCATCTAAAAATAAAGTTGGCTATAACTTCATTGAAACGCTCAATCGAACTCTGAACATCCTAAAAAAACCTACAAAAATACCATCGCAATGCACGCAACAATGATCTTTCTACGCTTACTACGGTGCAAAGCGAAGTCCGAGAACGACGGATCTTCATCTAAAACAATAGCAAGGCGAGTTAAGTAATGACAGGACGGAGACTTAGATGACCAATATAACGAAGGGAAGGCGCAGCAAATGAGCTCGACAAAAGGAAAAAAACGAAAAAGAAAAACTGAGCCTGACGCACAACAGTTCAACCAACTATTGATTACTGGTAAAATATCAAGCTCAACGCACGGATCTCATGGACTATCTGATGTAAATGAATGGAGACGTATTCTAACACACTTCGGACAACAATCAGTTGCGAATTCAAAAACAATAACTAAAATTGCCAAAAACTAATTGGCTACCGAAGAATTTAAACCGGAACTAATGGAACCATATGACGGATGTGGATTAATACCCTTGGATAAGAACCCAGGAAAAACACTCATAGGCATAGAAGTTATGCGTAGGATCATAGGACGAACATTCGCCATATGCCTAAAAAACATACTCATGTCGCTCGGTTCGAACTACTAACTGTCTAGGACAAAAATGCGCATTGAATATGCGATCCACACGCTGAAAGATAAAAACAGCAAAACATCGTCGGTGCTGTTTTACTGATAGGTACCGAAAACGCTTTCAACCCGCTAAATCAAAAGCTGTTATTAAAAAATATCGAAAAGACCTAAGCGCCCAAATAGAGTAACAATAGTTGCTGGATACAATAACAGGCGGCAACTGCAAGATTTAGAACAGCAGTGTAAAAACCTGATTAACCTCGTCACTAACAAGTTTCAGCCCCAGACACTGATCATCCCCAAAACAATTCAGAACTGCAAAATCGCAGAATTAATATTTATAATCATGTGCTGTTTAATTTTATAGATAGATTTGTACATCTACATACACTTATGGTCTCACTTCAACCTAAATCTAACACAACAAACGTTCTGTCATGATGGCATCCATTTCTCGTTCTACGGTAAGGATTTCTTAACCAATTTTCTTGCAATTTAATTTATAAATTCTCTCGCTCACTTGACACCTCCGTCCTTCTCACTTCACTCAGCTAACGACACACATGAATGCAATCCCACGACCCTAGCAACAACCACGCTACCCCAACTCCACCCTCACCCTTACACTAGCCTACACTCACAAAATCAAGAGAACCCTCCGCTATAGAACCTGTAACAACTCAAGACCCATGGTCAAACCACTGTACAGAGCTCATCGAAAACACAAGGAAAATATTCATCCAAGTTTTCCACTGGAAAACGGTTTTCATGATCTCATCTAAAAATAAAGTTGGCTATAACTTCATTGAAACGCTCAATCGAACTCTGAACATCCTAAAAGAAACCAACAAAAATACCATCGCAATGCACGCACCAATGATCTTTCTACGGTTACTACTGTGCAAAGCGAAGTCCGAGAACGACGGATCTTCGTCTAAAGCAATAGCAAGGCGACTTAAGTAATGACAGGACGGAGACTTAGATGATCAATATAACGAAGGGAAGGCGCAGCAAATGAGCTTGACAAAAGGAAATAGACGAAAAAGAAAAACTGAGCCTGAAGCACAACAGTTTAACCAACTATTGATTACTGGTGAATGTCAAGCTCAACGCACGAATCTTTTGGACTATCTGATGTAAATGAATGGAGACGTATTCTAACACACTTCGGACAACAATCAGTTGCGAATTCAAAAACAATTACTAAAATTGCCAAAAACTTATTGGCTACCGAAGAATTTAAACCGGAACTAATGGTTCCATATGACGCATGTAGATTAATACCCTTAGATAAGAACCCAGGAAAAACACTCATAGGCATACAAGTTATGCGTAGGATCATAGGACGAACATTCGCCAAATGCCTAAAAAACGAACTCATGTCGCTCGGTTCGAACTACTAACTGTCTAGGACAAAAATGGGCACTGAATATGCGATCAACACGCTGAGAGAAAAAACCAGCAAAACCTCGTCGGTGCTGTTTTACTGATAGGTACCGTAAACGCTTTCAACCCGCTAAATCGAAAGCTGTTATTAAAAAACATCGAAAATACCTGAGCGCCCAATTAAGTAACAATAGTTGCTGGATACAATAACAGGCTGCATCTGCAAGATTTAGAACAGCAGTGTAAAACCCTGATTAACCTCGTCACTAACAAGTTTACGCCCCAGACACTGATCATCCCTAAAACAATTCAGAACTGCAAAATCGCAGAATTTACATTCATAATCATGTGCTGTTTAATTTTATAGATAGATTTGTACATCTACATACACTTATGGTCTCACTTCAATCTAAATCTAACACGACAAATGTTCTGTCATGATCACATCCATTTCTCGTTCTACGGTAAAGATTTCTTAACTAAATTTCTTGCAATTTAATATATAAATTCTCTCGCTCACTTGACACCTCCGTCCTTCTCACATCACTATGACGATTTTAGCTGTCATCGCTGCATCTCCCATATTCATTCAGCTAACGACACACATGAATGCAAATCCACAACCCTAGCTACAACCACGCTACCCCAACTCCACCCTCACCCTTACTTTAGCTTACACTCGCAAAATCAAGAGAACCCTCCGCTATAGAACCTGTAACAACAAGACCCATGGTCAAACCCATGTACAGAGCTCATAGAAACCACAAGGAAAATATTCATCCAGGTGTTCCACTGGAAAACGGTTTTCATGATCTCATCAAAAATTAAAGTTGGCTATAACTTCAATGAGACGCTCAATCGAACTCTGAACATCCTGAAAGAAAACCACAAAAATACCATCGCAAAGCACGCACCAATGATCTTTCTACGCTTACTACTGTGCAAAGCGAAGTCCGAGAACGACGGATCTTCATCTCAAACAACAGCAAGGCGACTTAAGTAATGACAGGAGGCAGACCTGGATGACCAATATAACGAAGGGAAGGCGCAGCAAATGAGCTTGACAAAAGGAAATAGACGAAAAAGAAAAACTGAGCCTGAAGCACAACAGTTCAACCAACTATTGAATACTGGTAAAATATCAAGCTCAACGCACGGATCCCATGGACTATCTGATGTAAATGAACGGAGACGTATTCTAACACACTTCGGACAACAATCAGTTGCGAATTCAAAAACAATAACTAAAATTGCCAAAACCTAATTGGCTACCGAAGAACTTAAACCAGAACTAATGGAACCATATGACTCATGTAGATTAATACCCTTAGATAAGAACCGAGAAGTAAGACTCATAGGCATAGAAGTTATGCGTAGGATCATAGGACGAACATTCGCCAAATGCCTAAAAAACGAACTGATGTCGCTCGGTTCAAACTACCAACTGTCTAGGACAAAAATGGGCACTGAATATGCGATCCACACGCTGAGAGATAAAAACATCAAAACGTCGTCGGTGTTGTTTTACTGATAGGTGCCGAAAACGCTTTCAACCCGCTGAATCGAAAGCTGTTATTAAAAAAACATCGAAAATACCTGCCAACGCTCAAGAAGGGACAACCCAGGGGGATCCGGTAGCAATGGCCGTGTACGGTCTAGCCATAACACCCCTCATAAAACTTTTATCAGAAGACAACGTAACCCAGAAATGGTACGCGACGGTAAATTAGGTATTTTACGAACCGTCCTCGAATAAATTGTATCACTAGGTAAAATTTTTGGCTATCATGTTAAAGCATCCAAATGCCAACTCATAGTCAAGGATGAAAAATTCGATGAAGCTGAAAAAAACTTCAAAAATACAAGAATCATTGTGAAAACAGGCACCCGAGTGCTTGCTTCTGTTGTAGGAACAGAATCTGAATGTAAAAAGATCGAGCTTAAAACCGCTTAAAAATCCCCTCAAAACGTTAATGCCTACTATACTAAAGGAGTTCAAGAAAACCTTTAATTTCTAACCAGGACAACGCCCAACTGTATGGAAAATTTAGAAACATGTGAAAAGATTATCAAAGAACAACTAGTACTGAACCTAGTCGGTAAAGACACATTAAACCCCCAGTTCCGTGAGATATCTTTTGAAATGTACGGCCTTAACATCCAGCTGCCTTCCGACCGAGAAACCTATCTAGAATGGTCTAAGGAAACATCTTTAGTACTGGATTCTCAAGATCCTGTTACAACAAAAACACAGCAAGAAAAAACTTGTACGAAAATCATAGAAATAGATAACTGATAGATTAAACCGAAATGAAAGAAAATTCATAAGCACCTTACATGAAGCTGACAAATATGAAATCGACATGGCCTCTGAAAAGGGAGCCTCTAACTTTACCACTACGCAGATACACACTCAACCTGAATAATTCAGAATTCAGAGATAGTATTTGCTCAAGATACGAATGGGAACAATAAAGAATTTTAATCGCTGAGTAGAGTAGTTACTGCCCACTGATTTTCGGATGCACCGGTGGGGCTGCTCCAACAGCCACGCGGACGATGCAGCGATTAGCCGAAACACTAAGTGAAAAGAGACAAGAAAGCTACCCAGAAACGATAAACTACATAAGAACTAAAATAAGCTTCGCTCTTCTGAGTTGTTAAGAACACTTTGTTGCAGAGCACAGTTCAATTTATCGACAATTCAATGAGCGCTATTGTAGAGGGAGGACGGCTGAGATAAATTAATATTACGACAATGCATTTAATGGTGATATATGGCTTCAATGATAAAATGATACAGTTTGCTGATATATAAATATTTGCATTTGTATAACGCTGGTATGGCCCTATCCAGCTTGTGCATTGACCTAAACTAAACGGAAGGGTCCCTTCTGTAATTTAATAATTGAAATTTAATTATAAATAAAGTAAACAACTGATTCTGTTGCTCTAAATATAAGAGTACATGTTCCGGTTTGATGACACTTGCTAATCGCAGGCATAATGGCATAATCAAGTTTACAAAAAAAGCGTGTTTCGAGAAAACTTGTTTTAAAAAATTTCAACGGCAGAAAAACGACCACAGAAGTCATTTAAATTACGCTAACTTGGTAACAATCTATTACAGATGTAGCCAACCTGAAAACTTAAATACAGATACAACTCTGTTTTCAGACTGAAGCAAAGGGTGAATTATAAATTATTTAATTTCGTTCTTGAAATCTCCGTTATCGTTTTGTGAACAACCTTTGTCTTTTTGTAGAGCAGCTCGCATATGCAATAGACTATATAAGCTGTCGATACTCTGAGGATTGCCTTTGATTGTATAAAGAGTCATCCCACTCTGATTTTCGGTCAGCGAGCTCAGCTTGATAGCCTTCTCAGATGCTTTTTCAATTATTTGACCGGCAAACAATTTGCAGTTTAAGATCAGTTGAAATGTAGCATTAGTACGCATCACGACTCTGACAGAAGCCGGTACATTGCTATCTTTGTCCTTCGATTCCTCGTTCACTTTCAAGATACCTTGACCTCTTTCCTTCCAATTTTTCACCTCTGAGTCATATTGAAACAATTTAGCGCTCATTTGAAATACGGTAAGCTCATTTTCTTCGCCGGTTTTGCAATGACTTTGAGGTATGATTTTCGAGCTGATTTCAGAGTCAACGTGTCCATTTTTTTCTCCAAACAGCATTGGCGGAGGCTTTACACAGTCACCAAATGCTTTACTAGTAATATCAGCTTCATCTTTCTTGTTCTGTGACAAATCATTTTCTGTGGATAATGTTGTGGCCCTGCTATCAAGATTTTGGCCAAAAGTGAACGTTGAAGTAGTGGAGAATCCTCCGAAAACATGACCAGTAGTTCCCAGTTTTCCAGACTTTGAGGCGTCGATCTCCTTCAGCGTGATATCTGTACTACCTATGGTCGTTGATTCACCTACATTCACTTTTGTTTCGCTAGTGCTACCTGATAGGGTTGAGAGCTCATCTCCGTTCTCTTCGTTTTTAGCTGATTCTGAATCAACTGTAGAAGCTTTGGATATACTAACAGTAGATAACCTTGTTAGAGAAAGGAACTTCTCGGACGGGTTTGTAGAATTCTGGTCGACTGTGGTCACATCATTATTATTTTGCTGGACTGAGAGAAACAAACTTGACGCATTTGATTCTAATTTGGATGGCTTCAGAAAATTCAAAGACTTGTTTTTTGGTTTTTTAGAATTTTCTGTTTCTTCATCCACTCTTCCGAAAAGCGTATCGAATCGGTTTGTGGTTTTGCTTTTTTTGGCATCAGGTTGTGATATGGGGCTATCTAAATCATCTCGCCGATCAGAGAAGCCGGTTCTACCCGCGCTTGATTCTACAACGACCAAGTTGCTTCTCTTCAACACAGTACCTTCTTTCTTTTTATTCGAATCCATAAAAAATTTGATCTGAAATTGGCCAATTTTAAAGATTTCCTGCAGATACGCAAGTGATCATCTTCGCTACTAATCATATAATCAAGCCGCCGATGAAACGCTACCTGACTCAATTTCAGTACAGTAGAAGAAGAAGAAAGAACACTTGAATTACTATACAATAAAGAGCCGAGGCATCAGTGTAGCAAAGTGTAAATAATAAAATTGGTTATAAATTCATTGGTTACATCAAACAAAAACAAAACATCAGAAAACAAGATATAAACAAAACAAAAAAAAACAAAATCGGTTACAGTTCGGAAATTGGTTGATTAAAGTATATGAAGTTTTGGATACTATAGAAAAATAAAGATTTAAGAATTAGGAACAAGCTGGTAATAAAACGTTACAAACAATTTTACAGATAGTCCAATTATACAGCGTATATACAGAGTATATACAGTTTCTCTTTCAAGCAATGTGTGAAAAATTAAACTGAATTAAATCATATATAACTAGCAAAAACGGAAATCACGCCACCTATTTGTATTAGTACATTTGGATTAAGAATTTTTTAAAATTGTTAATTCAAACGTTTTCGCACATTTTGTGCATCGTCAGGATATAAAAATTTTTATTTACAATAAAATGATCAAAGATCATGTATGAAATTCAAAAAGAACATGTTAGAAATTTTTAACCAATCACATTCTTACATCTGTTATTACGTAATCATTATTTCATCGATTATGACAATTTGCTTACTTTTTTTGTTACTTGAGTCATAATTTTTCGATTTGATGTTTTATCCAAACTGACATGTCAGTTTATTTTTTCAAAAATTGCAATTTTAGTCATGTTTAAACATGTACTATAATTTTAATGTCAGCTCCCTGCTCCTGAACTCCTCGCGCGTGTTAATTCTGGGGCGTTCTTTCCAAATATGTAAGGCCTCCAGAGTGAGGAGTTTCTGTATGTTACTTGATTGATCTATAATCTCGGACTTAAGCTCAGCGCTCTTACCATCCCTGTCACATTCTCTCAAATGTTGCCCTACTGGCGAATCTTCCTTGTGATGCTCTTCAATCCGCGTGGTCAAATGCCGGACCGTTTGTCCAACATAGGTGGAATTACATCCACTACATGTGAGCTTGTAGACCACTCTGGATTTCAAATCTTTCGCAAAGGGAGATTTAAGGGACGGTAGGCAAGTCTTGAGCTTTCTCGTAGTAAATATCACTGGGGCTCCGGCGTTTTGACGCAGTTTGGCAGCAAACCACTCTGATGCATTACCCCGGTATTGTAATGTTATAATGGGTGCACTGACCTTTAAAGGATCTTCCTTGACTGATGTTACCGTTGTTCTTGTGTCAGTTTTTCGGTCGATGATCTTATTCAACGTTCTTAATACGACACCATCTGACCATTTTTCAGGGTATTGATTATCCACCCATTGTTCTTTTTTAATCTTCATTGCCTTGTCAAAGTTTTCCCATGTTGATGTACTTCAAAAATCCGATGAACAGTACCCTCAACTACATTGCGTTTATATGTTTTATTGTAATGGAGCGCAGCTTCTGAAGATAAGGATAGTCCCCGTATCCGTTGGTTTTTGATACCATCCACATGTTACCTTTTTTCGTGAGTCCACATTAATGTTCAAATCTAGAAAGGCTAAGTCTCCGTTCGAATCCGGATTTTCGATAGTGAATTGTAAGTTGGGGTGGAGCTCATTAGCTGCTTTTAACACTATATCTGGATCCCCCTTTACCGTCCTCACAATATCATCTACATATCTTAGGAACGCTTAGACATTTTCTGTTGGTTTTTCTTGATCTCGCTGCTCTTTACATCTCTTACAATACCAAACAATTTCTGAGATTTGCTCCTATTCTTTGTCGGATACATTACTACACTTTAAATGGTACCAATTTAAACAAGCTTCGCATTCGATCCCCTTACTTCTTTATGTTACCCTCCGCTCGCAATCAGGGCATAGGCCATTCCGGTTTTCATTTAGCTGCGTCAACGCAGGTACTTCCTTCATTAATGCATATTCGTACTCCTTTAGCCATAAATTGGCAAGAATGACAGCAAGGGATGCACCCATTGCCAACCCATCCTTTTGTACGTACCATAAACCATTGCATTTGAAGTGCACCTTACTTACAGCCCAGCCATGTTCAACAATTTCTTCATAGTTCCGCGTGCCAGTTTAGGAGGACTAGTTTGTTCGTATAGTTTCCTCAGTGCTATATCTATTGCCTCCTTTAGTGGGACATTAGTGTACAAACTTTTGACATCCAGGGAGATAATACTCTCATTATAGTCTAGATCTATGTTCTCTATGATCTCCCGAGCCATTTGTGTGTTTGTCTCAATGTTTGCCCCCTCAATGTTGTCAAAAAAATTTGGCCAAAGTTTTATTTAGATGTTCATATGAGCTCCCTGGCAGTGACAGTACGGGACGGAGAGGGGTTCCTTTCTTATGTACTTTAGCCAATCCATATAATCGAGCTGGCTGCCCTCCCGTGGACCTAAGCCTACTATACAGTGCCTCATCGATCTCATCTTTCTTTTTCATGGCCAACAGTTCTTTGTTGATGTCTTTCTCAATTTTCATAACAACACTATCAGTTAAACCTGGTTTTTCGCTAAATTGTTCCGATTGCAGCAGCTCAGTTAGTTTAGCCTCATATGTCGTTTTCTTCATTACACAGAAGCCAACACCTTTATCGAATGGGACTGCCAAGAGACCATTGTCCTTCAAATACTTCCTGGCTTTCTCAATCCCTCTATCCGACGGTGATTGCCGCACACGTTTAGCGTATGATTTTGCAGCTGCTTCAATTTCACATAATTTTTCACCTGGTACCTTTTGCGATTTATGCTCAGATAAAAAATTATCAAGAAAGTGAAGTTCATTGAAATGATCCCTCACCGGGTGCTTTGGGCCAAAACCTAACACTTCATGAACCCACTTGGGTAGCTCAATGCCATCTAGTGCTCTGACTGATTTGTCATTCACTTTCATTAACGGTCTGTCCTGCCGCTCTGCTAGCTTTTTTAACTTCTTTTCATGTCTATCCTTGATGTCGTGGATAGCAATTCTAGCCTGGAGCTTTAGATAAAATGCTATTGAGGGCCACCATTGTTCATCTATCCCTCTCCGCACTACCTCTCTTGCCTTAGCTAGATCATCCTCTATCTTCTTCTCTTCTGACCTTGCCTGATTTACCTCTGTTCTTAGGAGTTTTAATTGAAAGCTATGCACCGCTTGGTCCAAAAAAACCCCATTTTCTGGCACCCGAAATCTCAAAAAATCTGGTATTATGTCATTGCTTTGACATTTCCGTAAAAACTTCAATCGATAGAAATTGTTGTTTAATTTATTTGAATACTTCAGGTAATTCAAAACTAATTTCCAAGTTTGTTTTTTCCTGAGTATCCATCTCAGCATCGGTGGGGGCAAAATTACGGCGGTCATTATCCTGCAGGCCACGAGCACTTAAACTCATGCGGCACTCAGCAGGATAATTCACACAGTAGATTCACTTACCCAATCCGCGCCCTTTCAGCCGATGGTAGAGAGACGTCAGTCGTTGTTTCCTCTCTGCGTGCCTTCGCCTTGCGTCGTCCTTGTGATGGTTTCTGAGTCCGCGCTCTTATCTTTGAGAATATCCCGGGCAAGTTCTCTCTATGTGTCAGCACAACTCGCAATGACTTCAACTCAAGTTCACTCGATTGATGAACTTCCAGGTATTGTCTCACCAAAGCGGGATCCTGCCTCTTGCCTCTCGAGATCAATTTCGTTGATGGGACTATCAAGATCCCTGTACGCATCAGAGAATCAAAGATATCTGTCGTTCTGGTTCTTCTGCAATATATAATCGCCTTAAACCGATGTCGCTTTGATTGCAAATACGAAATTAAATCGTCCAGAGGATAAAGCGTGTTGGCATTGGTTCGGTGTTTCGACAAACTGTTATTCAATACGTCGTGCCAAAGAATTATCTCCTTGTCCACCAGAGGATGCTCTTCCAGAAGAGTCTGTAAATTTTGTCTCTTCCTCACGGTATGAGGATTCAGCGACACCTCGTTTTATTTCAATCCAGTCTGAACAAAATTCCATTGACGTTTACTTTTTGAATACGTTTGTTTAGGAAGCTAGCAATTAAAGCAATTGCTCCATTTGAAAAACCGAGAGAAAGCATTTTTTCAATTAAAACTTCATGCGAAATAGAATCAAAAGCCTTGGACAGATCTAATAAAGCTGCATGTACGATTTTTTTTGAATTTGAAGTACATCGGACAGATTTTCATATAGGATTGTTTCTAAATTCACTCACGTAAAATTCTTTCAATTTTTTCTTGAATTCTGTTTTCGATTTTTCTAAATTGCGCAAAATTATGGGCAGTGAATTCCATTTTTTAGAAGTCAAATGAAAAAATGATTTTTGTAGAGAAGCAGTCGAACAATGTTTGTCAAAAATAATTTGTTTCGTTCTTTCATTGAGCCTATAATTGGCAGTCGGTAGTCTCAGTGTATTTTCAAAAGCCTTTTTTTTGTTTGTAAGATTTTGGTATAAGTATGTTATACACTTTAACTCAATTCTTTTCTCGATTCCAATGAATGATTTGCTAATGCGAAGAAGGGAAGAAGATTTAAATTTCGATCTGAAATATGTTCTTTTTAGCGCCCAGTTCAACTGTTTCTCTAGAGATAGCATCAAAGTATTTCTCTTGGAGATAGCACCAAGGATTTTGACTGGAATACATGATGAAGGGACTCATGACTGTAACCTCGGTTACTATGATACTTTTGACCTTTTGATTACCTAAAAAGTAGCATTAATTTGTTGTAAAAAAATTGCTGAATAATCTAAATGTGATAAAACTAGACAATGAAGCAAGGCAACTAATGATAATGTCGGCAGTTGTTGTCCAATTGTATCAATAGTTTTAATCCCTTGGGCCACTTTTTGGAGAATTGTTTTGATTTGAGCATGAAAAGATAAACTTGAATCAAGAATTATGCCTAAATATTTGCATTCTGATTTTTTGGCTACATAATGCCCACTAATTACTTGTTTATCAAAATCCACATTTTTGCTATCATTTTTTTGACAAAATGTTATAAATTCCGATTTAGATGCATTCAGATTCAATTGGTTCTCTGCAAAAAATACCGTTAGATTATTGAGTGATTTTTGCAATCGATTCAAAGCATCCTCAGAAATTATAGAAGATGAAAAAAACATACAGTCGTCAGCATATTGAACTAAAGTACAACCTTCATATAATCGCTCTTGTATGTCATTAACATATAAATTGAACAACAACGGACCAAGTACCGTTCCTTGTGGGACACCTCGTTTTATTTCAATCCAGTCTGAAAAAATTCCATTGACGTTTACTCTTTGAATACGTTTGTTTAGGAAGCTAGCAATTAAAGCAATTGCTCCATTTGAAAAAACGAGAGAAAGCATTTTTTCAATTAAAACTTCATGCGAAATAGAATCAAAAGCCTTGGACAGATCTAATAAAGCTGCATGTACGATTTTTTTTGAATCTATTTGATTTCGAATACTTTCTGTCACATAAACAAGAGCATCTTGCGTGGAAATGTTTTTGCGAAATCCGAGTTGAAATGGTGTCATTATTTGAAATTTGTCAAGATGTTCCGTTATTTGGGCATGTAAAATTTTTTCAAAAACTTTAGAAAAAGCACAAGTTATTGATATTGGCCGATAATTTTTTGCATCCATTGGGTCATCTTTTTTAAACAAAGGGGTTACGTTTGCTTTTTTCAGTTCGATCGGGAAAATGTTCTCATCTAAGCAAGTATTTATGACAAAAGTTAAATGTGGAACTATAACTGATTGACCGTCAATGATTGCCCAAGCAGGTACGGTACAAGTTCCGAGAGGTTTTCTAACATTGATTTTTCGAACTATATCAAAGCATTGCTTCACTGTAATGTGTTGAAAATGGAAAGGTGCAGATTCAGAGGCAAATTTGTTGTAATTCGGAGGCTTTTTAGCGCCGAAAAATTCGCCTAAGTTTGAAAAAATATAATTTAAATGATTGGCAATTTTTTTGTCTTGGGTTATCATTTCACTAAAGGAATTTCGTAGAACTGTAATTCGATTATTGCCAGAACATGTACCTCTAACTTGGTTAATATATTTCCATTTTTGTTGGATAGTGCTGAGAAGTGAAAAACAATTTTTTGAATGATCGAGTTGTTTACTTCTAATCAATTGGCTCATTTGATTACGTAAAAACTGGTACTTTGACCAATTATCGCTTGTGCTTTGACTGCAATATGATCTGAGTGAATTCTGTTTCTTAGTCAACAATTGCTGACATTCTGAATCGAACCATTCTGTTTCAGAAATTTTGTGCCCACCAAATCCTCTCGCCAACACATTATCCGATATTTGTTCCCCATTGATTCTGTTAACAATTGAGTCTCCCAGTAATAGGCCAGAATATTCTCCTTCTCGTGGTAAAAATAACTGTTTTCGTTGTTGGTCTAATTTTTCTTCTTGAATATTGGTTGCTTGTATTTTGATTTCTTGGTCCAATCTTGCTCCATTCATTTTCAAATTTGTTTTCTGTAATTTTCGAATTGCCCGTGTTTTTAAAATTTTCTAGATCAATAAATTTGTTTCCTCTTTCTTCCTCTTTCGTTGATACAGTTAAGTTTTCGATAATTCGTTTAAAATAAGTAACATTTTCGACCAAGTCTTTATACAGCTCGTATTTCAATTCGTCGTTCAAAATTCGGAAAGTTTCGAGGTCAAACATGTTGGCGATTAAAAGCGAAATTAAAAATAAGACATTAAAATGAACCGACTGATCGCTAGAAATTTAATTTGGTAAAAATAACGATCCAGTTTCTCAAAATAACGATCCATTCCACTCGATCAGAATGACTTCGGAGAATGAATGTCAAAGAACGAATTTTAATTCGAGTACTAGGGGTGTACGATCTCTTGATTTTGAAGATTAGCAGTATTATTGGTGAAACTGAGCGAACATGGAGGTGTCATTTGGATTGGCATGAAGTGCCCCAGACCACAAGAGAGAGGTCAGGGGCACTATCTTGTGCTTTCACACTTCATGTGACATTCGACCAGAATGGCGCCAGAAATCAATGTCAGATGTGACATCCGAGTGGGAAAATTAAGAGTTTTGATATTTTAACTAGCTTATCGTGCAATTTGATGAATCAGGAAAGGTCAATTTAAAGTGACGAGTAAATTTTATAATTTCGTTCTGAAATAAAGACACGTC
Source organism: Symsagittifera roscoffensis (assembly GCF_963678635.1). NCBI lineage: Eukaryota > Metazoa > Xenacoelomorpha > Acoela > Convolutidae > Symsagittifera > Symsagittifera roscoffensis. The sequence continues at coordinate 2,615,713 of NC_087066.1, forward strand.
ACGACCTCTCTCTCGTTGCCAGTCTATGATCCCAATAGAGGAAAGCTACATCCGAGAGAGTTGTACGCCCTTGTACATGTGATATTTTCAGAAACTGACATAGAGGTTTACTTACATAAAAAACAATATCTGAGTATATGTTAGGAATTGCATTCGGCGATAAGTGGTTTTTATTAAGTTAACTTGATAGGAATTAGGGTCAAGTTTTAGATTAGGATCAAGTTTTAGGTTAGGATTAAGCTTTATGTTTGTAGGTGATAGTGTAGATGTGTGACGTTTATGTGTTATGTTATTGTTATGATATGTTTTATGTTTTGTGTCATAAAAAGACCTAGAACACTCCAGGTGATCAAGGTGACAGCGCTCATTTGTGCTACCTTGGCAAGGATGCAGGTGGACGATCCACCTTGGTGCTAAACTTTTTAATCACAAAGAGCGAAAAGAAGTTTTATGGCAAGATGACGTAAGTAGTCAGAGAAGAAATTTTATCTAGGAAACTCCTTATGTTGCAAATTTTGTGAAAAATTTAGAAGGCAGTGAGATGTAGTACGATGCCATTTGTGACACGTAGTTGTAACATTCGCCCGGAAGATACATATCGACGGAAAACAAAACTAAGTCTTAAGACGACTGGCTAACGTCTAAACAGAGCTTTGCATGCTTTTCATCGTCTCTACCAAGCCAGTACTTTCGGTGGTCTTTCTAACATCGGGTCGACAAAAACGTTACTGTTCTCCGGCTTCGACCAGAACGCTCAAATTAACTTAATTACATGCAAATAGTGAGCTCATGGCTGGGTCTCAGTATCCCCAGACCACGAGGTCACTCCTAAAAACAGGGCTATTACTATTTATTGAATTATTGTTTTTGTTCAGTAGATAAAAATCATCATCTCCATCGAAGATGGATCAACCCTTTCCCCCCAACTCCTAGCTCCTCATCCTTGTCAAAACTAATCCAAATATCAATTAAATTCAAGTCAGGACATGAGAGGATGCTAAAAGTTCACACGAGTCAATAAAAGTTTCAGTCCCGAGACCCTTCCGGATTCTTGAATCCAGTGAATCAAGCTCGTTAATCTTGATTTCTTCCTAATCCGGAAGGCTGGTTTCTCACCCTTTACCGTTGTTCGCAACGGCCTTGCAACTATTGTAGCGGCACAATAGTTGCAACTCGGAACGTTCTCTGCTATTCCTGTAATCTGCTGCTGTTTTTCAATCACGATTATCGTAGTTATCGTCAGCGCAACTAATGTTGTTGTGTTCTTCTTTCTCGTTTTTGCCAAAATGGCCGTTTCTGACATTTCTCAGAAATATGACGTCATAATTCGAATTTTTGAAATTTTAAAATACCAGAATATTCTAGCCCTCACCGTTTGGCCAATCGTTCCAATAACGTTCTTAATTCTCAATATTCACCAACTCGGAAGGCTTGCTGCTAAAAATTCGAATTCCGCAGAGATTGCATTTTGGCCATTCTGGTCGAATGTCACATACTCCCCGGACAGTCCGGTCAATGTCCTCATTGAATCTCGCAATGTTCGTATAATCGGCACAGTGTCATCGAACAGAATTTACAAAATGCACGCAATCACTTTTATCCACGTCACATCGACTCACTGCAGAATACAAATGGCATCATACTACATCACTATAGCCTTCAAATTTCTTCATTAATCTGCACACTGAGGATTTGACTTAAGATAAAAACATCTTTTCTGACCTCCAATGTCAATGTCCTGATTAAAACTTTTTCTCTTAGATTTAAAAAGGTGCTGGTTTGCAGGACAGTCCTGCCAACCAACAAGCTAAAATTATCCTATTATGCTCCTTCCCTTCGGAAATTTTGCTTGTTTTATTGTCCTGAATATTAAAACTAAGAAACTCTGTGGTTAGAAAGAACAATGCAACAATCTCCCTTTTCAAGAGATTACTCAAGTCTTTCATGTCACCACAAAGTGATCAGTCTTCCTAAGTGATTAAAAACGATCATGCAGGCTGGAATATTTAAATATACCTTCCTCTTAAGCCTTTCTAAATAAATAATAAGTGTCTCTAAAGCCACTTCACTAAAAATCAAAATGCAAATTTATAAATGCAACAAATTCTCCAATGCTCAAAACTCAACTAAATGTTTCAGTTTTCAATTACAACTTGGTTGCTTGGTTTCTCACTTGAGTTTTTCACACACATAAAACAATTCTGAGTTTTAATTTCTTCTTTCCAACACTTCTTTGTTTCTCCTTTTCTTTGTCGTTTAGAAGTTCTAAAACTTCTAAATTCTTCTAATTTTCTTTCTTTCTTTTTGCTTCTTGTTCTTTTGGCCATTCATCAATGTTCCCTTTCTTCCTCCTGTGATACTGACTCCGCACTCTCAGTCTCTGTGTCTTGTAACACATCGTTGGCTATTCTGACGCTGTTGGAAGCAGTCCTCCAACACTTCTGCTCTTCTACTCTCTGTTTACAACAAGGTAGGGGATCCACGTTAGATTCTCTGTTCCTGCAGAAGCTGTTGTGAAGACACAACGTCACATTTCTCTCCAAATCTTCCTTCAACATCTCCGCCTTCTCCTTTCCACTACGTTCACTTGTCCTGGAGATTCTTTTCACTGCGGTGGTCACTGCATTCCGATGAGTCACGAAAGCTCGCTTGAAGGCTCCCGCTCCAATGTCCAGCTGATATCCACTGTACACTCTGCCGTGCTTTGACATATGCTTCTTAGCATACTCGTACAACCATGCAGTCATGTCAGCTCTGAACCATGGCATCAATCGTTTTCTTGCCCATATCCTTTTTACTTCCATCGGAATGTTCAGAATTTTGCACATTGTTTCAAAAAGATCTAAGTCTTTCAGACAATCCAACTTCTACAACTGTTCTCTCGTTGGCGCTTCCTGTCTGTTGTTTTCTCTCACATGAGCCTCCAGCCATCGTATCGCCATCATAACTCCCACTATCACTATTGTTATGGGCTGTGATGAGTCCGGTAAACCCATGGAGAGCAGCTCTCCAGAGTCCCAGATCAACATCAGATTATTACGCTTGGGATACCACCAAGTCTGTAACAAGCAGTGGCAAGGAAACTCATCATGTGTCAACATGATGCTCCTCCAATTACGTTTTCCCGAAGCTTCCAGTAACGGTTCCATTTCCATCATCACTCGGTGGATTTCATCATTTTCGTCTACTGTATTGTAATCCGTGACGGTTGATCCTCTCTGTTTTTGTCTCTCAAAGTCACTGAAGTTCCCACTCACGTATCCCATGAACTTCTTTCCTAGTATTGACTCCAATTCTTCTTTGGTTCTTTCTGGAACTGCTGAGAACATCTTACATAACAACTCGTATGACTTTTCAGACATTCTTGTTAGTCTCACACATTTTGGTACTGAGAAGGCTTGATCCACGATCGTTCTCGTACTCTTCACGTCCACAGCTACGAAATGTACAGGGTATCTACTCTTGCACATTGGAGCCAATGTTGAACCAACCAAATATCGGGCTCCTGATGGTCTACAATAAGTCTCACTGTGTCTGATATTCATTTCCGTCTCGATCGCTTCCCTCCATTTTTCTATGTATTTCTGCTCAGTCTGCAGAACTCCTGGGAACACTTCTACACTGATGGCTGTAACCATCTCACGTTTCTGCTCTAGATTCAATAGTGACTCTAAAGAACCAAACATGCTGGAGAATCCTAGTGCAGTCACTAGATTCACGTCGGTTCCTCCATGACAATCCGCTATCAGTTCCGTTTCTGTCCTTGCTTTCATCACGACGTTTCCAAACAATACCGTCAATTGCTTTTGTTGCTTTTCCAGGGTCTTCACACAGTCCAGACCTCCACAAACGTGACCCTCCAGTCCACAGACTTCCGCCAGACAGCTACCAGGTTTAACCCAGTCTTCTGGTCCCCAGCCAGGCAACTCCACTTTATCTTCCCCGTTGCTCCTAGAGGCCGTTGTCATCACATTATATATGATGTTAAGGTCACGCAGGTTACAGTCTGCATTCAATTCCCTCTGCACGTCCTGTGTCGCTCGCAGTATCGAGTCAGCGTTGGGACTAGGACACCATGATGGCCTCATTAGTTCCCACACCACCATTAAGCTCGTCCTCGGCAATTCATCCGAGAATCCCAACCCAAACTCCACTCTTTTGTCGGATTTTGGTGCGGAAGGTGCAGTCACCTCTTCCTCCAAGATCAATCCCAATTTATTCTGAGGATTAGTAGCGCTCTTTATCGTCACGATTCTCGACATCCAGAATCTTAGCAACACTGCTTGCTCGTAATCGAAGAAGCAATCGCGTATGTCTTCACTCAGGAACGGGTTATACGCCATCCCTATGACTCCGGATACGTAGCTGTACAACTTCTTCTTAATCGGTCCACAGTATTCACTGGACTTCGGCAATGCTCCCATAGATTCTTTAGTGAGTCTCAGCTCCTTGTTCGAGAATCTTCTTATTTCGTCTATCTTTCTCATGGGCTCTAACTCTTCGGGTTCTTTCATGTTTACCCTCATCGGTTTGCTTTGATGCATATCCAGCAGTGCTAATAAGAGTAAGGCTTTCGCTCGTGCGTCGCCCTCCCTCAGCATCCTGACACAGGTATTCAATGCTGGTACCGAGATCTGTTCTACCATGAATCGAATGAAACAGAGAGCGTCTCTCCGTTTTGCAAACGCTATTGCTGCTCCCTCTTGGGTCATCAGATCCCTCAGATTTGTCATAAGGAAAACTTTCTCTTCCTTTGATCTCTTCCTTTCTTCCGAATCGTACTCTTCACGAGTCAGTCTCATCAGGCACCATGCAAATCTCAATTGCAACTCTGTCCTCACATAAGGCACTGCCATGAGAGCATGTATTTTCGGCGCAGTCCTCATTTCTTCTTCAAAGTATTGTAATACTACCGCTTTCCATGGAAGGCTCACCAACTGCTCTATCGTCTCTGCCTGTATCTCAGACGACGCTAAGGTCCCGTACGCCTTTTGTTTGAGGGTGGTGCCTTGCAACATTGTTTCCAGATAACCCTCCATGGCACCTTTGTCTTCTAAAGCCATCAAATACCCTCTAGCCGAGTTGCGGTATTCTAACATCTCCACGTATCCACCGGCGGGTTCTTCTATTGACACAGTCTCCGACACTGTCAGTCGGTTATATTCTACTGGTACTAGTTGTCCTGCGACACTTCCCTTTCCGTGATTCATAGGAGATGGTTTAAAGTCCCTCATCGTACTCTCTCCACATTGGCTGAGTATCTCCATTTCTAAGGTTGCTCCAGTCAGAGTGCGGTCACTCCTTCTGGATTTATAGCCTGTTGACTTTATCCCCGCCATGAGAATGGGTGGCACCATCGTTATATCAGTCAGCATCTTATCTGTGCCGGTCAATTGATAGTCGCCTTGTCCCAAACATATGATCTCTTCGACTCGCTTTCTCTTTGCTGAATTCGCAACTTTCACCGATATCTCTGAATCCACCTTCGTTTTTCCTACTCTTCTCGGCATCACTCTGCTGCCTAATTTCATTTTCATCTCGTTAATCTTGTCAATCACCAACTTTGATCGCATCGTCCCTTTTCTGGTTCTTGACAGATACACCACTTCTCCTTTGTCGTCCTGCGGCGTCATCTTGATGGGAGAGTTCGCCTCACTTTCGTCAGTGGCTGAGTCAATCAACAACTCACTCAATCTCCCTTCACATTCATCCAGTTTGTCAAGAACTTCCCGCATTAACGGTCGGTTGAGACCTGTTTTGAGGATGGACTGGGTCCCATAGCTCTGAACCACTGTCCAGACTTCTTCCATGAACGCCACTCTGTTCAATTTGCATCCCGTCCTACTCTCGTGGTCTCGGTGATGTACTTCCCATTCATCTTCGGGCAACGTTCCCAAGAAAGGTACTCTAGCTGAGCCCTCTATTCTTCTCCTCCTAGGTGACTCCATGAGGATTCTTTGTTCGCTATTTCTTGAATTGCCAGGAGAGCTGCTCTCCGGCAAATTCCGTTTCATTTCCGTAAAGGCTGACGGAGGCTCCAGTGTCGAGATGCCTTCATCCGCTGGCTCAGTCGTTTCCAACGTATCCGCATTGATCTCAAGATCACTGAAGATATTGAAATCCAGGCTGGATGCCCCTCCTGTCGATGCCCTATCGTCTTCCCCACCAGCTTGATCCTGTTGCATGGGTTCTTCCGTTTGACGGCTTCCTCCCTGTCCGTCCTCTCCTTCTGATTTGTCTTTCTTCAAGCCTTTTTCATCATTGTCGGCTTCCTCTGAGAATTTAGGTATGAGCAACGTACCGGCCGACCCATCTTCCTCTTCTCCATGGACCACTTTGACTTCCTCGCAGCCGAAGGGTGCTAAGAAGTTTCTCGTTTGCAGCGTTCCTATTGCCTTCATCTCCGATTTTACACTCGTCAGGATCAAAGAGGCCTCAGGCAGCTCGGTCCTGCCTCTCATTCTCATAGGCGCCAAGCCTATTCCCGCCCATTCTTCATCAAACCTTCCAGGCTTGGGAGTCGCGGGATTGCTTATTCGCCTTCTCGTCGCCTGATCCGTGTAGGCAAATTGTGTGTACTGTAACACAGCGGCAGTTCTTCCCACAAAATATGTGTCCATCGTCGCCTCGAAATTCCCTACCCTCCTTTCATTGGTCTCAAACGCTCTCAATCTAGGAGCTTGTACCACGGAGACTGCTCCGAGCAACATCCTTCTTATCCGAGGGAATTCCGGGATTGTTTCCGGTAGCCTTTCGTAATCGCCCCAGTCTTTCGTTCCTTCTCTCACTTTGTGATACGCTGCAGTGAGACGAGGCACCCTGGTTAATTCACCATTCGTCTTGTCATAGGGCCTCAGATTCCACAGCTTTGGAAACACTTCGACGTGTCCTCTCTCTACTTCTCCCATGCGATCACGGAAGTGATAGTCGAAATTGATGACTGTCATCTCTGGTTCTGATATTTTCGCAAATAACAGATCTTTGCTCATGAGTTCCCGCAACGTGCGCTGCTCACACCAGTTCAGTGCACTACCGTCTACCGCTGATATGAGGTTCAGGTGCAGCACCGACCTCCTATATGCTTCCACTTTGACGTCTGGGAACGCAAACGTGACCGCTGGTCCATAGATCACTGTCACGAAATCCGTGACTCCTCTGATCAGCGCCAAGGGATCGGTTCTCATGGCTAAGCTCAGATCAGTTAGCAGAGGCATGCCTCCAACGCATCGTCTGACATCCTCCTCTTTCTCAACCGTCTCATCTTCCCCCGTTCCGAAGCGATTTTGTTGCAAGAGGTATTGGTTAAGAGTGTGTCTCAAATCTCTTATCTTATTCCACGAGTCCGTGGATTTCTTCATATCCAAGTTCCTCACTCTCTCTTTCATCTGCTCCGGGCAACGCGTCAATCTCATTAATCCTCCCAGGTTTCCGTGGGTGATCGCAATCAACGTCAGAAGTCCATCCAACCGCAGGTTCTGGATCCCTTCGGTGAGCAGCAGCACCGGTCCCTTCACGAAACTCTGTGCTCCAAACGTCACAAACAAGGCTATCAGTTCCACTATTGACACTTCCACTACTGCTTGGAGGAATTCCTTGATCAGGTAATGAGATACTTTCGGGTAGACTTTTGCCAAGAAGGACGCGGTCCAACCGGCTCCCAACCCTTCCAACATGCTGTCTGTTCTTTCTAAGCCTTCCTGTCCTCTCAGTTCCTGTGTCCAGAAGGTTTCCAGGGTAATTTGACACATTCTAGTTGTGAATTCAGCGGTCTTCTCTTCAGCATTTTCCGCCAGATCCACCTCCTTCAACAAGTAGGCATGGATCTTCCTGATCATCACAGGGCTTTGCTCAAAAGCATCTGCACCCAATGCCGCTACTCGAGGATTCAGGTGTAGCCACTGGTTGGCTTCCGGCTTGGTCCTCAAAACCATCGCTTCCAGTTCAGCTCTCGTCTCCAACGAATTCTTTCTTTTCGCACTCTCCCCTGTTCTCTCCATTGCTCGGAACCACAAGTCGTTCGACATCGATACGACTACTCGATGGTCATCGTCTATCCCCGGCTTCAATTTGAGCTGTCTACTGAAATTGGACAGTTCCAATCCCAGCACTTCATCCAATACTAACATGTGCAGCGCATGGTCCTTGAATCCTCTCATCGCGTTTGAGATATCTGACCACACTGCAGGTAGTTCCGCCCTGAGTGGCCTCAGGTTCTCCATCTCTATCATGCGATTTGGGGCTGATATGATTACATCATAGCTTCTTTCTGACAGCAAGGTCACAATCGCATTCACGAATTTCAGTCCGTCTGGGAGGTGTGCGTACCCCGGAGACAACGCGAACACTATCTTCGGTGTTATCTTGTTGAACGCCCCCTCTTTCGTTGCATCCACCACTTCGCCCATCGACTCGAGGATGTCCTTTATTGCCGGCCATACTGCACTCTCCGCCGTTGTAGGATCTCTGAGTCTGCTCAGAAAACCTCTGCTGTGTAGATGGTCATTGATGCCAGCAAACACGATCGTGATTGGGTTCATCTCCGCCTGCCTTTGTACCCCTATTACCATGGATACCGCCTGCAGTAGATCCAGGTCGACCGCTGCCAACATTATGACGTCTGGCCAGAACAGAGATTTGGAAGTGTGCACGAACTCTGAATTCGCCACAATCATGATCTTGGCGTTTCTTATTTCTGCCTTGTCATAGGCGGCGAAGATGGTTTCAATTTTCTTTATCGCTTTCAGTCCGCCATACCTTTGGACATCACCAACCTGGTTCACGAGTTTTGGGTATACTCTTTCTTTCACATGACCAGGAGGTGCGGTCACTTGCCTGAACATCTTCACATGTTGTCCAATCGGCGCTCTCGCCGTCAGAAATCTTCCTGGTCTTTCCTCTCGATTCCCTTCATCATGGTTCAATCTCACGTCTTGCAATGGTCTCGCGTTCACCGGTCCCATTGTGTTATTAGGGGGCAGTCCCTCTAAATCAGCAAATCTTAAGGCCGTTGTGGAACTGAAGTTTATACTGGCGGCTATCAGCCAGTCTACACCGGTTATCGAGTACAGCCTGCTGACGGACAGTCTCGCTCCATTCAGCATCCTTCTTGCGTCTTCGACGAAGCTCACCCTCTGGAGATCCAGTTTCATCAACTCTTCCTTGTACACATGCCAGGGAGAGGGTATGGGTTTTGACCACATTAAGGAGCTTCTGTCCGGGCGTCTCTCCTCTCTACTGTTACTCTGATCTCTCCGAAGTGTCGTCTCCGATCTTGTATCAGATCTAGACGTGCTGGCCGTCTCCTCGATCGGGTTAACGGTTCCTAATCTTCTTCGAGGATGAATGGTCCTCCTCAACGGTGCTTCTCCCAATCGGTCTTGCACTTCTGTCCTTTGACCCGCTTCGCTGGAACTCTGCTGTCTATAAGTCGTGGCAGCCGGTACCGTTCCCAGGCGCGTTTCCAGGCTAGGAGGCACGAAGGTCGTGATTACTGCCTCATTCTTCGTTCCTTCTTCCTTCAGTACTCCAGTAGCGAAGAGTTCCGCTTCTAGTTCGTCCAAGTGCTCTTGGAAGACTCGATTCAACCAAGCCTGCCCTTCGATGCTATCGAAGTGGATGCCGTCCGTGGTCAGTCTAGCCTGATCCATGGCTCTCAACTCATGTTCGATGTCCATGAGGATCATTCTTCCGGCATTCCGGCTTGCAAGATTCCTTAAGATATTGTTCCACCTGATGACACCTTCGTTGTACCTTCTTCCTGCAGCTGTCAGGCTCCTCGCGCTCATTGGCACAGTGCAAACGGTCAGTACCGCGCAATTGAATTTCTGCCAAATGGTTGTAAATAAACACACCATCATTGATTCCCACAACGCTTCCTGCTCATCCGAAGCTTTGGAGATGTCATTCGTCCCAACCAGGATCATCACATTGGGGATCCTCCCTGGATTCATCAGTTCCACCATTCGGTATAACTGGGCTATTGTCGCGCCTCCAAAGGCCATCACCGTGGTTACCCACGAGGTCACGAGTCCTCAAGTTCGACAAATCTCTGACCAAGCTGTCTCCCAGTATCAGATGTGATGTCCCCATCGGTGGTTGCTGCAGGTTTACTGCCGGGCTCCAAGTTGCTCGATTGAAGCAAGCTCTCGGATCCGTCTCCGGAACTCTCGTGAAATTGTATCTCAACTGACTGTTTTTCTGCACGTCCATTACGCGAGACACTTTCTTCGCCGGCATCTTCTGTACTCTTTTTTCTGGGGTTTTCGAGCTTCCCATGAGTCATTCATCCCCGGTCTAACCACTGTTTGGGGGAGTTGTACTCTGCCCGCGTCGTCGATCGTCCCATAGGGTGCAGTCACCCCGGAACCTCGTGTACTCTTACTGGTGACTAGTCGTCCAGCTGTTTCTATCAGTCTCTGCATCGTTTGCTCCACGACTGGATCACCCAAGATGTCACTAGGGTCCGGAATTGTAACTCGACCTGATCCTAGCGGGAGTCGCGTTTCCGTCGTTTGGCTCATTTCCCGAGGCGTCAAGAGCTCCATCGGGGATCGCCCACGAGGATTACTCCTTGCAGGTATCGCCTTCTCCACTGCGGCTTCCAATGCCATCTGTTCCGCTCGTTGTTTGTAATCCTGCCTCAAGCGCTCCAGCTCTTGACCCTGCTTCTTGTTGCAGTCCTCGAACAACCTTTTCCACATGTCTCGGTCTTCCTCCGTCGCGAGCATGGTCTTCGTCATCTCGTCTAACTCCTTTCTCGTCCTTTCCAGTTCATGCTTCATCCCATCCAGATCTTGCATGGTTTGGTCCGTCTGAAGCTTCTCCTCTACTTTCGCCCTGTTTGGTGGCACAGCTGCTCTCAGTGGTGAACCAGACGAGGCAGCCTCGCTGTTCATCTCCTGATGCATTCTCGTCAGCCCAGGTTTGGGCTTGGAGGGCATAGGCATTTCCCCTGGTTGGTAAGTCCTAGAACTTCCCAATCCAGGCTCATTCGCCAAGTCACTCCCTGAGAGAGCCCCGTTTCTCCACCTCATCACTCTATGTTCGGGCGGTCTAGTATTCCCCTCTCTCCATATGCTGCCATCAACAGGACTTCAGTGGGGCGGTCCCCACGGTTGTCATGCCCCAAGATGTTGATCAGGGCGGTCAGCAACATGACTACCTCTGGGTCCTCCAGAGCGAAGTCTCGTTCCATTAGCCGACGATAGATCGCATCTACCATCGGTCCTACATATGCCTCTGCCAGGTCCATCAATTCATCCAAGTTGAAGTTATCCATTCTATTCTTTTCGAATTTGATTTGATTTTGATTCCAAGTTTCGGCTCAAGTGAGCAATTAAATTATCAATCAGGATCTAGAAAAGAAATCACGAATATCACACTTGTCAGTTTCACATTCACATATATCGCTAAAAATGCTAAAATTTGTTTACGAACAGTTCAGATAAAAAGATGTTTATCCTAAAATTTATTAAAATCAGTCGGTTTCTAAAATGTTGGAATTCGACCTAAGATTGGACAGTCCAAACTTTGGATCTATTCCTAAGATCGTCATTCAGCTGTTCATGGTCACTAACCCCTACCTACCCAAGATCTTAACAACATAACACATAAAAATAATATAACACATAATTTGTCTTTGTCCTTTCACCTCCCTACACGTCACTCATCCTATACTTAAATAATATTTCTTATGCAGATATACTTGTATATTAGTATCTGAGAATATCACGTGCACAAGCGCGTACAGTTCCCTAGGATGCAGTCGTCCTCTGTTCGGATCATACACCGGAAGCGAGAGCTCCTTCACGTCCATCTCCAAGAGGAAATCTCTCAACCTCGTCAAAGACAAGACTAGGTTCTCTGAGGTCCACGTGCTGCTTCTCTGTCGCCCTCGTCACCAAGAAGCATAGGTATTTTCCCGGTATTTATGATGCCGCCGGAGGTAAGGCTGCTACGCCCCCTACTCCTGGTCGTTGCTTCCAAAGGAATTCCACGTTTTTGTATTCTCTCTTAAAATCTGCCGCTAAGGCTGTCCTAAAACTCATGTCTGCGGTGATTGCTATCGCACATGTTCTGTTTGTGAGTATGAAATCACTGTCTGTTAATGTTATGTTACTTGAATACTCATTTGGTAGGTTAAAATATGACTCAACTACCCTCCCTATGTCAGGCTTCTTAGGTTCTTCGCCTGTTTCTGCTTCCAAGTCTCCTGTTTCTCTTGCTATTCTCAATTTTTTTATTATCAGGTTTTCAGTGTGGGTAAGTCCTACCCCCAATCCCCGGACAAAAATATCCTTCGACGTCCCCGTCGATCGCATACCGGATATCAAGTCGAGGTTAGAAGCTGGAATGAGTAATTGTCCTTCCTGGGCAGCCCAGGAAGGATCACCTCGTTTGGTCTTAATGTATTTCGCGCTTTCACGATCTACGTCTTGAATCGTGACGCTGGTCTCTTTAGGGTCTGATGTCATTTCGTTCAGCCACTCCAAGACTCGCAGATTTATTAGATCATCTCTGTAGGTTTCCGATTGCTCTTCATCGAAATCTACTTCGGGTTTCGATCTGTCCTCGATCTATTCCTGGTCGTGATCATCTACTATGTCAATGTCTTGTGAGACTGTTATGCTTTCTAGACCTACCACTTCTTCCACTATCTTTTTCAGATCCATCTTGTCTATTACAAAGTCGTCACCGTAACGGTTGTATTTCTTCCTAGGTCTTTTCCCGTCGCCTTGTCGAGTCTGCAGCGTGAACGGGAGATCTGGTTCCATATTTTTGGGAACCTCAGTTTGCTCGGGATCCTGCCAAGGTAAGGTTTCATCATCCGCTTCTATCACCTCATTTGGATCCAGGTCCAGTGGTGTATTTGTTCCCTCCTCTACGACCTCGTTTCCATCGTTCTTCACCCTGGTGCCTTTCTCGTTAACTTCACAAGCAGGATCCATCATCAGATAATCCCCTTCTTCCATGTCTGCAGGTATACTCCAGTCCTCTGTCGATGGATTGTGTGGCTTGATGTTCTCGCAGTGGGCGGCTCGGCCTGTACTCAGTCTGTAAAAGCGTCCCTCCTGGTGCATCTCTGTAATCATGAAGGGTCCCCTCCACTTCTTTGGAGCTTCTTCGTCCCTTTCGGTGGTATAACGTTCTGAAATACCCATACGTAGTCTCCCACCGAGTAAGCTTTTGCACCAGCTGCTTTCTTGTCGAATTTTTTCCTTTGCCTTGCCTGTGCTTGCTGAGTATTTCGTCTACACAGATCGTTCAACTCCTGTTGACGTCTGATCACATCCCTTACGTAAACCTGCGGAGATGTTTTCTTTCCCTCATACTCTGGGTAGAAGAATGTCAAGGGTAAAGACTTCTCGTGTCCCGTCAGCATCATGTGTGGACTGACTCCAGTGGTGGAGTGTTGCGTGCTATTATAAGCTCCCATCACCTGTGGAAGGTATCTGTCCCAATCGGTCATGTACCTGGAACAATATACTCACAGCATCGACACTAACGTCCTATTTTGTCTTTCCACCAAGCCATTTGTCTGAGGGTGGTATGTAGTGGAGTGGGTCTGAGCGACCTGTGACCGTCTCATAAGCTCTTTCGTAAGCTCGCCTACGAAAGCTGTTCCGTTGTCCGATTGAAACGTCATTGGACAACCATGTCTTGCTATCCACGTATTGATCAGGTGGTCGCATGTCTCTTCCGCCGAGGCAGTTATGCAGGGCACGGCCTCTGCATACTTCGTGAAGTGATCTATCATGACCAAGACTTGGTTATAACCGCTGTCTGTCATGCATATCTTCTGGTGATCTATCTGCACCACCTCGTTGAACTCAGACGACTCAATTGATTGTAAAGGAAATCGTAATTTCCTTGGATCCTTGACCTGTTGGCATGACAGGCACGCTGTTACCCATTTCTCATATGCCTTTTTCATTCCAGGCCACTCAAAGCGCTTCAGGATCCTCTGATACACTTTGTCGATCCCTTGCTGGCCCATCTGATTATGCGACCTGAATAATAGTTCTGTCTGATAGAGTTGCGGCAACACTATCGCGTTATACTTGTATAAGACTTTGTCCTCTTCTCTTCTCTTGCAAGCCACGATCCCGTCCTTGTTCAGATATAATCTCCCCTCCTTCTGCATGAAGTATTGTCTCAGGATCCTATAACTGTCTTCTTCTAGGTCACTTTTGTCTGGTGCACCATTTTCTATCCACCTTTTTAGGTTACTTGTCATGCGGTCATTTCTTTGCGCCCTTAGTAGGTCCGAGAGTCTGTATCTCGCCTTCAAATATGTCTTCATGACCCTCATTTGACAATTCATCTCATTGGGCTGGTGCGTGTCCTCCTCCATCTTTACGCACCAAATCTTCGCCAACGGTTGTGTTTCTTGTTGAAACGGTTGAAGATCAGTCCTGACTAAGTCTTTCTGTGGCAACAAACTCATCGACCGCTTCGATACTGCTATCGTTTCCAAATCATCTGCTGTGTTGTCGAAGATCCTTTCATTTGGTATGAGATAGCGATCACTGTCAGGGTCCTGGTACACTTCTCTATCCAGATCCCTTGCGTGGGTTTCCACTAGCAGTGTGTGGATCGCAAGTTCTGACAGTTCTGATCCCGAGCTCGAGTTCCTGTCTGAGTATGTGTTCATACTCGAATTCCTGGAGCTGTCCTCCATTGAAGCGTCTGTGATGGAGTCTACACCCTCCTTCAGATCAGGTCCGTACCTTCTCCGCATCCATCTAAACTCCCCGGACAAAACTCTGCTCCCTAGGTCTTGTCTCTTGTCATGGACTTCTTCATCCATCTCAGACTCCCCGGACATACTTCCTTGTCCCGGATGTTGATCTCGAACTCGCCGGTTCATCTTACCATTTGTCTCCCCGGACAAATAACCTTGCTCCAGTTCTCGTAAAACCTTCTCTCCTTCTCCATCTTGGTCCTTAAAGGTAACGGTTTTCTCTCGCGCATCGTTATCCTGCTCTTTCCGACCGTATGAAGTACTCATCAAGACCTCTTGGGGTATTGAGGACACCAGTTGCTGAACTATTGACTTACAATCCCTCTCATTGTCTTTATGTTGTCGTATTGATGGCATGATTTTCACCTTCTCCCTGACTGTCAGTGATGCCATGGCTGCTGCCCACTCGGGGTCATCCCTGGTAACTTCTCTCTCTAACAATCCACCCAGCATCCGCATCACTTGCGGTGTGACCTGCACCGTTTTGTCCAGTAATGAGAGGCTGTTTATGTTCATGCGAGAGAGTTCCTGCTGTACCAGGTTTGAGCGCAGCAGCAGATCCAAGGGCACCGGGTCCCTTTATGATAGGATTTTTATCTCGGCTGCTTTTTCCACTGGTAACTCAGGATGCCCTGGTATCGGATGTCCAGACTTATCTAACCATCTCGTTAGAGGAAGCGCCTCATAGGTTTCCTTGTCCAGAAACGAAAATCCCTCCTTTATCTCTGCCTGGCTGGCTTGCTTCTGCTCCAATCTTTCATAGAGTTCAGTTTTCTTACTGAGGCTGTCAGCATTCTGGTGTTTGTCACGCATCCTGTGCTCGATTGTCATATGGTAGCCATCCAATCTTACTATCCATCTACCAATATAACTCTGATCCATCGAGTATGTCTTCAACCAGGATAACGCTCTGTTGTCCACGCGTAACTTGAAAGGAGCGCTCCCCAAGTATGTACGGTACTTTTCCACGAACGTGACTACTGCAAACATTTCTGCTTTTGGTGCACCATATTTCATCTCAGTGTCACTCAAGACTTTGCTGCCATATGCAATGGGACGAAGAACCGTTCTTCCATTCCATTCTTGTTCCTGGTGCAATATTCCTGAGATGGCTACTAACGACGCGTCTGTGTCAAGAACATACATGCCATCTTCTGTAGGCATGCCTAGTACTGGCGCTTCGCACAGTTCCCGCTTTATGTTCTCGAAGGCAACCTGTGCTTCATCGTTCCACTCGAATTTCTTTCCTTTGTTGCGCATCAGCTTTTGCATCGGATACACCTTGTCTGCATATCCTTTGATGAATTCACGGTAATAATTGGCAAACCCCATGAAGCTCATTAGCTGTGTGTCCGTCCTCGGAGCCTTCCATGTCAGCACAGCCTCTACTGCTTCCGGATCTGGCCTCACACCATGCCTGTCCACCATTCTTCCCAGGTCCTTGATCGAATCCCTAAGGATTTCACATTTTGATGGTTTGCATTTCAAGCCTGCTCTTTTCATACATCCAAAGACCTCATCGAGCCGATCAATGTGATCCTCCAGGGTCGGTGTCGCTATAACTACGTCATCCACGTAGCACATCAAGAGATTCCCGTACTTTTTGGTCACTCCTGTCAAAGCCTGGGCCATCAGCCTTTGAAAAGTTGCTGTTGCGTTGAACAAGCCGAAGGGCATCCTCTTCCACTGGTACAGCCCCAATTCGCACGCGAATCCGGTTTTCTCTCTATCCTTCTTCCGCAGGGGAAGTTGCCAGAAGGCAGAACCCAAGTCCAATGTAGTGAAGAACTTAGCATCACCAAGCTTAGAGAGGCTCTCGTCTATTCGAGGTATCGGGTACGCATCTTTTATTGTTACCGCGTTTAAGTAACGAAAGTTGCAACAAAATCTAAGCTGCCCCCCTTTCTTCTTCGCCATTACTACCCCGCAAGCCCACGGCAATTTCGAGGGTTCTATCATGTCGTATTCAAGCAACATTTCTACTTCCGCTCGGCACGCTTCCGATTTGTGAGGGGTCATTCGTCTCGCGCCCTCTCTGTGCGGAACGGCACCTTCTTCCAGCTCAATTTCATGGTCTACGAAGTTACAGCAACCGATATCCGCTTTATGTTTCGAAAATACATCTGCGTTCCGACATAAAACGTCCCGTAATTTTTCGAAATCTCCCTCACCTATTTTCCCTTTTAAATGTTCTATTTCTGGTAAAACCGGTTTGTCAGAATCTAGTTCATATGACGAGGGGCGTTCCGGAAAATTCGAGCAACTTGATAAACCGTCATCCGTTTCGGATTTCATTAAAAACAATTTATGAATAGATTTTAATTCTTTAATTCTCTTTGAAATTTTATCTTTATTTGCATGATAAGGACAGTCTTTCACATTATGTTTCTTCAAGTTCTGTGTCTCCTCATAGTCGGTCCTCATCGGCAATGCGTAACCAAGCTTCTTTCCACGCTGGATTGAAACCGTGGTGTCCAGTGTGTTCAATAACACACTGACACACAGTCCGTTTCGCGTTACCGAGAAGCTCCGGCCTAAAATCACCGAACTCTGACTATTTGGATTCGGTACCAAACAAACCTGTTTACTATCGCTTAATAAATTTAAATTTTTCATTCTAAAAATTGCCACCACAGCTTGTCCTGGCTGTAGTTTTACTTTCCTGTCTAAAAAAATTGGTACCTTGTTTTCGTCTATTATTATCCTATTAATTGGTCTCTTAACATTCTAATCCGTATCAGACCATTGTTCAAGTCAATCATCACGTCAAAATTCCTGACAAAATGTCTGCCCAAGATGAATTGGTCGGCATCGTCCAAATTCTCTACCACCAGGAAGCTCATCCAAAGGTCCCGTCCTCCCATGTGGAGGACCGTTATTGGTGTTCTTCCGGCTACATAAATTGCTCCTCGATTGGCGGCGGCCAGTCGGAGATTCGTTGGAATTAGATCTTCTCTCGTGAAACCCATTCGTTCCCAAGTTTTTTATCGGCATCACACTCACTACCGCTCCTGTGGCCAGAAGCCCTGTGACTCCGATTTTCGTTCCATTGGTGTCGAGCAGATGTGCAGTCACATCTGCTTCATACCCAATATGTACAGCATCTTGTTCCATCATTGCGTCATGGCCTATCCTACGGACTTTGAGTTCCTCCTCACCCAAATAGATTTGCCCCATTTGGTCATCATCTGTTGTCACATAAGTCCTGGTGTAGATACTGATCCCATCCACGTTCAGCATCATTTTATACGGCCCATAGACCTCTAGGTAGCGTCCATGAAGTTTCTTCATGCGAGGGCCACCCGTCGTTAATAGTCCCCTCACAGCCCGCGACTCGGTGCGTGGCTCCATCTGCCTCAGATAGTCTGAATATGTGTCCAAATGCATCAAAGTGAACTCCGACGGTTCACTCAGATTTCTGATTACCTGATGCCCTGCCACCGAGATTATCGACTGTATTTTACTTCCTTGCGGTACCATACCGAACCTCTGACCAGAGATAACATTAAGTTTCATGCTCAAGCTGCTTGGTGCTTTTGCCTCTTCAACCTCAGTTGCTTCGAAGGCGTTCAGTTGCTCCTGTAATTTCTCATTCTCCAGCTCAAGTTTCACCCTTTTTTCGATCTCTTTCGTCACTAGTTCCTGCTGTACTCTATTTATAGCATCCCTCGCGGCTGCCCTATAATCGATTTTGAAGTCATCAGCCGCAGTTGCTGGTTCCGGTTCACGTGCTTCTTCTGTTACCGCTTGCATCTTCTTTGCCACCAGCTCTTGTGGTTTATCCTTTCTGCGTGCCTCTGCTTCACTTAACAGGCGAGCCTTGCTGGCTTTCACTCCTGACAGAGCTTCTTCGTGTCTTGGATGCTTGATGTCTGCCACTGCATCCCAGAATTGTGGACAATCTGATTTAAAATGACCTTCCAAGTTGCAAAAGAAACACCTCGGGCCGAATTTTGCTATCACTCCCCTCATGAACTCCTCATGATCAAATTCTGACGCATCTTCGTCCTCGAGGCTAAAGCTTATTGCTTTCATGCCTTGTTTGTAAGTTGGGCATGCTGACACATGATGGTCTGTTGAGCTGCAATTGGAACAAGAGCGTCTCTTGTCCATATCGTCCCTGGGTTTGTACCAGTTGTTCCCTTGGTTTGCCGGCCCATTGTTAAAATTGCCATATTTGTTCTTATAATAACCAGATCTCGAAGGAAGTTTCAATAAAAGATACTCCTTTGACTTTAGCCTCAACTCCTCTGGTGTTGGCGCATTCGTTGATAGTGGTGTGTAATGCGTTGCCAGCATTGTTCGAAGTTCATCATTTTTCACACCATCGATATTGTTACGCTCCTTTGTCTCCTTTGATGGTCATTGAAGTTCACCTTCGGTTCTCCTTCTCTAGTTCCACCCCTGCTTCCTAGTAGCCCATCCAATCTGTCCATGATGGCGTGAGTTCGCCTCTTCATCATCGCTTCCAACTTTGTGTCAAGAGTCCCAAGAGTCTGCTCTTGTTGTGTTCTTAACTTCTCCATATCATCTCTTAAGCGTGACTCTCTTTGTTCCGCTTCTCTTGTCATTCGCGACAGGTTCTTTGCTATATGCTCGTCCGTTCTTTCTTTCAAGCGTTTCTCGCTCCTATCAACTTCTGGTCTATTTCGGTTCATTTCTTCCCGCAGACTTTCTCTTTCAACGTGGACTGCTCTTTCTAATTCACTCATCCTTATGGACATCTGTTCGTTTTGCTCTCCTATAGTGCCCACGATGCTGTTCAAGGCTTCCTCTAATGCTACCCCGTTATCCACGAGTGGCGTCACTAGTGGCGGTGTCACCCTGTCGGTCCCAGGTAGCTTCGTGCTGGTCGAGATCCGGGCTTTTAATCTCTGTCTCGACGTCTTTTCACTATCCACCTCAGGATCCGCTAATGCGTCGCCTAGCCCTGTGTTTCTATTCTCCCTATCTCGTTGCTCTGGGTTTGTCATGATCGCAAAGCCTCTCGACTGGCCTGGTGTGTTTACTTCTTTGCTTATCGTTCTTACCACACCAAATTTGTCCTTGTTTCCAGTCTCTTCCCCGAGGTATGGATCATTCTCCTGGGTCGAACTATTGAGGCTTAGTTGAGATCCAGAGTCCACCTGCTCGTCATCGTCCTCTTCTTCCTCTTGGGATTCACCTTCGTTTCCTGTGCCCGTTCCCATCGTAAATGGAAAGATGTTCCCAAAGGTATTTTTCATTCTTTCTGTGAACGACGAAGACGTGGTTTGTTTCTCTGTTGCGTCTGCCATCATGGTATTGTCTGTTGGAGATCTCCTAGTCGCCACAACTTCAGTAGAGATGTCGGACAGTTCCGACATCTCCGCTCGATCCAGTGTTCCGGTGGAAGTGGCCAAATCCTGACCTTGTTCTACCGGAGTAGATTCGCTCGCTAGCCTTCTGCCTCTCCCTTCCAAACCATGCATTTCTTCGTTGTCTTGCATGGCCTGGTCCGGGTGGACCTCCACTTCCAACATTCCTTTTCTCTCTTCTGAGGTCTTTTGACTTCTCGTTTCAACCATTCTGCCTGAAACCATCTTCCTTTGGCCGTTTCTGGTTCGTTTGATCCGTTCCACAAAAGGATCGGTCATTGATTTTCTTTGCTCCTCAGGTATGAATTTCCTAGAACTATTACCTCTTTTAGGTATTCTTGACTTGTCTAGACTCATTTCCTATTTGTACCTTCTCAAGCCTATACACTCAATTCGATTTATGGTGACTTCCAAGTCTTGACTATTAATAAAAATAACACAACACAATAAGTTTCACAAGTTTCTATTAGATAGTGACCACGAATCCCTGTATGTTATCAGAATACACCTCGTATACAATTTTATTCACACTAATCAATTATTGGTCGTAAGATATGAGAACTAGCACAATGTAATGTTATCAGTCAATTTAAAAGATAGTGTACTCACTACCCAATCAAGCACAGTTTGTGTTGATTTAAAATCAATAGTAACAGACTAAGAATATTTCTATGAAAAACGTATGTGTATTGTACTTTAGTCGGTCGTAGTACTTTAGTCGAACTTTAGTTTTTTAGAGAAAAAGCTTTCCCCGCATGGTGCAGCACCAAACAGACAAAACTCTAAAGGCAGTAATTTTCTCAAGTGGGCGTCTATTGCCTCCACCGAGTACTGTGTTACCTATCTGCCTTCGGACTGCCCGAGCTAGACCTACTACAATCCTCGGGGCAGTCACTTCTCGTAAAAACGTATTGGTTTTCAATTTATACCAATGAGTTACACTATTCTTCAATTTAGACCTAGTGTTGCGAATATCCGAGATCGGACCCGTTTTGTTTTGGTCTGGTCTTATGCAAAAGGCAAGTTACCAGTGCAGTCACTGGTTCCTAGCCTGAGTCTTAATAACCTAAGGCCTCTCACTAGTGTCTTTCCTTTGTCTTACTTAAGTCCTTTAAAACAAAAACTTATCTCACCGTGTTGACAAAAACGGTACCCCTCCGGATTGGCAAAATAGGACCCTTCCGGATTGGTAAAATTAAGACCCCTCCGAATTAGGATCCCTCTGAGTTAGTAAATAGTAGACCCTTCCGGATTGGGACCCCTCCGGTTTTGTGGAAAGTAGACCCCTCCGGATTCGGACCCCTCTGACTTTGAAAAAATTTTGACCCCTCTGGATTGGGAGCCCTCTGGTTCTGTCAAAGTAGCTTTTCGGAGTTTTCTTGATTTCAGCTCTACCCCTCCGGATACGTTCTGCGATGCTATTATGCTGTTTGAATTAACTGGGAAGGGTATATGATCCTTTCCTAGACCCCTCCGGATTGAAGTTAAGCCTCTTATTTGACAATTCACACTAACGGTGAAGGGTCTTATCACTTGCCTAAATTCGGCTCTATTAAGGTCTTCTTGTGCCTTTAGCCCTCCCTTTTCGTCTAGAACTGTCCTAACTTACTTAGTTCAATCGCTATCACCTTTTGGTAGGTGTTTAAAGGTTTAACCCCTCCTATTTGAGTACTTTGCTAAAAACAATCTCAAAAAATTTTCTCGCTCGCTTTTTCGAGTAATTCTTTTTTTTACTAGTAAGTTCAGCTAATTTTCGATCTAATGGTACCAAGATCAACCGGATCTGTCCAGTTGTCGAGAAGTTATTAGCCAAAACGTCTTTCTTTCAATCTCAAAAAATTTCTCACTTCTAGGTTCCACCTAACTTTTTCCGCTATTCTGTTCCTTTCGACCTAAAAATTATTGATCCGAGCTCAGAAGTCCTATACTCTTCTAGTTCAATGCAAAAGACCCGATGTAAAACGCTTTAGCAGAAAAAATTTGCGAAAAACAATGCTACCTGTACCCCTCCGGATTGATGAATCCACCAAATCAAACTCGTTAAGTTCGATTTCTTTGGAACGCGGAAGGCTTTCGGGTAGCGGGTTTTAAAACTCGTAGATTCACTAGTGGACGTTGTCCAAACAACTATTTTTACTGTCCTAACTCAAAAATTTCAAAAAATTTTCTGATTTTATAGTGTTTCTTACTATCAAAAATTGGGAAAATTTGGTTTTTGGTACCAATTTAGTTCCAACCACTTCCGAACTAAAGTTAACCGGTTCTACTTATTATAGTAGTGCAATTACGATATAACACACTAATTTAGCACTTTTTTCCGTTTCAAAAAATATCAATATTTCAAAAATCGCGATTTGTTGGGGGATCAAAATATCGCTTTTTTGACCCTAAAAACCGGTCTGTTTTCTCTGTTTTTCACTGAAAAACGATGTAGGAATATTAATATAAGCTATATAAGTAATAATAGTAGTAATGCTATACCCCTCCGGGTTTGTTTAATATCCGAATTAAGGTGCTTAACTCGGATATTCGCAGTTCGGTGAAGGGTCACTACAGTGCAGCACTGTCGAGCCCCCCACAGATTACTATCTTAATTTTTGTACCAAAAGGGATACAAAACTTGTTAATGATACCCAAAAGTCGATTGTTGTTGTCGTTGAGCCCCTTCTTGTTGCTCCTTGTACTGCTTGCCGGATTGGTCTTCTCCCAAGACCCTTCCGAATTGAGCGCAAATCAGCTGACCCTTCCGGATTGAGCGCTATTTATCATTAACGTGCTTAAATGCTCAAATAACCCTACAGTACAAGCCTCACAAACGGGCCACAAAATTGATCGTAACGATCCTGACTGATATAAATGCCTGTAACAACAATATATCTATCAACAACAAACGGGGGGGTTGAATCACATCTCGTCTGGGGGGATGATTTCTACTGATTTTTTACTTTTTTTTACTGTTTTTGGTTTTTTCGGTTATTTTTTATGTTTTTTGTTTTTCTTGGGTACTATACTACTTTTTGTTTGGTTTTATATATATCTTTAAGTGTTTTTGGTCACAAACCACTCAGGGGACGAGGGGACGGCCGATCCCCCCACCCTTCCTGGTTCGTGAATGTTCGGTCTTAACTAGGTTAAAAAACTATTCACGGTAATCCGGAAGGCTTCCGCGTTCCGAACTACCCTTCCGCCCCGGCGGTTTAGGCCTATTAAGGGCGTTAATGTGAGCATCCGCTCGGCGCGGAGTGCTCGTTAACGGTTCTGCCGGTCATGATGTTAAAAAAGAATAACACCCAGGAGCGCCATAAAAACATGTATGTAACATTCGCCCGGAAGATACATATCGACGGAAAACAAAACTAAGTCTTAAGACGACTGGCTAACATCTAAACAGAGCTTTGCATGCTTTTCACCGTCTCTACCAAGCCAGTACTTTCGGTGGTCTTTCTAACATCGGGTCGACAAAAACGTTACTGTTCTCCGGCTTCGACCAGAACGCTCAAATTAACTTAATTACATGCAAATAGTGAGCTCATGGCTGGGTCTCAGTTTCCCCAGACCACGAGGTCACTCCTAAAAACAGGGCTATTACTATTTATTGAATTATTGTTTTTATTCAGTAGATAAAAATCATCATCTCCATCGAAGATGGATCAACCCTTTCCCCCAAACTCCTAGCTCCTCATCCTTGTCAAAACTAATCCAAATATCAATTAAATTCAAGTCAGGACATGACAGGATGCTAAAAGTTCACACGAGTCAATAAAAGTTTCAGTCCCGAGACCCTTCCGGATTCTTGAATCCAGTGAATCAAGCTCGTTAATCTTGATTTCTTCCTAATCCGGAAGGCTGGTTTCTCACCCTTTACCGTTGTTCGCAACGGCCTTGCAACTATTGTAGCGGCAGAATAGTTGCAACTCGGAACGTTCTCTGCTATTCCTGTAATCTGCTGCTGTTTTTCAATCGCGATTATCGTATTTATCATCAGCGCAACTAATGTTGTTGTGTTCTTCTTTCTCGTTTTTGCCAAAATGGCCGTTTCTGACATTTCTCAGAAATATGACGTCATAATTCCAATTTTTGAAATTTTAAAATACCAGTATATTCTAGCCCTCACCGTTTGGCCAATCGTTCCAATAACGTTCTTAATTCTCAATAATCACCAACTCGGAAGGCTTGCTGCTAAAAATTCGAATTCCGCATAGATTGCATTTTGGCCATTCTGATCGAATGTCGCAAGTGAGTTGAGGTGGAGTAGATAAATTTCAATTTCTAATGCGATTTGTAAGATCAATTTTAGAAAACTGGAGTACCACTTGACGATAACCCGGTGTTATGCGATCAATGAAGACATTGATGGGGACTGTCCGGGGAGTATGTGCCATTCTGCCAGATTGGCACAGTGCAACCTTCCGGCGACACAGAAAACGAAGATTAAAGGCCTTAGCAACAACTCACAACATGCCTGCAGCCGGAAAGAAAAACCGGAAGAATACGAGGACTAAATCAACGACCGACATCAGAGCAGACGAAGAAGAATGTCTCAAATGCAGCAGAACCGATGGAGATGACTGGATCGAGTGCGATCGGTGCTCAAAGTGGACACATGCAGACTGCGCGAAAATCCCCAGAGAAGTATTCAAGTATATTTCAACATCAGATAATATTGTGTACATGTGTGATATTTGCTGGAGCAGACCAATTGATAAACCCGCCATTGCATGGGAGGAGACCGATAAGAGACTCAAACTCATTGAACAAAAACTTGAACGCGTAGTCCAAGTAGTGGACAAGCCCCCCAGTGTTCTCAGTGGTTCCGATACCCGTCCCCAGAAACCTCAACAACCAGATCCCAGTTGCTTCAACGGCATACGGATACAGAATTTAAAAGAACCGGATCACGAACTCTCATCTGACAACATGGAGTCTGATATGGCCGGGGTACGCACAATTTTGAATGATCTATGCGGAGAAGAAGCTACCATTGCGGATCTCTACCGTACTGGGAAGAAAAAAGAAAATGTTACAAGACCAAGAACACTGATAGTCAAGCTACCGAACTACTGGCAGTACCGAAAGGTTCTGGCAAGGACACATAAGTTGAAGGACTCTTCTGACAACGTATTTATCTCCCATGAACTAACGAAAATTGAACTTGAGCTAGAAAAGAGTTTGCTGAAATGCCGATACGAACTTATTCAGTCTGGTCAGGTCGCAAATGAAAACGCAAAAATCCGTGGTTTGAAACTGTTTATAAACGGACAGGAACATAAATTGGATAGACTACAAGCCAAACTTGTCACTATGTTGCTTATTAATGCCAGATCCCTCAAAAAACCAAACGCCCTGATGCATTTACGTACAGAAATGCTAGACCAAAATGTTGACATCTGTCTTGTTTGCGAAAGCTGGTTGGGTGTTAATGTTGAATATTCCTTCATGCTGCCTGGATACCACCTTGAAAGACATGATCGAAGCAATAAGAATTCCAATAAGCAAACTGGAGGCGGAGTATGTGCATTTATTAGGCACAACCTGTCGTACGCACGGCTACATCCTCTCGGTTCCGATCTGTTTGAAATTTTGTGGCTTGACTTCTTCATAAGTCCTCGTGTTTTACTCTGCATACTTTACTTCCCTCCAGACGCCTGTAATGCGGAAGCAGTCTCCGAACATATTATTTCCACGGTTGAGAACAGCATGCAAAACACAGCCTACGGTTGCGTTGTCGTGTGTGGTGACCTGAATTCCCTCGACACAGGCCATATTTCGACTCATTGCAATTTGCATCTTGTTAACACCGACCCAAAGCGCGGAGCACGAAATCTTGACAAATTTCTATGCGATGACCCGAGTATAGTCCAATGCTGCGAAACGTTTCCTCTTACAAAATCAAGTGACCACCTGGGAGTTATTGCAAAGATCGCCAAATCCAAGCATTCACGCAGGGAAATAGTTTTCCGAGACCAAAGTGTTCAATTTAAACGAAGCTTGCAATCTTGCATTGGATCAATGTGACTTTTCTCAAATTCTGCACACAAATGAAGTCAATCAGGCGGTTTCAGAATTGAGCCATGTCCTCACCTCGTATTTTAACCATTTCTGTCCCTTCCGAAAAGGTTTCTCAACTACGTGCGCGCTTATCAAGCTACTAAACGATGTGTACTCCATCCGTTCAGAAAATGACTACGTTCGAATCATCACTCTTGATTTAAGCAAAGCGTTCGACTCTATTTCTCATCGTGCTATTATTGATGGACTTCATAAGTCTCATTATAACCCCTTTCTTATGAACTGGTACAACAGTTTTCTTTCTGGTCGCGTTCACTCGACTCTTGTAAACGATCAACTATCTCGTGAACTTACTACCAGTCAAGGCGTTCCGCAAGGAACAGTAAACGGACCACCGCTTTTCAACAGTGGTACAAATGACATATCAGTCACAACTGACATTCCTGAAAAACGGTGTAGACTCACTAAATTCGCTGACGATTTTACCCCAGTTGTTGGAGGCCGCATAGGTGAACATGACTATGCCAGTGACGTTATTAATGCACGCGAAGTCCAGTTTAGCTCCAAAAACTTGACGCTGAATGACGGTAAAACAAAAGACACCCTATTATCGTTTAAAGAAGGTCAACAACCTAGAACTATTCCTGGAGTTGAACGTGTGACGTCGCGAAAAATACTCGGTGTCATATTTGACGAAAATCTGTCGTTCAAGGAGCACATTACTGCTATCTGCAAAGCGTCAGTCTCATGTTTATATCTTTTGTTGCGTCTCAAACGTCTGAACTATACAGCGGAAGATCTGAAATTTTTTTATAATTATTTGGTCATATCTCGACTATCTTACTGCGCGTCTGTTTGGTGTGGTACTCATTCATATTTACTAGATCAAATAGTCCGAGTTCAGAACAAAGCACAATTTTTTGGTATTATTGACGAAATTGAACCTATTCGCGAAATTATCCGCAAATCTGACCAGGCCTTGCTACGCAAAATAACCGAGACCGGGTATCTGCATCAGCTATGTCATCTCCTACCACGCAGAACGGATTATACCGCGGATACGCTGCGACCCAGAAACGCTGGAGTTATGAAGACTAAATTGAAAAAACAACTCTGTTTTTTCCCTTCGAGAGTTTTAAGAGGAGTGTACACTTAAATTTGTAAATATGTATCGGATGTATTATCCGAAATAAATAAAAACTTTGTTGTTTTTGTTGTTGTTGTTGTCTAGATATTCTGAAAATTTGATTTTTTAAAATTTCGATTGACGGGCCAGTATTTCTGAGAAATACAAAAAGACGGCCATTTTGACTGAAGAGGACAAAAAAACACAACAACAAGGACAGAGATTGCAGAAAACAGTCGCACGAAAGAACGAGAGAAACGAAGCCTTTTATCGTGGCAATAACATACGATAAGAGCCTTAGCAGTAGAATTTAGTGGAGAAGGAAGCTTCAGTGGGGAAGGGATATTCCACGGAACCCTCCCGTGCCACAAATTGGGAGAGATAACAGCATTATCTAGAGAAGAACACGGGAGCGGAGGCTTGGTCCCCCAGAGACTGTCGTATGTGAAAGGAATATATTAAACTGACTTTGTAGCTACTTGGATGTCGTAGAACTCTGAATTAACACCGGTATAATTTGAGATTTTAGAATATGAGTAGCTAGAAAGAGGAAAGGGTCAATCCATCTCCAATGGATTTAATATAGAGCTGCCACACAAAAACATAAAAAATAAGGTGTTCGAGCCGTGTTTTTGATAGCAATCACGTAGTCTGAGGATCCGAGACTCAGCTATGTGGTTGTATTCTCATGTGAACGAAAGCTGTTCAAAAGTCGTTTGACTGATGGCCTAAAAATAGTAACTTTTTACTTAGCCCTAGACAGACCAGAAAATCAACTGGCAAGGTCGAGACGGTGAAAAACGAGTAGGATTAAGGTAAATGACGCCTGCCAGTCGTTAATAGGTACTTTTTCTACGCTCCATCGCTGTATAGTATTTGGGCGAATGTTACATAGACGTTTTTATGGCGCTCCTGGGTGGGCCTGTTAAAGGCATGAGACCATCATGATCAGCAAACGTTTCAGCGACAAACCCTCCGCTCCGCGCGCAAGCCCGAGTTAAAGGTCTCAATGACTGTTGTTGTACTAGGGGGAAGGTGCGTATCCTCCGCCTAGTACTATTTAGCTTTTTAACTTAGTTAAGATCGAAAATTCCGGGGGCCGGAGTGTTAGGTGGGAAATCTAGAGCCCGCCTGTCCCAAGGTCCCAGGACCAAAAACAATTAAAGAGAAAGCGTAAAACCAAACAAAAATAGTGTATAACCAAGAAAAAGCCAAAAACAAAATTAATTGAAAACAAAAAAGTACAAAAAACAGTAAAAAAATCCAAAAAGACCAAAAACAGTAAAAAACATAAAGTGACAGTTTATATTTTATTTCCGGGTGGGATGTGATCTGACCTTCCTATTTTTTGTTGTTTCAGATTGATTTATATCATTTCTGATAGAAAGATTGTGTGTTTTGGTGAAGGGTTGGGTACCCTCCCTCGAGTATAATTTGAGTGTTTAAGTGAATGGTGATTTTGCCGGTGGCCGGAGGGTAGAGTGGCAAGCTGACCGACGTGTTCCACACTCAACAGGGACACCAGGAACAACATCCACAACGACTGTTGGGTATCGTTGAAACAATTTTAGTATCGTTCGGGTACTATTTCATTAAAGCTTAAGTGGTCGGGGGGGATGATTGGCGCGGTCCGATTGTACCCTCCATCAATTGCAAATTTCCGAGTTAAGGGTCTTAGCTCGGGTATTTTGGTGCAAAGGAGGGTATAGTAATATACATTAACGACTACTAATAGGTTATTATAATATTATATATTACTTATCCCCTATTTAGACCCAAGAAACACCCAAATTTCGTCGAAAATTACTGACTTTCGACAAACTATAGACCCCCTAATTTTTGGATATCCGAGCTTTTTCGAAAAGCAAAAAGCTTTTATATAGGGAGTAGCTAGGTAACTTAATCCCCCTGACTAAAGTAACCGCGTGAGAAAAGACTCAGTAGAAGTTAGAAAAAACGAAAACTTTTCGATCAAAATTTTGATAATTTTCTGAATTTTGTCAATCTGTTTTGGGGATCAAGTTTTTGAGTTTTTGGAGTTAGAGCAATAAAATTTTTTGCGTTGGGAGCATGCTAGCATAACGTGCTCGGTTACTAGAGAAATTTTTGGGTAACCCTCCGACTAGTTCTGTAGTTAGTCCGGTTTTTAGCATTTTTCCAATGCCGTACGGGGGCTACTAAGCTCGTTCCATTTATTTCTAGGCATTTTCACTGAAAATTGCGAAAAAAGTCTTTCAGAACCTATTTAGGTGGTGAAAAAAAGGCCATTTTGACGAACGCGTTTTGGCGATTTCTCAAAGACTAGCCAACCGATTGTGATAATTTTGGTACCATAAGTCGACGAATTTGACCATTTTTCCGGACCGCAACCGTTTTTGGGTTGATAATTTCGGAAAATAAATTTTTTTTTAGAATTTGTTGGTTCGGAGGGTCCAAATCACAGGGAACCCTCCGAGCGGCATAAAATTTTGCAAAATCACCTTTTATTCTACTGGGAAGGTTGACCGTGTCAGCCAACTTAGTTTTAAGTCAGGTAGACCGCTTTCAGAGGCTTTACTGCGGTAAAATAACCCGTTTTCTTGATTTTTGCGGAACCCTTCGGAGCAACCCTCCGGAGTGACTTAAGCCCTTTAGCAACCCTCCTTAGTGGAAATTTTCCACGTAACCCTCCGAAGAAGTTAAAACAATCCCCCATAGAGCTTTTAGCTTGTTTTGACGCTTTTTGAAGCTAGTGGAAGACCCTTCTAACTGAGGTTAAAAATTTTGAAAATTTTGGAAGAACCCTCCGAGGTAACCCTCCGGAGCATATTAAGCCTCTTATTGACCCTCCTAAGTGAGTGAAGAGGAACCCTCCGAAGTCACTTAGATAGCTAAGGTACCCTCCGAGGTAACCCTCGGAATTAAGCTAAGTGTCTTAACAACCCTCCGAAGTAACCCTCCGGAGTGACTTAAAACCTCTTAGCAACCCTCCTTGTTGGAAACTTGAGGAAATCTTCTGTGGCATTTTGGGAAACGGAAAATATCCATTTAATTAGGATCGTATTAGGATATTAGGCGTGCTTGTTAGGATCATAGGAGCCCATTTGACCCGGAATATTGTGGTCAACTTTGGATTCTAGATCGGGTGTAT